>NC_059268.1:3750480-3755480 GCF_017591435.1 Portunus trituberculatus | reverse complement strand
TGATCTTTGAATTTTTTTTTCAAAAGTAGTTCTTATTTATTTATTCATATATTTATCTTATTCATTTGTTTGTAGATCTTCAGTGATTCATTACCAAATATGTACCTTTATAGCTATTAGTAGGTCTCAAAATTATAATATTTTATTATGTTCATTGTTTGAACCAAAGATGCAGAAAAATCTTGACTTGATGACAGTCACAAGTAAAGCACTGTCTTTGATTGATATAAAAAATGCTGAAAAAGAATATGGAATTCCTTCATGTTAAAAACAGTCTTGTCACATTCCATGAAACAAAAGTAGTGATTTATCATGTCAGAAAAGTACATTGTGTTGAATGGGATCACAGGAGCCTTAAGTGGTACTAAGGTTTTATGCAGAGTTAAGTTTATCAGCTACAGCTAGTGCTTACCAATAGGTTGAGCTGCAGTAAGCTAGCCTCTTACCTGTCATTATAAAGAACAGTGACCTGTCTTGGTTGCCTCTAGTCAGGTCAGTCACAAGATGCTAACTCTTCACATAGTTTGCCATCATCCATAAAAATGCCCCAAAATTGTGTAGGTTTTGATTTGAATATAAGAAAGAAAAACATGTTTATTAGGTTCATTTGAAGAAAAGGTTCACAGCCATCTAAATATCAAACATTATAGTTTTAATGGTCTTTGTAATTTTTCAACATTTTCATGTGATCTATTTTATTCTTTTAAAAAGGTATAATTCATTATTGTTAATTTTCTGGGTAGGATTGATTCATGACTTTCAGATTTAAAAATCCATTATCTTTAAATAGGATAAATTTTAAATATATTACATTGGCATGAAAACTGCAGTCAGATAATCAATACTTTAGCATATTTTTGTAATTGATAAATAGCAATCAAATATCATTCTGATTTTTATGTGTATGATATTGAATGGCATAATATACATATGAAGTCCTTCACCATGGTCACATTGATGAAAATAGAAAAAAATTACTTTACACAGCAAAATTTACCTGGTGCTCAATCATATTAGGACAGGTTGATAGATCACCTGTTTGATGTTAAACTTTCAGTATTGTTAAACTTTCAGTGTAACACTGAAGTTTGATGCTCATCACTCATGATCCAAAATACTACCAGGTGTCCTCCATCTACATTTGAATATAATACTTATTACTCATGATTATTTTAAGCAATGATCATAACATCAATGGATAGCAAACAAATGGTTTAGTTTAAGCTTCTGAATGGAGATAGTAGAAGTACTTATTGACTTTACAAGTGGTGTTTTCACTAATATAAGTGAATTTCATGCTCATATAACATCTCTCATCTGTGTTGTACATTTGCAACAAGCAGTGAAGTGTGTGTATAGAGGCTTGAGTGTCTTCAGATGTACGTTTCTTTTCCAATGAGTGATGTTTGGAGTACAGGAGAATAGATCCCTGTTGTTGATATTGTGCCATAGAGGTTCACACACATCAGGGAGAGTTGACTGTCATGCCACAGCCTCATATGATTCTTTCATTTGCGAAAGCTGGAATCTCACTAATGATAATGTGCAGTATTAATATAAATTTTTGAGCTAAGTGGTGAAAGTTTGAGAGCTTTTCAGGCAACCCATGATCACATTTTACACATTATTCACTCAGAAATATAATCATTCATAGGAGTAGCATTAGGTCTCCATTCATCAGGCACTGTATTAGGAGAAAATGTGATGATAGGGTGTTTATATAGAAGTGTAAGAGTGCATGATTGCCACTAAACTGAAATTTTATGTGGATGATGGTGAAAGAGAGGTTAAGTATGGTAAACACTTTTGTATATATTGTCTCTGTTGTTGTTTTCTGTATTTTATTTCTGGGAATAGTATGTTCAACTCAAAGCATTACACACTTTTGTATAGATGATAGTATTTAATGCCTTTGTATTTTGCTACAGGGCATTGTTTATATCATGTCAAAATTTTATATTATATTTTCTTAGGTCTCATGTGTCCTGAATAGACGTGGATTTTATTTCATATGGCTCAAGTGTTTTGTTGTTATGAGTTCGTAAAATAATGAGTGTACATATTGAGCAATTACTTTTAAGATTCCAGATCGTGATGTAATATATACATACTTTATTTATTTAGCATGTATAGTAAAAAGAACAAGACTGTATGGAGATTGTCTCACTGAATCTCAGCCATGTGATATTCCTCATGTACGGAGCTGCATTCAAGAGACACTAGTGAATGTGTGTGGAGTTATTTACACACAGCTTAGCTGACAAGTGTGTTCAAAAGTTTCCTATGCTATGCATGCTCTGAATAATATATTAATCATAATAGTATGGAAGGTGGAATAGGAGCTGCAGCAAAATAGTCTGGTTCTCTGGTTTTTATAGGTGTTTAATTGGCTTAAGGTGTGCATTGGAGTAAAACCTCAGTTTTTAATGTAGCATGTTAACTGGGTTTGCAAGGAATTTGTTTATTTAAAAAAAAATGTAATCAAGATGCCAGCAGAGAACCAGTACCATAATCTCACACTGTGTTGGCACTACTTAAATAAATTTATACTTGAAACAATATGTAAATTTCTACTGTGAAGCTTTATATTAAATCCAATAAGACTCAAATTATTGATAAAGTAATAAATAACACATATAAAAACAAACTATTGCAAACAAATGTTAGAATATATAGTCAATGGGAGTACCAGTCATCTTGAATTTTTACATTTTACACCAATATTAGTTATTTATTGGGCCATTATGAAAAAGAGAAAATATTCTAGTACTGGACATATTACATACTTTCACTTTTATTGTAAATTTTTATTATAGATATATATAAATGCTACATAATACTGTAGTAATTATGCATTTATTACATGCACACAAACATAAATGCTGCATCATTAATTAATAAAGTATATATATATATATATATATATATATATATATATATATATATATATATATATATATATATATATATATATATATATATATATATATACATACATACATACATACATACATACATACATACATACATACACACACACACACACACACACACACACACACACACACACACACACAAAGAAACAAGAAAAGGATATAATTGATAAATGTAAAGACCAACCAAGGCTTTTTTACAGACATGTGAACAACAACATCAAAAATAGAGAAAGTATTGAAAGTTTAGAAGTAAATGGAGTATACAGTGAAGATCCCAGGAAATGGCAGAGGCTATGAATGGATGCTTTCGGAAGGTATTCACAAAGGAGACTGCTTTTGACAAACCACTGGTAATGGAACAGAAAGGGATTATGAAGGAGTTTCAAGTAACGGTGGAGGAGATCAAGAACATGATGGGGAGTTTAGAAGTGAGAAAAGCTGTGGGACCTGATGGGGTATCAGGATGGATTTTAAGAGAATGCAGGGAGCAATTGGCAGAAAAAGTTTGTGAAGTAATTGATGCCTCATTAAGGGAAGGCGTAGTGCCCCAAGACTGGAAAAGAGCTAACATTGTCCCAATCTATAAATCAGGTAACAAGAGAGACCC
The DNA here is from genome assembly GCF_017591435.1 of Portunus trituberculatus. NCBI lineage: Eukaryota > Metazoa > Arthropoda > Malacostraca > Decapoda > Portunidae > Portunus > Portunus trituberculatus. Next base: position 3,751,937 of record NC_059268.1, on the reverse strand, counting down.
ATTGAACTATAGACCAGTGTCACTTACAAGTGTGGTAGCTAAGATGTGTGAGAGGGTGGTGAAGACTAGATGGACAGACTTCTTGGAGAAAAATGACATACTTTGTGAGTGTCAATTTGGTTTTAGGAAAGGGCGTTCATGCACGACAAACCTGATATGTTACTATTCGAGGGTGATAGATGTAATACAGGAAAGAGATGGTTGGGCTGATGGAATATATCTGGATTTAAAAAAGGCCTTTGATAAGGTACCACACCAGAGACTGATCTGGAAACTTGAAATGGTAGGAGGAGTGCATGGCAGTTTACTAAAATGGATGGAAGACTTTTGGTAGGAAGAGAAATGAGAACAATAATTAAGGACAGACCATCAGAATGGGGATTGGTGGAGAGTGGAGTTCCACAGGGATCAGTGTTGGCACCAGTAATGTTCGCAGTCTACATAAATGACATGGTGGATGGGGTGTCCAGTTATGTGAGCCTATTTGCAGACGATGCAAAATTGTTACGAAAAGTGAGATGTGACAAAGATTGCGAACTACTCCAGGAAGACTTGGACAGAATATGGAAATGGAGCTGTACATGGCAAATGGAGTTCAACACGACAAAATGCAAGAAAATAGAGTTTGGCAAGAGTGAAAGAAGAATCAGGAGTATGTACAAGATAGGAAATGAAGACATAAAACCAGTCATGAAGAAAAAGACCTTGGGGTGACAATTACCAATGACCTATCGCCAGAGAGACATATAAACAAAATAATTGGAGAAGTATTGAACTTATTGAGGAACATAAGAGTGGCGTCAGATATCTAGATGAAGAAATGATGAAGAAAATAATTACTGCAATGATAAGACCGAGGCTTGAATATGCAACAATACAGTGGGCTCGAACTTAAAGAAACACATAAGGAAACTAGAGAAAGTACAGAGGGCTGCAACGAAAATGGTGCCTGACTTAAGAGATTTGACTTATGAAGACAGACTGAAAAGAATGCAACTTCCAACCCTGGAAAACAGAAGAGAAAGGGGAGACCTGATAGCAATATACAGAGTGATGATTGGCATGGAAAAATGGATAGGGAAGATCTGTGTATGTGGAATGGAAGAATGTCGAGAGGGCATGGGAAAAACTAAAATGGCCACTTATAGGAGAGATGTGAAAAATATAGCTTCCTCATAGAAGGGTGGAAGCATGGAATAGTTTAGACGTGGAAGTGGTCAACGCAAGGAATATTCATGATTTTAAGAAAAAGCTGGACATTAATAGATATGGAGACGGGACAACACGAGCATAGCTCTTTTCCCGTATGTTACAATTAGGTAAATACAATTAGGTAAATACACACACACACACACACACACACACACACACACACACACACAGGATGTCCCAGAAGTCACGCACCATCCAAATTTTTATTAAAATACATATGAATATCAATTTTATTGATCATAATC
>NC_059268.1:3740480-3745480 GCF_017591435.1 Portunus trituberculatus | reverse complement strand
CAGTAGAAAGCGGAGTGCCACAGGGTCAGTATTGGCACCAATACTTTTCCTCATTTATATTAACGACATGCCAGAAGGAGTGAACAGCTACATAAATTTGTTTATGGATGATACGAAACTGTGCAGAGTTATAAAGCAAAAGGAGGATTGTGAAATACTGCAAGAAGACCTAAATAAGATCTGGGAATGGAGTAAGAAGTGGGAAATGGAATTCAATGTGAACAAAAGCCATGTTATGGAAATGGGAAAGAGTGAAAGACGACCTGTGGGAATCTATAAGATGGGAGATGGTGTAGAACTGGAGAAAGTCAAAAAGGAAAAGGACTTAGGAATGACGATGGAAGAAAACAATCAACCAGTAAGCCATATTGATAGAATTTTTAGAGAAACATATAATTTGCTGAGGAATATTGGAGTAGCATTTCACTACATGGACAAAGAAATGATGAAGAAATTGATAAATACTATAATAAGACCTAGATTGGAATATGCAGGATTAGTGTGGACCCCTCATAAAAAGAAACACATAAGAAAATTGGAGAGGTTACAAAAAATGGCTACAAGAATGGTCCCAGAACTTGAAGGGATGACATATGAGGAGAGACTAAAGGCTATGGATCTACCAACCTTGGAACAAAGAAGGGAGAGAGGAGACCTGATACAAGTCTATAAATTGATCAACGGAATGGACCAAGTGGATAATGAGAAACTGATCTTGAGAGAAGAATATGACATCCAAGCACAAGATCGCATAGTAAAAAGCTGAGAAAGGAAGATGTCTGAGAGATATTAAAAATATAGTTTCGCAGAGATGTATTGAGACGTGGAACAGTTTAGATGAAGAAGTAGTGTCTGCAACGAGTGTGCACACTTTTAAAGTAAGATTGGATAAGTGTAGATATGGAGACGGGGCCACACGAGCATAAAGCCCAGGCCCTGTAAAACTACAACTAGGTAAATACAACTAGGTAAATACACACACACACACAGAAGGGGTTGAAGGGCGCAGATGGAGCGGGGCAGTAAGTCACAGGAAGAAGGAGGACGACTCTATATATATATATATATATATATATATATATATATATATATATATATATATATATATATATATATGTATATATATATATTTGTTTACCTATTTGTGTATTAGAGGCCCGAGCTAAGCTCTCTGTGTCCTGTCTCCTTGTCCATTCCTGTCACATCTCTCTTTCATCTGATTGACACACACCGCATCAACGACATGACTGCTCAGTTTATTCCACTTATCAATGCTACGATGCATATATATATATATATATATATATATATATATATATATATATATATATATATATATATATATATATATATATATGTGTGTGTGTGTTTGGATATATATATATATATATATATATATATATATATATATATATATATATATATATATATATATATAACACACACACACACACAGAAGGGGTTGAAGGGCACAGATGGAGCGGGGCAGTAAGTCACAGGAAGAAGGAGGACGCCTACTTGCCACAACTTGACCTGCAGATCAGGTGGAAGCAGTGATGGGGCACCAGCACACACACACAGTTTTTTTTGGCTGTATCTCCCATGCTTTGTTTGCTGGCTGTTGTGTTCTAGTGCTGTGTGTATAGCACTGCCTACAATGCTGTGGTGATTGGAATGTGCAGGCTGTGGTAGGCATGTGTGGGCACTGTGGGGCACTGACAAAGCAGGGGGAGTGAATAAAATTATTGTAATACTTTTAAATTTAGAAATAAAATTTGTACTCCATAACTGTAATATCTGCATAAGATGAGCAATCATTATACTTATTATATATTAATCTAGAAAAAAAATCAATGTAAACCCCCAACCATCCACCCACTACTGCATCTCACCCTGCACCCAGCTAATGGTGAGAGTAGCACATCATAACACACAAGCTGGTCCTCACCACTGCCCACCACTCACTTCTTCCCTCCCTCACACCACACCATGACACACACCATCATGCATCTCAAGAATATCACCACTACTATCACAAACTGCTGCCAACCACCACTAACCATACTAACCATCACCAACACCTGCCAAAACTTGACACACACACAAACACAGGTTGGAATATGCAGCAGTGGTATGGTCTCTGAGCTCTAAAAAGGATATAAGAAAATTGGAAAGGATACAGAAGATTGCTACAAAGATGGTGCCGGAATTAAAGGACTTCACACATGAAGAACGACTGAAGGAAATGGGACTGCCAACCTTACAAGATAGAAGAGAATGTGGGGACCTAATAACAATGTATTAAATAATTTAGTAAATGATATTGAAAAGATAACAAAGAAGACCTGGTCCTGTTGACAGAAGAAGATGGAAGGACAAGAGGACATGAAAAGAAGATCAGGATGAGGCAGTGTGTGAAGGATATTGGAAAATACAGTTTTCCACACAGAATGGTGGAAGAAAGGAATGCATTGGATAATGAAATTGTTACAGCACATAATGTGCATAACTTTAAGGAAAAATTAGATAAATGGAGATATGGAGACAGGACACTACGAGCCCCGCTCGAACCCTGTACAATACAACTAGGTAAGTACACACACACACACACACACACACACACACACACACACACACACACACACTTGTGGGGCATCTAAATTGCAAACATGTTAATTGGGATGAAATTAAGTTCAATAGTTATGGTGGACAATGAGGTGAAAAAGTGTTACAACTGGCAATTTTAAACACAATGAACCAATGGGTGAAGGAATATATAAGGTATAGAGGGGAAGAAGAACCATCAGTGTTGGATCTGATATTCACAAAAAAAACCAGAGTCTTGTCCAACCATCAAACAACATAGCCCAACAGGAAAAAGTGATCATGTAGTCCTAGAAGTTGAATTGGAGGATCAGGAAATTTTGAGATGGGATGAGGGATACAAACAAGGAAGATTAAATTACGCTAAGCTAAATTTTAAAGGATTAAATAAGTTCTTTGGTAGTATAAACTAGAAAGAAATGCAAGTCAAGACAGTTCAAGAGAAGTATGAAATCTTCCTAGTCAAGTACAATGACAGGGTAAGGTGTGTTCCAGTATACAGTTAAAGAGAGCAAACACACATGGTATAATGCTGCATGTGTATAAGCCAAGAAGAGAAAGGATGCTGCTTGGAAGAAATTAAGGAAACAGAGAAATGAAGAGAATAGGAAGCAATATAATGAAGCATTAAGCAAATGTATTAGAATAAGGAAAGAGGAGGAGAGAAAGTTAGAAAGGGATGTCGTGAAATGATATGAAGAGGAACCCAAGCTATTCGACAAGTATATAAATGGAAAAATGATGAACTGAGACACCATCATAAGTTAATTAAGGGAAATAGGATAGATGAAACAATGAAAGAAATGAGTGAACTGATGAACTCGCTGTCTATCTGCCCTTGTCTGGCTGGTTCATGCGCCAAAACTCCCCCCATGTCCCTCAGTCCTTGCGCCAAAATTTTACTGCCCACCAGTGGCATTATTTTAGGCCTGTTCCCCCTCTGGCCTACATCTTTCACTGACACCCCAACTTCATACCACAGGCCCCATTGTCAAGACTAGACATCCCGTCAGTCTTACCCCTTATCAACGTCTTGCGTCCAATCCAAACTGAAGGGTGGCGCGCCTTTCGTAGGTGTCGCACGTCAGGGCCTACTACACTCATTCAGCCAACAGGACGTGCGCCCTTGATCCAACTCACCCTGGCTGAACACGTCTGCATACTGGCACAGCAGACATCGCATCACCTTCATCTGGTTCTCCATCAGCCTGCCCACACTCTGGCATGTCAGATCCTTCAAGTGTGGGGGCAGCACCTTCCCAGACTTCCTCCCGGCTTCTGCTCTTCACCTCCGGTCGTGCTTTACCAGGCACAAATGGGGCAGCATCAGACTCGGAGTGTCCTCTCGTGGGCTGGTGCAGCTTTTCCCTAAAAGCCGGTGTGGTAAGATGCCATGACTTTACACATCGCTGTTCAAGAATAAAGGTACCTCTTCACCGTGCACCCTCAGGGTCTGCCTCACAAGAACCAGGCTGGCTTCACACTGTGTCAGGTAATTCCATCTCAAGCTGGCCTTTTTTTTTTTTTTTTTTTTTTTTTTTTTTTGTCCTGGCCTATAGCATCTGTAGGTGACTTGAAGAGTATCTGGAAGTGGATCACCACCAAAGCAAATCTTTAATGTAACCACATAGAACCTGGGTATCATGGTGACATACAGTAAGCCCCCGCACTTGGCGAATTCATTAGTCTGGCGAAACTACCGCCAAATGCGAATTTCGCCAAGCACGAATTCTTTATACCATATAAATTGCCTAAAAGATGCCTCAATCAGTCTTTGGTCATTGCCAAAGTCCTTCTTTTGACACCTAAAATAACATCTTAAGAGCTGAAATAAAATCTTTTGCCTTCACATATTAGAACATGTACAAAACAGACCAATAAACAATAAATAAAGCTAATAAGACATGATATAAAGGCTGTAATTCCCGTTTTTCGAATTGTTTCCCTCGTCCACTTTCGTCCTTGCCGCCACAACCATTGCCCTTACCCTCACTGGTACCACCTGTAGCACAAACAAAACGGCTGAAGGGGACTCTCATACTGCGTTCTGATAGGTCTGACGTTACCGGGAGCCGCGTGGTTCGCCGTGCGACCGCCAGGGCACCGCGAAGTTTGAATTCAAATCGCCAAACGTGCACTCAATGGTCCGTGGCCACCCTACCGTCAAAAGTGAATTTCGCCAAGCTGAGATTAGCCAAGTGCAGGGGCTTACTGTATACAGCAACTGAAAACATCAACAACAACAGCAGCATTAAGAAGAAATTTCAAAGAACATCGTAAATAAAGGTGTTATATTTTAGTATGCTTAAAAACAATCTTAAAGTACACAAACTTCCTTCAACACGATGACAAGCACTTTAAAAAAATATGAACTGCTTTCAGAACATATCAAAACT
>NC_059268.1:3637980-3735480 GCF_017591435.1 Portunus trituberculatus | reverse complement strand
CATCTGCCACCTGTCTGCCCATGCTATCAGCCTGTCCAGGTCTCGTTGTATTCTGTAATTGTCCTTTTCACCCTGTACTGCACATGCTATCTTAGTATCATCTGCAAACTTTGATACTTTGCTACTAATTCCTAAATCTAAATCGTTAATGTACACCAAGAAAAGAAGAGGTCCTAGCACTGATCCTTGGGGTACCCCACTAACCACTTCCTTCCACTCAGACATTGCCCCATTTAATACTACTCTCTGTTTCCTATCAGAAAGCCATTCACTAATCCAGTCAATTAACCTACCCCTATCCCATGTAGTCTCAATTTGTACACTAGCCTCCTATGCGGTACCTTATCAAACGCCTTGCTAAAATCTAGATATATAACATCTATGCTATTTCCATCATCTAACTCCTTGGTAATATATTCTAAGATATCGAGCAAATTTGTAAGACAGGACCTCCTGATCTAAAGCCATGTTGGGTATCTCTAATTAATCTATTCTCATTTAAATGCTCCCAAATACTACCCTTAATGATTTTCTCTAGTATCTTACATACTATACTAGTTAAACTGATCGGTCTATAATTATTCGCATCATCCTTCCTACCTTTTTTAAATATTGGAGTAACATTAGCTAACTTCCAGTCCTGAGGTATCTCAGCAAACCTAAGTGATCTTTCAAAGATTAACTTAAGTGCTTCAGAAATACTGTCTACACCCTCCCTAAGTCCTCATTGTTTAAATGAGGACTATTAGTAAGATAATGCTTTTTATGGTATTGTTGTACATGGTAGTTGGTACATTTACGGTGTTCTAGAAAACTGCCAGTCTCACCAGCTGACTTCATTTTGCACATAGAACATGATTAGCTGGGAAAAAATCTTTACAGTATTTGTGTGCCATCAAACCAACCAACAAAACAAAATATTAGGAACATTTATAGCATCCATAATAAAGCAAAGCAAAAATGTTGCAAAACAAGCTGAATATTATGTAGAGATATACCGATACCAAAATTTTGTCCGATTCCGATACCGATACCATCTAATTGGGCTGATACTGATACCGATACTACTACTTATAGTGATTACTTCACTGGACACCAGGATGAGTTGGTGAACAGCGAGCTTTATCAGATGGGAGGCTTTGTTTTGGGGGATGCTGTAAGTCCTTCTGAGAATGTTTTGAAGCCATTTGTAAAGGTAAATTACTCAGTAATTGGAATGAATATCTTCTCAGTCTTCTGATTCTTGTCAGTTATTTTAAATTCTTACTTCTTACTCCTTTAGCAACCATTTGGTCTTGTGCATTTTCATTATTAATTTTATTGACGATATTTTGGCGATCAAAAATATTTTTAAAATTATTAAAATTGTAAAACAGACAAAATATTAGCAAAAGAAACTTATTTTGTTGTGTATGTTTCTCTTTAATTAAATCTGACATCCTTTGATATTAATTCATTACACATTAGTAGACCAATTCAGAAAAATGAGCTTTCACCTAATCTTTTCAATTAAATAGAAAAAAGTTTAGTTTATTCTAAATTTCTAGTGTATTGCTATGATCTTAAATAATTAATATGCAACATATACACAATGCACATGATTACAAAACAGAATCGTTACTTTCTTAGTTACGGAATTTTTACATGCTTAGGTTAACACAAGTAACTCAAAAATTAAACTTGCATTAAAATTAATATACATATATAATTTGAGCTTTCACCTATTCCAGTATGATATCTTGGAAAAGGCTAGCACTAGCACTGTTAATTATAAATCAAATAAGAATATGCTGTTATTTACAATAATGCAAAATGCCTAACTATATATATATATATATATATATATATATATATATATATATATATATATATATATATATATATATATATATATATATATATATATATATATATATATATATATATATATATATATATATATATATATATATATATATATATATATATATATATATATATATATATATATATATATATATATATATATATATATATATATATATATATATATATATATATATATATATATATATATATATATACACACAGGCAACCCCCATTTAACGAAGGGATTAAGTTCCTAAAAAACACTTCGTTAAGCGAAACTTCGTTAAGCGAACCGATTATAACAAGTTTAACCCCCTGATTTGAACTCCCATTGAGAGTAAGCAAAGCGAGAGTGCATCATACTACAGTAAAAGGTTTAATGAAAGTAAAAATTATGAAGTTAAACATTTAGGTAGTTTAATTTGTCATTATAATGTACACTAATGTATGTATGTACGTAACTTTATAATGTTGATGATCTTAACTTTATGAAGGGAGAAAGAGTGAAACGGTAAAGACACTAACCGGCAACCTGTGGAATGTAAACAAAGTGCGCATCATTGTACTGCATACAAAACTTATGTACCACATTTCCACATGGCTTTCCATTTTATCCATTGTAGAGTCACGAGTTCAGGTGGTTCTTTTAGCTTGCAAGGAAGATACGGTCTCACCAGCCTTCTTAATAGAGTCTGCTGACTTGAAAATAGAGACAGTATAATATGGAGTCAAGATGGTGGCCAGCACTGCTATAGTTTTCTGGCCTCTCTCGTGTCTGTGAATAATATCTAGCTTCATTTGGAGAGTAAGAGACTTCCTGGTCTTCTTACGAACACTAGGCCAATTGCAGGGCGTTTTGGTGGTAAGTTGAGCTAGGGAAGACAAGCTGCTGCTGACGCTGTTATGTTTTGACTGGGGAGTGAGTGTTGTGCGTTTTGTCCACGAGAGGCTTGATCTTGATCTTGATCTTTATTCTATAGGTGTCCCAGGATTTTTCCTGAGGCAGGCCTTAGTACCAGCAGCTCCTGGTGTATTCAAAAGCCTGTCAGCTTGCGTGATATGGTGGGGCTTTCAAATTTGGAAAAAAATTACCTGGATGAAACTTCGTTAAACGAGCAGATGGTAGTAAAATTAAACCTTAGTTGTAGCGAAATTTCGTTGTGTGAACCTTCGTTAAACGGGGGTTGCCTGTATATATATATATACCAAATCATTTTGTTGGATTCTCAATATCTGAAGTTTGACATTCTTAGATTATAGTTAAAAAACATAAGCTTTTCACCTGTGTGAACTTTGTGTGGGTGGAGGAGCAGCGTCTGACTGAGAGACAGTGAGAATGCGTGGTGACTCATGACCGACCGTGTGACAGGATGCTGGAGTTCAGCCTGTATGCGTTTCATACATGTCCAATTTAGAGGTTGTGGCTTATTACCACAGAAAGCAGTATTCTATGACATACGGTAATCACCATGGAAAATTAATACGCCATATTATATTAATTTGTTTTCATCAATATCTTATATCGAATATATCACTAAGTAGTAAATTCCTTTTAGGTATCGGAAGCATCAGCATAAAATAAGCTGATACCGATACCGATACCCAAAAAATAGGCCGATACTGCCGATTCTGATACCGATACCGATGCATCGGTACATCTCTAATATTATGTCCCAGGCCCAGGGATATATCATCACCTTGTGACAAATGCTATTTTTTCCTTTATATGACCTTACTCTATATATTTGAGTTATACAATGGTAGAGCTTCATATCACAACTGCATCAAATACTAGAACAAAACTCACATCACTTTGATTTGTTGGTGAACTTGCCATAAACATAGATAAACTGCAGGGCAAACATAATATGGCTGTATTTACATAGTTTTATTTACCTAGTATTGTACAGGGTTCGAGCAGGGCTCATAGTGTCCTGTCTCCATATCCCCATTTATCTAATTTTTCCTTAAAGTTATACACATTATGTGCTGTAACAACTTCATTATCCAATGCATTCCATTTTTCTGCCGTTCTGTGTCGAAAACTGTATTTTTCAATGTCCTTCACACACTGCCTCATCCTCATTTTCTTTTCATGTCCTCTTGTCCTTCCATCATCTGTCAACAGCACCAGGTCTTCTTTGTCTATCTTTTCAATATCATTTACTATCTTATACATTGTTATTAGGTCCCCACGTTCTCTTCTATCTTGTAAGGTTGGCAGTCCCATTTTCTTCAGTCGTTCTTCATAGCTATGTGAGGTCCTTTAATTCTGACACCATCTTTGTAGTAATCTTCTGTATCCTTTCCAATTTTCTTATATCTTTTTTAGAGCTCAGAGACCATACCACTGCTGCATATTCCAGCCTTGGGCGTATCATGCTTACGATAATTTTTTTCATCATATCTTTATCCATGTAATGAAATGCCACTCTTATATTAGTCAACATTTTATATGATAGTCCAAATATCTTGCTTATGTGTTTTCGGGGCTTAGATTTTCGTGTATGATCACTCCCAGATCTTTTTCCTCTGTAGTCCTCATTATTTGTTCCTCTCCTATCAAATAATTCCAAACCGGTCTTCTCTTACTCTTTCCTAGTTCCATTATGTGACATTTCTTAGCATTAAACTCCAATTTCCACTTCCTGCTCCACTCATAGATCTTGTTTATATCTTCCTGCAACAGCAGACAGTCCTCTCTGGTTTTAATAACTCTTAGCAGCTTTGCATCATCAGTGAATGAATTTATAGAACTGTTTATCCCAATGTGAATGTCATTTACATAAATCTGAAACATAATGGGGGCTAACACTGACCCTTGTGGCACTCTGCTAGTTACTTTACCCCAAGATGAGTATGTATCTCTAATCACAGTTCTCATTTCCCTATCCTTCAAATAATCTCTTGTCCATTCAAGCAAAGTTCCTCGCAGTCCTATGTTCTCAGTTTCCAAAGTAGTCTTCCATGAGGTACTTTATCAAAAGCCATTTCAATATCCAGGTATACTGTGTCTACCCATCCATCTCTTGTTTTCAAGTCCTGCAGTAACTCTCAAGTAGAAGCCTAATAAGTTTGATACACATGACCGTCCTGTCTTGAACCCAAATTGTCTGTTCGATATGACTTCCTCCTCTTCTAGAAATTTAGACCATTTTTTTTTTTTTTTTTATAATTATTTCACATAACTTCCCCAAGACACTTGTAATTGACATTGGTCTGTAGTTTAGTGGTTCAGTTGCCTTTCCTCCTTTAGATATCAGTATTATGTGGGCTCTCTTCCATTGTTTCCTTATTATTTGTTTTGCCGTTTGTAAACTTGTAGAAAAGTTTGGGTTCATCTTTACTTTTATTCACTACCTACATCTTTCTCAAAGTTTCTTTCTTCCTCTCTCCTTACTCTAATATACCTATTCATTTCTGGCATCTTTGTATTACCATATGTTATAGTCATTTCTCTGCTTTATAAGTTTCTTCCACCTTTTATCTTTTGCCTTTTTTGATTGTATGCATCTAGCATTGTACCAAGCATGTATTTTTTTCAGAACTCTATAAACAGGTACAAACTTTTTTACTCCATTATATTTCTATAAGAATGTGTCATATTTCTCTTGTACAATCTTTCTGTACATAATATTACTCCACTCAATATCAGCAAAATAGATCCTTAATTTTTCAAAATCTGCTCTTGCATAATTTAATCTCTCTCCTTTATAGTCCTCTCTGTAACTTATCTCATCTTCCTCCTGAATTTGCATCTCTAATGTCACATGATCACTTCCCCCCATTGGACAAAGGTATTGTATGATTGGAGGGGGCTCTGGTTTCTTGTGAAAACTAGGGCAAGCAACAATGGTTCTTCTTCCTCCCCTGTACCTTGTTGACTCCTCCACACACTGGTCCATTGCATTAACCATAGTCAACTGTAACACTTTCTCGCTCCACTGCCCAGCATTATCCATTACTTCCATCTCTCTCCAGTTTACTTTTTTACAGTTAAAGTCTCCAGCTAAAAGTATTCTTCTATCTCTTCTTATCATGTTATCTAGGCACTTTATCACCTCCCTTTGCATATCTTTATGTTCTGTTCCCCATGTATTAGTCTTTGGTGGAACATATGTAACTATAATTTTTCTCTTCTTCAAATCTTTTGTTTTGATTGTTACTCCCATTACTTCCACTTTGTCCTCACCATATTGCACATCCTCCACACATATATTATCATGAACCATTATAAGCACTCCTCCTCCCCCTTTATCCTTCCTGTCTCTCCTCCAGGTATTATATACTCGTATTTCCTATTAAAAGTTGACATGGATCTCTCCTCTCAGTTTTGTTTCAACGATGCACATTACATCCAGCTTCTTCTCTTTCAAATAATCCCTAACTTATAATATGATTGATAACAACCCATCTATATTAGTATAAGTCACTCTTAATTTCTTGCCTCCCCCACGACCTCCTCTTTCTTCCTTTGGTACCACTTCTTTAGTCTCATATCCACAACCCTCCAGTAAAAATTCTTCTCTATCTCTGTCCTTTTCTTGTTTTTTTCCTTAGTTTCACTTCTTAGCACTTTCTCCTTTTCCCTGTCCTCTAAGTTCATATCTCTTTTTATCCACATATCCTTGTGTTCATTATCATCGGCCAGCTTCACTTTCTTAGCCATAATTTCCTCTACAGCCACTTGGGATCTTATTCTCACCTTCATTGGTCTCCTATCCCACCCATTCACTGTATCATCCTAGCATGATCACTTCCTCCACCTCCTGGTATAATTCTTGTGCGCTGTCTTGTACTCGTTTGTTTTTTCATGTTCTCTCATGAATTTGTTTGAATTTTTCTTTTCCTTCAACCCAAAAATCATGTGCTGCATCCCACACCAAGTCTTCTTTTTCTTTCTCTTTAATAACTTTAATTACTGCTACTTTCGTGTTCTGAGTGTGTCTTTACAACCTCTGAAAATTTTAGTTTTTCCTCTTCTTGCTCCTGTTTCCATTAATTTCTTAGTTCCTTCAGCTTGTTATCACACAATCCACCTTCTGGCCTGTCTACAATCCTGTCCTGCACTTTAACCTGCAAGCTCCTTAAGGAACTTTCGTAATCTTGGCATGTGGCTTTTAGTACATCATTTTGTTTCTTTATTTCTTGTATCTCTTTCAATCCCTGATTTATTGCACTGACCTTCTCACATTCTGCAAATATCAATTTTAGGTCTGTGTTTTCCATTATCAGTTGGTCCTGTTTGTCCATTAGACTGGACATCACCTCCTTCATATACCTTAATTCCCTTTCCACATTGATCAGTCTTCTCATATTATCTCGTTCATCCCTGAATCTAGAAAAATCCTTGTCCATAACATCATCTGTTAGTTTCCTTAGACCAACCAGAGTTTCAATGTACCGTTGGTTTTCACACGATGGCGTATGTTTTGATTCTGCCATACGACTGGCAGCACTACTCTGTTCCATCACTCTCTTGTTATTCTTACCATATATATGATCCAACACTTATATAATTTGGAGACGGGAGAACTTATGGCCCTCTCCCCTCCCTGTACATACGTCTAGGCCAGCCTCCAACTCCTTTTGTAACTAGTTATTCTCTGTGAGATGCTCAGATGCATGTGGTCGGTACAGTGTCTGCACAGTGTGTAATGGTACTCAAGTGTGTTGCAGATTTTGAGATTTTCTAAGTCCAGTGATCTCTGCACCAGTCTCCTCAAGAAAAGAGTTATATAAGCTTCATCATCAAGTCAGTTCATACTTTCCAGAAAAATTAATCTGATTAAAACAATATAGAAATTGACTGAAAAAAAGTTCTTCACCACTCTCTCTCTCTCTCTCTCTCTCTCTCTCTCTCTCTCTCTCTCTCTCTCTCTCTCTCTCTCTCTCTCTCTCTCTCTCAAAGATTTTTATCACTAGAATAATTTACGTTCCATAGATGTCTGGGGGAGAGGGGGACAGATCAACCCCTGGACCTATTCCACCACGATGGCTACTTTGTCCCAGGAAGAGCCAGAACCTCATTGGTGGGAAGTTCCTAGTGTTCAAGACTCCCCTCAGCTCAAGGTTCGACGATCAGGTTCCTCCAGAACACAGATTTTCACCAGAAATGCTGTTTGCCTCTATGAAAAGTTACAAGGTATGATAGTATAAGGCTTTCTCATTTTTCCTCTCTTGTTTTTGTCAAGAAAGTTCTGAAAAGTACTCAACACTCATACAGGTAACTCGATTTACGCAATTGATGCGTTCCAAGAGGCATCACGTGTATCAAAATTCGCATAAAATAAACTAGTAATTCTCATAAGAAACAATAGATAATAGGGGGGATAGGGGATGTGGTCCAAAAAAATTTGCACAAAATACGCTAAATTAACATGTTTTTATTATTTACCATTCTGAATACTAGAAGTGTATCTAAAGTAAAGGGAAAAGCAAGAAATAATAAGAGAAAACAACAAAACAGAATACATAAACACAACATTCACTGTGTCACTGCCTTCACTCACACCACAGTCAGTCACCATCTCCCTATGAGCTTTTCCATTTGGCTAAATTAACATGTTTTTATTATTTACCATTCTAAATACTAGAAGTGTATTTAAAGTAAAGGGAAAAGCAAGAAATAATAAGAGAAAGCAAAAAATGATAAGAGAATACAACAAAACAAAGAATATGTAAACACAACACTCACTGCGTCACTGCCTTCACCACTCACACCACAGCCAGTCATCATCTTCCTCTGAGCTTTTCCACTTTATTAAAAATCCACTTATCAAAAATAACCCCACAGTATAAAAGTAAACACTAGTAGAAAAATAAATGCAGGATACCAATGTCTTAATTGATCCCTCACAAGCACACACCATTGCTGTCCACCTCGTAGTCAAGGACATCATCATCCAACTGCTCTTCCTCTGCTTCCTCCGCTTCCATGGGATTGTCCACATCCTCTTTTGGTACTACATCTTCCACTGGTGGTTTCTTGAAAAACTGCAGCATGGTGGTCTGGCACTTTTCTTGGAAAATTCTTTTTGCATCACTGTGTAGTAGAAGAGTGTGTCCATGGCAGCGGAGCTCCCACCTATTGGCCAGCTGCGGAACTCTCTGGTGCGCAGTTTGAAATTGCATCTGGTGCTCAGTTTGAAAATGCGGTTGGGCCAAATCGCGTATAAGCAAAGTGTAAATTTAATTAATTGTAGTATTTTTTTGTTCGCGTATTAACAAAAACGCGTAAATTAAACACGCGTAAATCAAGAGTTACCTGTATTTGAAAAACTCCAATCATTGCCTGATAACAGTTTTGTTATATGGCTTGGAAATGGGGAGTCAAGAGTCTACAAAGATTGAAAGAACAATGTGTAGTGTGTGGTATTACATGATAAGATAAGAAAAAATGATGGGCAGGACATGTCATATTAGAGGAATATGTTGAGGGTCTTAGCATGAAGAAAGAAGACCAGACAGATGGATAGTTAGAATAGGAGATTAGCAACTTAAAGATGATTGAAATAAGGGAGGAAAAAGATAGACCAAGAACTAAATGATAAGACTTGAGTAATCTTGAAAGATATTATTATTACTATTATTATTTTTTTTTTATTTATTTATTTTATTTATTTATTTATTTATTTATTTTTATTTATTTATTTATATATTTTTTTCTGTTTTGGCCTATAGCGCATGTAGGTATACTTGAGGAGTATGGGAAGCGCTGTTCAGCTTCCACCCATTAGTGGTGCAAGCAATTTTATTCATAGTGGTACCCATATTAGGGCCCATATTGCCACCCTAGTGCATCTTTGGTGTAACCAACTAGAACCTGGGTATCATGATGACATGTAGGTAACTTTAAACTACTTGACAAATGGCAAAGTTTTGAGGCGATACGTGGTGGAATTCG
Organism: Portunus trituberculatus; assembly: GCF_017591435.1. NCBI lineage: Eukaryota > Metazoa > Arthropoda > Malacostraca > Decapoda > Portunidae > Portunus > Portunus trituberculatus. Next base: position 3,725,726 of record NC_059268.1, on the reverse strand, counting down.
AATCTGCCCATGGACATCTGCCCGATCCCACACTCACCACCTTATCCACTAGGCCACTGCCTCCCTGACAAATCTATGTGTTAGGGGAGCCATATTTATTCAGTTGCAATATAATCACAGCATATTTACTCACTAAGGCTTGAAAAATTCATTAGATAAGTCACAATGATTACGTATCTTTAACTTTCAGGTAAAAATTGGTCTGTGGGTGGATCTGACCAACACCAAAAGGTTCTATGACAGCAGCCTTGTAGAGAAAGAAGGTGCTCGCTACGTCAAGCTCAAGTGCCGGGGCCATGGAGAGTGTCCCAACCAAGAACAGGTTAATCTCTTCACTGATATATGTGAAAAATTCATCAGGAAATCTCCCCTAGAGATAGTTGGTGAGCCAGCTTCCTGATTAGTGTATTTGAAATAATGATGGAGTGAATCTAAGGCAATTTTCCTTGTGCAGGAAATGTCTGTCTTGTGTAGTTTTTGTTAACTGACTTATATTTGTTCTAATAGATATTTCACTACATTCACTGACTTAAATTAACATTTGATAGAGTTTAGTTTTCTTTTATTGTAAGATTTGTGTGTAAAAGAGAGAAGAAAATTTTTTCATTACAACAGAAGGGTGTCTCATTGAGGCTTTGGCACTAGTTGGAGTTTTATCTGTTACTCAGTGTTATTTATGTCTTGCTTGCAGGTGTTCATTGCACTCATGGTTTCAATCGTTCAGGATTCATGATTGCCTCCTTTTTCATCAACAAACATGATTGGGGTGTAGACTTTGCCCTCAGTGAGTTTGCCAAGGCTAGGTAAGTGCATGTTATTGACTTATGTTTCTATTGTCCATGAAATTTTTATTTTAACTATATATCTCATTTTGTTAATAAGGTTATTATGATGTATCATTTACCCGGTGGAAAAAATTCTATTACTAATTTCTTGCCTTGAGAGATCTTGTTGAATTTTGTTTAATATATACTTGTTCAGGTTTACAATTTTTCACATCTCTTTCCCATTGAATCACAATACTAAGAGGATATATTTGAATGTGTTTGAGAATGCTTTTGTTCTTAGAGGTAATGAAGTCAAAGGAAGATGTTGATACTTGTACAATGTAGATTAGTTTTGATCTACTTCCATAACATTGCTAGCTGTCATTTTACTGCCTTAACAGATTTAATAAAATCTACATTACTATTGAATTTTATCTCTTAGACCTTAGCAGACTGATAACAATATGTGCATTAGATTTCATATTTTTGTGAACCATCTCCTCTCTAGGCCACCAGGTATCTACAAGGGAGACTACCTGCGTGTGATGTATGAGAGGTCTGGAGACAACCCTAATGAAGCACCTCCTGCTCCTCCCCTCCCTGACTGGTGTAATGGTAAGAGTACTCAGTGCCCACTCCTAAGCTTTACACATGTACAGTCAGCTCAATACTTAATGAAGCAATCTTCCTACCCTTAGTTATAGATAGTGACATGTCAACTTTAGGGATTCTTAATACAGTGGAGACTCAATACTCGAACGTCTAAATAGTCGAACGCAAAAGTTTGACTTAATATTAAAAAAAATACCTATTAGTCGAACGTCCATCCACTTGGCTGTAAACAAAGGATCTCTCCCTTCCCGCCGCCTCATGTGCCCCACCAGTCCACCGCAGCCAGGTTATCCTTCGCTGTCGTAAGAATAACATTGTCCTGCACTTTCTCTCCGCATTTTTTTTTTAATTAATTTTTTTTTTTTTATAGCTTACAATGGCACCAAAGAGGTTTGTTAGTGGTGAGAATAATCCTACAAGAAAGAATGTAGTGACAACCATCAAAAGGAAAAAGGAGATTATTGATAAATTCGAGAAAGGAGGAAGAATAACCGATCTTGTAGCTGAGTACTGTATGGCTAAATCTACAGTAGCCACAATACTGAAAAAGACAGCTCACTAAAAAGTCTGATGTGTTGATTGGTGTGAAAAGACAATTTAAGTAACCTAGCTGCGGCAGTGGAAGAAATGGAAAAATTGTTGATTGGATAAGCCAAATCAGATGGCCGGTGATTCTTTGTCAGAGGGCATAATTTGTGCGAAGGCTAGGCTGCTGCATCGTGATCTTATTTCTGATACTACATCTGATTCCAATGATGATCTTAAAGCAAGTAAAGGGTGGTTTGTGAATTTCAAGAAAAGAACTGGAATTCATTCTGTTGTGAGGCATGGCGAGCCACCAAGTCAGGAGTAAACATATGCTATACGTCACTGTGTCACAGCTCACATGATGGATGGTGGGAGTGACAGTGATTTCATAGTGTCCAATTCCACCACCTCTCCCGCGTGCCTTACTTCTACACTTCGGGTCTCTTGCGATGTTGCGGGGAGACAACTTTTGAATGAGAGTGGTATTAGAAGGGCTTAGGAATTAACAGTTTCTACAATAAAAGAGAGTGAAGATAGTGATGTTCTGGGCTCTGATACGGATATAGGAGGTTCAACCAGTGGAACTGTACTTGCTTTGGGGTCCAAGGGGTCTCCAAGTGCATGGGTTCAAATCCTGTCCACGGTCCGAGTGTAGGTTGGGCTTCCTCACTTGGGGCAACAGTTTCCTAGCGGGTGGGCTTTGAGATAGGAGGTACCCTAAAAAGTATCCCCTTTAGCCCATAAATTCCCTTGAAAAGCCCACATGGTATAAATAAAAAGAATAAGTAAATAAAAAAAAAAAAAAAAACCGGGGGTGGAGGACATTCCACCACCACCACCTGCAACTCCTATTGTGTGTATTACTATTTTATATATTTTTTTTGCAAAGGATATACAAATTAGATCACTTTGCGAACATTTTGATTGAGAGAGAGAGAGAGAGAGAGAGAGAGAGAGAGAGAGTGTATACAAGGGGCCAGTTTACTATCACTCTAGCCAAGGCCGCTGGACCCGATCGGATGCAAGGCCACGTACACCGATGATACCACCTCATTCAACCTTTGATATTTTGGTAACCATAGCATCTAGAGACTTCTGTTTTTTTTGCATTGCAAAGAGGAAGAGTTGCTTGTGGGCAGAACACCATTTGTTCTCACTTGTTTATTGAATTTCCAAGAGTAATCAGTATGTGAATACAGGCTATTTTGTGTGTTTCTCACCAAACCTCCCGAGTTAGCGTGAGCTAAAAATCCCAACATTCTCGAGTTTTAGGGGTTAATTGTGATGAAACTGGCCTGTTTTTGAAAAAAAAAAGAAATACTAAACATGATCTATATAACAAAGGAAGAGAAGTGTTTGTCAGGACACAAGCCCATGAAAGACAGGCTAACTGCAAAATAAACCGCTGCTTTTTTTCTAAACTTGGGTGTTTGGCAATGGCTGGAATGAATTACCTGATTTATAGGTATCAATAGTTGAATTTTTTAATACTCAAATGGCCATTTGGAACGAATTAAGTTTGAGTATTGAGTCTCCACTGTAGATGAATATCATTGATTAGAAGATGTGACATGTAGATTAAACTACCACACTATTGTCAACCCTACTCCAAGTCCACCTCTCCGTTCCCACTTCCTTCTTGTTTCAATATTTCTCATACACCCCTACCTCTCTCCACCTACACTGCTGGTCAGAGTGGAAGGCGCGAAAGGGACCACGACACTCTGACCAAATTTCATTCATCCCTTCTTAACTCCTAAACATACGGTGGGATTCGTATGTCGATATGTGACAACTCTGCAGCTCTAGTAATCAAAGTAGATGATATGTTTCCTTAGTCAACGTTCGCCTGTGGATCATGTGCTTGAATTTGAATTTTCTTTCATCCCCCCTCACGGCCCCTTTATGTGGATGCATGAGCTTACCATTGTGCCCTGTTACTACCTGTTATGGGACCTTGGAAACTAATTAGTAAGGCCCATGGTCATTTGTGCCTAAGTGAGGGAGAATAACTCAAATCAAGAAATTGCCGCGAACACTGGCATAGCTCTCAGAACTGTTCAACGTTGGACCATAATTTATCGTGAGGGAGGAAGAGACACTTCGCCACCACCTTACTAGCCTGAAGGGCGTAAGAGCAGTGTGATCTAGATAACTTTGAACATTATTCGAAGACAGCTTGAGGCCAACCCTTGCATACACAGCAAGGAACTTAAGGCCGGGAACCCTCTTTGTTGGCTGGAATGAGTGAAAGAAGTGTACAGAGATATGTGAAAGGCGACATGGGATAACGGAGTTGCCGCGCAGTTTCAAAACCTTGCTTTTACAATGGTCACCTTAACAGTACACTTGCATTTTGTGTCTCAGCACAAAGATTGGGACTAAGTAAGTAAGTAGGTAAGTAGCATAGGGTACTTTGGTCAGATGAGGCAAGCTTTCACGTTACAGACAACCAGAGAAACCGTGTGTACCGCAGACCCGGTAGTAACCTGTTACGATCCACGCAAGACAACACACACAGTAAAACCCAGATTCTTTGATGGTGTGGGGTTGTTTTTCTTACTATGGTCTTGGAAAATTAGTGTTTTTGCCTAAGAATGTTCGTATGAACCAAAATAACTACTTTGAGCTAATTCTAGATAAGTTAGACGAGTGTATAGAAAAGTGCATTGCTGATACCTTCATGCAAGATGGTACACCGTGCCATATGGCAAAGTTAATTGTTGACTGGCTTGATTTCTGCAATGTCAGCCTTTTAAAACCTTGGCCCGCAAATTCGCCAGACCTTAACCCTATAGAAAATCTCTGGGCGTACATAAAACTGAAGCTAAAGGAAAGAGATACCTCCTCCCTCCCACGCCTCCAAGCCACTATTCGGGACATATGGGACAATACTGACGCTCAGTATCTCCACCACCTGGGTGATTCACTTCCCAAGGGACTTAAAAAGGTCAAGAAGGCACGAGGGCACCCTATCAATTACTAGTTTAGGTGAATACCCTCATTGAAACATTTTCTGTGTCATTAATCTCCTTCACAGGATGTCACAGGTACCGCACCTTCTGCTCTGACCAGCAGTGTACACTCCCATAAAAGTATTTCAGAGTTTAAAATGAATTTTGTTTTGTCAACAAAGGCTTCCTTAACATATAGTAGTTGTCAGTATAATAAATACGTAAGAAAATAAGGTCACTAAAGTTTAGTTTTCCTACTCAATCAAGTGTTTGCCATCATTAATGATTACAGAAAGCTTGTCATAAATAAACAAATTATACAAGAATAAACATACTATTCCAGAATATGATGACAGTACAGGGGATGATGGAGACAGCTCAAGGGGGGGTGGTGGTGGTAGTGGTGGTGGTGGCAGGAAGAGAGAGAGACAAAAGAAGGATCCTACATTCATGGAGGGCATCAAAGGTGTCATCCCCATCACTGAGAACCCCAAACTGAGAGCACTCCAGAAGCAGATCCAGCAGATGTGCCATTGGAAAGGGTGAGGCATTGGAGATGTACAGTTGGAGCATCATTCCTTCTCAAGAGTTCATATTGTATTATCGTAATCTATAAGTATTAATTTGATCATTATCTTTAATTAGTAAATTATTTTCTCCTACCTGAAAAATTGTCGTCTGCCTCATGTGTATAGAAATGGGTTTCCGGGATGTCAGCCAGTGAGCATGGACCAAGAGAATCTCTCACTTCTTGGACAAAAGCCATATCGAGTGTCCTGGAAAGCTGATGGCACAAGATATATGATGCTTATAGGTAAGTAAAAGATTATCATTTGTCTCTTTAATCTTTCTCTCTCATTCTTTTAACTATCATCACAGCCAGGTTTTCTGTACCACTAACTATAGGCACTGCCTCACAATTATTACTCTTGCGCAGTGTGCCTGGGGTAGATGCCTACAGTGTGTAAAGAGGCTGGACCAGAGTGTCCCTGTCTGCCCTGGGATCTGAATCTGAGCTCTGATCTTGGTTGTGTGCCAAATACACTAACCACTGCTATATCAGGTTTACTATTGTAAGCCAAAAGTGGAATTTCAGAATTTTTCTCATTCCAAATTCAATGAGACATTATTATCATATATCATAACTTATAGAGACAAATTATATTTCTGTTGTAGTTTATGGGCATGTGAAGAAATGCATGAAAATTAAATATTTACATAATTGTGCAAATTAGCTATGGCCCAGAAAAGAAAAATAATTGTTTATATTTGTTTTCAAAATATGAAAAAGTAAAATTTCATAATAATCTTTCAGTCCATAATAAACAGTACTTCATATATTTTGTATGATCTCTTATATCAACTAAGAATTGTTCAGAATGAGAATACTCATAGTCTAATGAAAAGCTCTGTTGTTTAAGTAAAACTTATTAGAGATTTAGATTAATAATGACAGAGTATTTTTACTTCCAAAGTTAACTTAATTCCATGTGAAAAACTTGTGTATCAAAATATTTCATCATCTTTTGAAATATGTCTTTTTGATCATTCTTCCTTTCATGTAATTTATTTAATTTGGAGTTCTGATTTGCAAATAATGACTTAACACTTATGGCAAGAAAAAATTTCATTTTGATTCCAGTTGTTATCACAATTTTATTGTAAATGAAAATCAGTGTAAAGCATGACATAATTTATTGCTGTGGTAGTACATGATACAGTTATGACTTTTTGTGCTACAAGTGTGCAATCTTTACTGCCAGTCATTGCTAAACATTTTGTTGGGTATAAAATATGAGATTCATAACATGTAGGGCATCCCAAAATATGGTGTCTAGTCATTTTAAATTGCTCAACAGTAGGTGAAGATTTAAGCTATACTAATCAATTCTGCTTGAAGATTAATTTAACTGTCATATATTTCCAACAGCTGGTCGTCGTGAGGTATATTTTGCTGACCGTGATCACTGCATCTTCCAGGCACCTGAAGTGGAATTTAGACAGAAGCATGACCTCATGGTCCATCTCTCTGACACTTTAGTTGATGGGGTAAGGTAACCAGCTCCCTATCTTCTCACCCCTTACTAATTCTATTTTGTCTAAATATGTGAATTTATTTTTGCCATATGCTGTATTTTGATATTGGTCTGTAAAGAGTGAGGATTTAGAGGATGTGCCACATGATTATTGAACATTTAGATAGTAGTGCTGATGACAGTAAGGAACCCCCAGTGGGGCTTTGGGGATACATGATTTGCTAAATACCTTCACCTTTGCAAACTCATCAGAAACCTTGACACATTCACCTTCTTGTTTAGTCTTTATCACAATCATATGATATGAAGAGTTAGTAATGTACAAGTAATTAAGGGATCACTGTGTTTTCTCGTCATATTTTCAGAATTAACTAATAATCAAACTTTAATAAAATCTCAAGCTATGTAGCAAAGATCATGTGATTTTCCTTAGGTTATGAAAGTGCTATCATTCTCAGCCTCAGTGAGTCTGGATTGAATGAAGATGTAACCTTTAGCCATGAATAGACCACAATACCACAGAACCATGTGTTCCTTAAAAAATTTGATTAATAATGTGATTACTCCTCAGGTAATGGATTTGTAAATTTTGTAAAAATGACTAGCAGTAACAGCATGCTTGTTTCACCCCGTAGGAAGGTTGTGACTTGACACTGTTACAAATTAAAATTTATATGAAGAAATTGCCCACAGGAAATGGTCATAGACACAGATCCCCAGACTGGAATGAAATATCCACGTTACCTCATCTATGATGCTATCAGAATCCAGGGCAGGGACATCATGCAGGACACCTTCCACATGAGATATGAGCGTATAATGGTGAGTCCCTCTCGTGTGTGACCTTGCTTTGAATAGACATTGGTCTCATGAAAGTGGTTGTAACAGTAAATATGTTCATTTAGCTTCTATAGTCAAGGATGTAAGTGAGCACTCCCATTCTTTAACCTTTAAAATCTTTTATTATACTTAACAATAGCTCTTCTTTTCTTTTGTATTTATGGAGCTTTTCCTGATTATAAAGAATCTTGGTGAGTGAGTGTGCGTGTATTTACCTAGTTGTATTTATCTAGTTGTATTGTACAGGGTTCAAGCGGGACTCATAGTGTCCTGTCTCCATATCTCCATTTATCTAATTTTTCCTTAAAGTTATGCACATTATGTGCTGTAGCAACTTCATTATCCAATGCATTCCATTTTTCCACCGTTTTGTGTGGAAAACTGTATTTTCCAATATCCTTCACACACTGCCTCACCCTGATCTTCTTTTCATGTCCTCTTGTCCTTCCATCTTCTGTCAACAGGACCAGGTCTTCTTTGTCTATCTTTTCAATATCATTTACTATCTTATACATTGTTATTAGGTCCCACGTTCTCTTCTGTCTTGTAAGGTTGGCAGTCCCATTTCCTGCAGTCATTCTTCATATGTGAAGTCCTTTAACCCCTTCGCTACCGACTCTGTCACTCCCGTGCTGCACAACTCCCACCCCCCCGCACCGTGTTTTGTTTGGGGGTGCTGAAATAGAAAGACTTTTCATGTCATCCCTTGTGACATCAAGCCACTTTTTTCCCATAAATTTTTTGGGATTTATTGTTGGGTTGTCCATAAAAAACTTAGCTGCACGGACATTCGTCCACGAACACAGCGACTCTACCACCTCGTCTGACATGAATAGCTGGAAGCAATTCAAAGCACTCATGTCATTCCTTGGTACATCAGGATGAACTCCAGAAAAATCCTCAGTCAGGACTGGAACAGTACCAAGACGCTAGTCAGCAAAGGGATCAAGATAAGAGAGAAAGTGTGGAGGGAAGCATGCAGTGCAGGGCTGCGTAGCCGCTCGTCATCCTCGCCACTTCCATCACTTTCGTCCTCGGAGCTACTGGCCACACTGTCATTTTCTGGCAAAATTCCTCATCTGAGTCACTAATGAGGCCTTCTGATTGAGTCATTTTCCTCAGAATCCTGTAATTCATCTAATAGATCCAGGTCACCCTCAGAATCACTCAAGGATGACAATAACGACACCATTACGCAACACTGGCACACTGCCCGCCGGCCACCACCCTTCCCCTCAGGCCTCACAATCCTCCCCCTCTCCCCAAAAGCCAACTTACCCAATGTCCTTGAAAACAAAAGGTGCTATTTAGTCACTTTGTCACTTAATCATAAAAAGAACATGCAAACCGAGTAGATGAAGCCCTATTGGAGCGATGGCGTACGTATGTACTTGATCGATTTGGTAGCGTAAATTTCATGTGACGTACTGTAGTATGTCATCGGTAGCGAAGGGGTTAATTTCGGCACCATCTTTGTAGCAATCTTCTGTATTCTTTCTAATTTTCTAACATTCTTTTTAGAGCTTGAAGATCATACCACTGCTGCATATTCCAGCCTTGGACTTATCATGCTTGTGATGATTTTTTTCATCATATCTTTATCCATGTAGTGAAATGCCACTCCTATATTAGTCAACATTTTATATGATAGTCCAAATATCTTGCTTATGTGTTTTGCGGGGCTTAGATTTTCCTGTATGATCACTCCCAGATCTTTTTCCTCTTTAGTCTTCATTATTTGTTCCTCTCCCATCAAATAGTTCCATACCGGTCTTTTACTCTTTCCTTGTTCCATTATGTGACATTTCTTGGCATTAAACTCCAATTTCCACTACCTGCTCTACTCATAGATCTTGTTTATATCTTCCTGCAACAGCAGATAGTCTTCTCTGGTTTTGATAACTCTTAGCAGCTTTGCATCATCAGTGAATAAATTTATATAACTGTTTATCCCAACATGAATGTCATTTACATAAATCTGAAACATAATGGGGGCTAACACTGACCCTTGTGGCACTCCGCTGGTTACTTTACCCCAAGTTGAGTACGTATCTCTGATCACAGTTTTCATTTCCCTATCCTTCAAATAATATCTTGTCCATTCGAGCAATGTTCCTCGCAGCCCTCCTATATTCTCTAGTTTCCAAAGTAGTCTTCTATGAGGGACTTTATCAAAAGCTGTTTCAATATCCAGGTATAATGTGTCTACCCATCCATCTCTGTTTTCAAGTCCTGCAATAAGTTTGATACACATGACGCCTTGTCCTGAACCCAGATTGTCTGTTTGATGTGACTTGCTCCTCTTCTAGAAATTTAACTCATTTTTCATTGATGATTATTTTACACAACTTCCCCAAGACACTTGTAAGTGACACTAGTCTGTAATTTAGTGGTTCATTGTCCTTTCCTCCTTTAAATATCAGTATTACGTTGGCTCTCTTCCATTCTAGTGGAACTTTCTGTTCATTTATTGAACTTGTAATTATTTCCCAAATTGGATTCAGTAGTTGCTCTTTACATTCTTTTTGCACCCAGCCTGATACACTATCTGGCCCCATTCCTTTTCTGACTTCCAACTTATCCAATAGTCTTCCAATATCCACTTTGTGCACTGCAATCTCCTGTAATCCTTGGTAATCCATTGTCCTATTAGGTTCTGTGAAATCATTTTTTGCAGTGAACACTGTTTTGAAGCTCATTCATTATTTCGCACAATTCCTTCTTTGTTTGGTATGTCTTCCCTTCTTTAATTATTTTTTTTATTTTTTTCCTTATTCTTTGATTTGCCATTTATAAACTTGTAGAAAAGTTTGGGTTTATCTTTACTTTTATTCACTACCTACATCTTTCTCAAAGTTTCTTTCTTCCTCTCCTTACTCTAATACATTAATTTCTGGCATCTTTGTTCTGCCATATGTTATAGTAATTTCTCTGCTTTATAAGTTTCTTCCACGCTTTATCTTTTGCCTTTTTCGATTGTATGCATCAGCATTGTACCAAGCATGTATTTTTTTTCTGAACTCTATAAACAGGTACAAACTTTTTTACTCCTTCATTATATTTCTGTAAGAATATGTCATATTTCCCTTGTACTGTCTTTCTGTACATAATATTACTTCACTCAATATCAGCAAAAATAGATCCTTAATTTTTCAAAATCTGCCCTTGCATAGTTTTCTCTCTCTCCTTTATGGTCCTCTCTGTAACTTAAGTCATCTTCCTCCTGAATTTGCATCTCAAATGTCACATGATCACTTCTCCCCATTGGACTAAGGTATTGTATGATTGGAAGGGACTCTGGTTTCTTTGTGAAAACTATGTCAAGAAACGATGGTTCTTCTTCCCCCCTGTGCCTTGTTGACTCCTCCACCCACTGGTCCACTGCATTAACCATAGTCAACTGTAACACTTTCTCGTTTCACTGCCCAGCATTATCCATTACTTCCATCTCTCTCCAGATTACTTTTTTACAGTTAAAGTCTCCAACTAAAAGTATTTTTCTATCTTTTCTTATCATGTTGTCTAGGCACTTTATCACCTCTCTTTGCATATCTTTATGTTCTTCTGTTCCCCATGTATTAGTCTTTGGTGGAACATATGTAACTATAATTTTTCTCTTCTTCAAATCTTTTGTTTTGATTGTTACTCCCACTTTGTCCTCACCATATTGCACATCCTCCACACATATATTATCATGAACCATTATAAGCACTCCTCCTTCCCCTTTATCCTTCGTGTCTCTCCTCCAGGTGTTATATACTCGTATTTCCTATTTAAAGTTGACATGGATCTCTCCTCTCAGTTTTGTTTCAATGATGCACATTACATCCAGCTTTTTCTCTTTCAAATAATCCCTAACTTCCAATATGATTGATAACAACCTATCTATATTAGTATGTCACTCTTAATTTCTTGCCTCCTCCACGACCTCCTCTTTCTTCCTTAGGTACCACTTCTTTAGTCTCATATCCAGAACCCTCCAGTAAAAACTCTTCTCTATCTCTGTCCTTTTCTCGTTTTTTTTTTTTCCTTATCTTCACTTCTTAGCACTTTCTCCTTTTCCCTCTCCTCTAAGTTCATATCTCTTTTTATCCATATATCCTTGTGTTCAGTATCATCGGCCAGCTTCTCTTTCCTAGCCATAATTTCCTCTACAGCCACTTGGGATCTCATTCTCACCTTCATTGGTCTCCTATCCCATTCACTGTATCTTCCTAGCATGATCACTTCCTCCACCTCCTGGTATAATTCTTGTGCGCTGTCTTGTACTCGTTTGATAACAGTTTTGGCCAATTTTCTCTCTTCACGTTGTCTCGTGAATTTATTTGGATTTTTCTTTTTCTTCATCCCAAAAAACGCGAAGCTTTTTTTCTTGTCCACAGTATCCCGCATCAGGTCTTTTTTCTCTTTAATAACTTCAATTACAGCGACTTTCATGTTCTGAATTTGTCTCTCTACAACCTCTGAAAATTTAACTTTTTCTTGCTCCTGCTTCCATTCATTTCATAGTTCCTTCAGCTTGTTTTCCCCAAATCCACCTTCTGTCCTTTCCATCTGTCCTGTCCACAATCTCGTCCTGCACTTTAACCTGCATGCTCATTAAGGAGCTTTTGTAATCTTGGCATGTGGCTTTTAGTACGTCATTTTGTTTCTTTATTGCTTGTATCTCCTCTTTCAATTCCTGATTTATTGCACTGACCTTCTCACATTATGCTAAATAATAATCTCAATTTCAGGTCTATGTTTTTCGCTATTAGTCAGTCCTGTTTGCCCATTAGACTGGACATCACCTCCTTCATATATTGTCGTACCTCGCCCAACACGACAGTTAGGTTCCTGAGCTCTTCGTGCACGGCGAGATTTGTGTTGGGCGAATAATAGGCCCTATGGGAAAATAGGGTTAGGTCCCAGATCCTCCCCAAAAAACACTTTTTACCAAAAAGACTGAAAAAAAATAATAAATGAAGTACCAAACACACATTTTATTTAACTATAGTACTAGTACAGTAATACAGTAAAAGTCCTGAAATCCGGAAGTCATGGGGGTTCAGGCATTTCGGATTCTAGGATTTTCCGGATTGTAAGATAGTAAGGCTGAAAGTAAGATTAAAATCTTGAGGGTACTATGTGAACCCCACTAAACTAACCCCAACTTGCTATATCTCTTTGTAGTACTGTCATAACATCTTACAGGGATTGCTGCTACCACCAGTCCACTGTGTACTTCCTCACAACACCACACAAGATTTATGTAGGCTTTTTTTTTTTTTTCTTGAAGATTTGCCAGACTATGGGGGGAGTGGCATGGGCCTTTCCAAAGATTATGGCAGCCCATAGGTGATGATTGCTCTTTTCCTACTTGTCAACTTGTATTTGTGTAGGTGATTTCACTATTTTACATAGGCTATTCCACCATCCACATATACTGAGAAGTTTGAGTGATTGTACTGTACTGTACCCCACATAATATGTATACAGTCCTTAACCCCTTCCTTACCGCAGCCACCCCCCAATGTAAACAAAGCGTTCCTCTCCTATACCGCAGCCCCCTGCCCATGTGCGCACGTGCCTCACGGCCAGATCTACACATTGTATTTCTTTCTAACTCAGTGTTATGTACTTTTTTCTAAACATATTTTTGTCATTTTATTAATATAAGAAAACGTAAACATAATCATAAATTGTGCACTAATCATAAATTCAGCACCACACACTCTGCACCTGGTGAGGTGGCCCTGAGGCAGTCATAACTAGGCTGCTCCCCTCACTTGCCGAGAGGGTTTCAACACTGCTGTCACTATCACTCTCTCCTATTTCTTTTCAGGATCATAGTCTGAATCATATTCATCTGGAGAGTCTTCCAGTATATCCTCACTATCTGTCTTATAATTATGATAATCCTCATCGCTGCTACGAAGCAGATGCCATTATCTCTAACTAGAGGCAATAGAACAGTTTCACCACGGCCGATACTAGAGAACTGATGTTCTTGGGGGGACTGTGGGAATAATATATGTCAAAGAATAGTGATTGGCTTTATAGTTTATGCATGAAAAATTAACTCCGATATTGATTGGCTAGTGGGGGGGATGGTTTTGTTACGCTGGGGTGGCTAAAAATAACGCCTCCAGTGTTTGTTTGTTTATAGTGAACCACGTGGAGTATGAAAAGGCAAAATCCGCACTCAGGCCACGGTTATACACGGAATGTATTGGTGTGGTACGCACGCACACGGCAGCATCTTCGGTACCACAAGGTCGCTTTTGCTGTGCGCACGTCACAAAACAGTCTTATGTAAGGAAGGGGTTAATACTTGTCACACTTTATAAAATAATTTTAAGTATAATACAAAACACATTTCATAACATAAAACATTTACTGATGTCTGATAAAGGAAACAAAAGAAAGGAAGGCCTCCAACATCATCGCCCAATAATCATGTCACCGGTGTCGAGCATACACCAGCTGGACCACCCACGCAGATAGCAGGACTCCGCAACACACACACACACACACGCACGCACGCACACGCACGCACATCACCTACAGAAACATAAAACACCACTTATAATGCCTCCAAATATTATTCTCTTACGAGTTTGTGTTATACTCAATGTCGGTGATGACATGTTAGGTTTCTGCTATTATTATTATATATTTATTACTATTATTTCTTACTTTTTACATATTTAACTCAGCCTTTCAAATTTTCCGGATTATAAGGTTCTGGATTTAAGGACTTTTACTGTACTCCGCTTAACGAACAGGATAGGGGGTGTCAAAGCTGTTCGTAGAAATAATGGAAATAGGGGGGATGCGTTCTGGGCTGGTCCCCAACATACCACATGGGTTAGAAAAAAAATATTATATATATGTTTGGCAGCATATTGGGCCTTCGGTGTACCACTACTTTTATGATGTCATATGAGTCATTGGAAGTTTGAGGAGCTACGTCCAAATTCTCTCACATTCTCGCATTTATGTTCACAAAACAACATTTCTATTAGCTTTTTACAAACCTTGCCCCCAAGAAAGGATTGTTTTGTAATGCATAAAGTGAAATCTTACATGGAATACCAAAAGATAAAGCAGAGATGAGATGAGCCACAGACGAAGTGGGAGACTCTGCCGCTCTCAGCTTCTTCTTGTGACCCTTTTATCCTGTGTGTTGTCTTTCCCCATGATATTTGTTTCCACTCCTCTATAGCCTGCTATAGTGGATATCATATCTTAGTATTCATATACGCTCATGCCACGAGGATAACCTTGACTCCGTGGCACTGAGTGATAGTGAGTTATTAATGAAATACCGCAGTATTTCATTAGTAATTCACTATCACTCAGTGCCACGGAGTCAAGGTTATCCTCGTGGCATGAGTGTGTATGAATACTAAGATATGATATCCATTATAGCAAGCAATAGAGGATTGAAAACATAAACATCATGATGAAAGTAACACACAAGCAAAAGGGTCACAAAAAGAAGTGGCCGAGTGGCTGCGAGTCTCTCGCTTCGTCTGTGGCTCAACTCATCTCTGCTTTATTTTTTGGCATTCCATTAAGATTTCACTTTATGCATTACAAAACAATCCTTTCTTGGGGGCAAGGTTTGTAAAAAGCTAATAGAAATGTTGTTTTGTGAACATAAATGCATATATAAGACAGTAACACCACTTCCAGAGGTGGTGTTCCCAGCAACCTCAGAGCAACCTGATAGCAACCTTGTCACCGTCCCTCCAAACATTCATGGATGCCATTTCGCTGCAAGAGGTTGCTCTGACGTTGTTAAAGAATCTTGGATCCTGCTCCAGGAGTGCTAGAGACAGAGGCGGGGAGCCAGCCAATTCACAGCGAAGCTACCATGTTCTGTCCCTCACCCGGCAAATTCAAACCAAGAAAATTCGCTAAAACGGATGTGGTTGTACGTTATGCGGACTTTTTGGTCTAACTTTATATAGTACGTTAAACCAGAAATTCATTAAACGAACGTTTGTTAAGCGAAGTATTACTGTACATACGCCGCTTAACAACAGGATATGTCAAAGCTGTTCGTAGAGTGGAAATTCGTTAAGCGGACGTAATTTTCCCATAGGAAATAATGGAAATAAGGGAGATGTGTTCTGGGCTGGTCCCCAACATACCACATTGGTAAATATATATATATATATATATATATATATATATATATATATATATATATATATATATATATATATATATATATATATATATATATATATATATATATATATATATATATTATTTTTATTAGCCTTACAAGCCTTTAAGAAAGGATTGTTTTGTAATGCATAAAGTGAAATCTTTCATGAAATACCCAAAAATATAGCAGAGAGATGAGATCCACTTCGGAGACTCGGCGACTTCGCTTCTTCTGTGACCTTTTAGCTTGGCATGTCTTTCACCACGATATTAAATTTGTTTTCATTCCTCTATTGCCTGCTATAATGGATATCATATCTTAGTATTCATATACGCTCATGCCATGAGGATAACCAGGACTCCGTGGCACTAAGTGATAGTGAATTACTAATGAAATACCGCGGTATTTCATTAGTAATTCACTATCACTCACTGCCACAGAGTCCAGGTTATCCAGGACTCCGTGGCACTAAGAGATAGTGAATTACTAATGAAATACTGCGGTATTTCAATAGTAATTCACTATCACTCACTGCCACAGAATCCAGGTTATCCTCATGGCATGAGCGTATATGAATACTATGATATGATATCCATTATAGCAGGCAATAGAGGAGTGAAAACAAATTTAATATCGTGGTGAAAGACAACAAGCCAAAAAGGTCACAGAAAAAGCCAAGTCGCCAGTCTCCGCCTGTCGATCTCATCATTTCTACTTTATTTTTTGGTATTCCATGTAAGATTTCACTTTATGCATTACAAAACAATCCTTTCTTGGGGGCAAGGTTTGTAAAAAGCTAATAGAAATGTTTTTTTGTGAATATATATGCATATATAAGACAGTAACACCACCTCCAGAGGTGGTGATCCCAGCAACCTCATCATTGTCCCTCCAAGCGTTCATGGAAGCCATTTCGCGGCAGGAGGTTGCTCTGAGGTTGCTCTGAGGTTGTTAAAGAATCTTGGATCCAGCTCCAGGAGCGCTAGAGACAGGCGGTGAGCCAGACAATCACAGCGAAGCTGCTGCGTTCGGTCCCTCACCTGGCAAATTCAAACCCAGAAAATTCGCTAAAACGGATGTGGTTGTACGTTATGCGGACTTTTTTATCTAACTTTATATAGTACGTTAAACCGGAAATTCGTTAGACGAACGTTTGTTAAGCGGAGTAGGCAGTAGTCACCTGCCGCCCGGTGGAATACTCCAGGAGAGGTACTTACGGGGATGTAGGCAGTGCTGCAGACTGAGTGATTCCCCGTGTCCTCTCTTCCCGGTTCCCTTTGTGGTCTCATTTATACAATTGAGCAGCTGCAGCCTGCCCTCTAAAGACAACTTCTACTACTTCCTACACTACACTACAACACCTTACACTTTTACACTCTCTTCAAATCAAAATTTAATAATGGCTTCACCACGCCCTGCCTCGGAGTCCCCCTCTGGGGAGGGGACCATAAATGTCCCCAGGTCGGACTGCCCTCTGCTGTCGACCTTGGGTGTCTTGACACTTCATCTAATACTTTCACTATCAATTTCTGCAACATTCGTGGCCTTCGTTCTAATTTTCAATCTGTGGAACACCACCTCTCCTCTACTAAACCTCATCTTCTCTTCCTAACGAAACACAGTTGTCTGTGACTACTGACAGCAGCCCCTTTTCTGTTCCCTCCTACTTGCTCTATCCTCATTTTCAATCCAAAGCTGGATGTTGCGCATACGTGCGTAACGACACCACTTGCTCTCGTGCCCACAATCTTGAATCTTCAGAATTTTCTACCATCTGGCTAAGACTTCAATGTCACTCTCTAACTAAATTCATCTGTGCTGTATACCTCTCACCTAATTCCTCTGACTATGTAAAATTCTTTGACTATTTGACTTCCAAGGTGGAGCACATCTTATCTCACTTTCCTTTTGCTGAGATCTCCATTTTAGGGATTTCAATGTTCACCACCAGCTTTGGCTTTCATCTTCTTTCACTGACCAACCTGGTGAACAAACCTTCAACTTTGCTATCCTTCATGACCTAGAGCAGCTAGTGAAGTTCCCTACCCGTATTCCTGACCGCCTTGGAGACACGCCCAACATTCTTGATCTTTTCCTAACCTCCAACCCTTCTGCTTACTCTGTTAAACTTTCCTCTCCGTTGGGCTCCTCCGACCACAATCTAATTTCCGTTACCAGTTCTATCACTCCAGTGCAGCCTCAGGACCCGCCTAAGCGGAGGTGCTTCTGGCATTTTAACTCTGCTAAGTGGGAGGAACTAAGGCAGTACTATTCTGATTTCCTTGGGATGATTATTGTTTTCATGTCAGAGATCCTTCTCTTTGTGCCGAGCGCATAACAGAGGTGATTATCTCTGGCATGGAGCTATACATTCCTCATACTTTCTCTAACCCTAAAGCTAAAAAGCCTTGGTTTAACTCTGCTTGTTCTCGTGCTGTCAATGATAGAGAGGCGGCTCACAAACGGTTCCGTAGCCATCCAACTGCTGAAACTCATGCCCTATATATTTCTGCCCGTAATCATGCCAAATCTATTCTCCAACTTACTAAAACTCTTTCATCAATAGAAAATGTCAAAGTCTTTCCAATTCTAACTCCTCTCGAGATTTCTGGCATCTAGCCAATAATATCTCTAACAACTTTACTTCTTCGTCTTTCCTCCTTTACTTCATCCAGATGGCTCTACAGCTGTCTCTTCTTTTCTAAAGCTGAACTCTTCGCTCAAACCTTTGCTACCAACTCAACTTTGGATGATTCTGGGCATATTCCTCCTACTCCTCCACCCTCTGACTACTTCATCCCTAAAATTAAAATTCTTTATAAAGACGTTTTCCTGGCCCTCTCTGGCCTTGATTCTCGGAAGGCTTACGGTCCGGATGGAGTCCCTCCTGTTGTTCTCAAAACTGTGCTTCCGAACTCGCTCACTGCCTGGTCAAACTCTTTCATCTGTGTCTCTACTTCTATTTATCCTTCTTGCTGGAAGTTTGCTCACATTCAACCTGTCCCTAAAAAGGTGACCACTCCAATCCTTCTAACTACCGCCCTATAGCTTTGATTTCCTGCCTTTCTAAAGCCTTTGAGTCTATCCTTAATAGGAAGATAATGAGGCATCTATCAGCTCACAACCTTCTCTCTGATTGCCAGTATGGTTTCCGTAAAGGCAGATCTACTGGTGATCTTCTTACTTTCCTAACTGAATCTTGGTCATCCTCTTTAGGGACTTCGGTGAAACCTTTGCTGTCGGCCTTGACATATCGAAAGCCTTCGATAGAGTCTGGCACAAATCTTTAATTTCTAAACTACCCTCCTACGGATTCTATCCTTCTCTCTGTACCTTCATCTCCAGTTTCCTTTCCGATCGTTCTATTGCTGCTGTAGTAGACGGTCACTGTTCTTCCCTAAAACTATCAACAGTGGTGTTCCACAGGGTTCTGTCCTATCACCCACTCTCTTTCTATTATTCATCAATGATCTCCTAAATCTGACTCAATGCCCTATCCACTCCTATGCTGATGATACCACCCTGCATTATTCAACAGCGTTCAACAGACGCCCAACCCAACAACAATTAAATGACTCAAGGCGAGATGCTATAGGACGCCTAACTTCTGATCTTTCACTTGTTTCTGATTGGGGCAGAGAAAACCTGGTTTTGTTCAATGCCTCAAAACTCAATTTCTACAACTATCTACTCGACATAACCTTCCAGACAACTATCCTCTCTTCTTCAATAACACTCAACTTCCCTCTCCTCTACATTAAACACACTCGGTCTATCCTTCACTAAAAATCTAAACTGGAAATTTCACATCTCTACTCTTGCTAAATCAGCTTCCAAGAAGTTAGGTGTCCTATGGCGTCTTCGTCCATTTTCTCTCCCTCCCAGCTGCTTGCTCTGTACAAGGGCCTTATCCGCCCGTGTATGGAGTATGGCTCTCATGTCTGGGGATCCACACACAGCTTTACTAAACAAGGTGGAATCTAAAGCTTTTCGTCTTATCAACTCTTCTCCTCTAACTGACTGTCTTGATTCTTTAAGTCACCGCCGCAATGTTGCATCTTTATCTGTCTTCTACCGCTGTTTTCATGCTGTCTGCTCTTCTGAACTTGCTAACTGCATGCCTTCCCCTCCTGCGGCCTCGCTGCACAAGACTCTCTACTTCTTCTCATCCCTATTCTGTCCATCTTCCTAATGCAAGAGTTAACCAGTATCTTCACTCCTTCATTCCCTACACTGGTAAACTCTGGAACTCTCTACCTGTGTCTGTATTTCCACCTGCCTATGACTTAAACTCTTTCAAAAGAGGAGTGTCAAGACACCTCTTACGTTAACTGGACCCTCCTTTTAGATTTTTTGTTTTTCTCTTTCTACTTTCCTCTTAACAGGGCCTGGCAACCAGCGGATTTTTTTTTTCCAACACTTTGTTTCCCTTGGCCAGTGCCCTTGTAATGTAAAAAAAAAAAAAAACCTTATTTAGTTTATTTGCTGGTTGGAGAGAGCTTGAAATACAAAGTGACGGGCCTCTGACTGGCCATGGCTAAGATGAAATCAAGAGAGTGGAAGGGAACCACGTCTGCACACAACAACAGCACAACAAGGAGAGAGTGAGTTGCACGAGGCAGCATGCTACCGCCAGCCCCAGGGCGAGTCCAACACGCTTGGGAGGGGAGGTCGCGTGCATCCACCAGGACCAGCGGGAGGTTCAAATGGAGACCAAATCGTGCAATCGCGAGTCAAAGTCGTGCTCGGCGAAATGTGGTATATTTTACCGATTCGTGTATACGCAAGATTCATGTTTGGCGAGGTTTGACAGTACCTTAATTCCCTTTCTACATTGATTAACCTTCTCATATTACCTAATTCGTCCCTGAATCCAGAAAAATCCTTGTCCATAATATCATCTGTTAATTTCCTTGGAGTAACAGAGGTTTCAATGTATTGTTGGTTTTCACACAATTGTGTATGTTTTGGTTCCGCCATAAGCTTGGCAGCACTACTCTGTTCCATCACTCTCTCATTATTCTTTCCAAATATATGATCCAACAGGACCAACACTTATTTAATTTGGAGACAGGAGAACCTACAGCCCCCTCCTCCCTGTACATACGTCTAGGCCAGTCTCCAACTCCTTTTGTAGTTATTCTGTGTGTGTGTGTGTGTGTGTGTGTGTGTGTGTGTGTGTGTGTGTGTGTGTGTGTTTACCTATTTGTATTTACCTATTTGTGTATTACAGGGCCCGAGCTAAGCTCTCTGTGTCCTGTCTCCTTGTCTACTCCTGTCATATCTCTCTTTCATCTGATTGACACACACCGCATCAACGACATCACTGCTCAGTTTATTCCACTTATCAATACTATGATGCGGGAAACTGTACTTTCTCACGTCATTTAGACAGATGTCTTTTATTAGTTTTTTTCCATGTCCTTGGAGATGATTACCGTATTTTACGGCTTATAAGATGCACTTTTTTTTTCCTAAAAAATACCCTGAAAAATACTAGTGCGTCTTCCAAGATGAATGTTGTAAGGCAACATCCAACCTCAAGTGAGCTTGGACACTTGACAGATGGCGACCTGGATTTGTATGTTGAGTCATTACATTATGATGTTAGCTTAAATACTATTTAATTCAGCCTTTTATATGTAAACTTAGTACTTAGGTGTTACAAGTATTTCCAATACCATAATCTTTCCTGCAGCGTACTCAGCGTGTGGAGAAAATGGGCCGCTCCCTCGTCTCATAGCAACACACACATTCATGCACACACATCATGCCAGGTGCCTTTATACCTTTATTATAGAACATCCAAGTGGCTTACTCATTCAAACAAAAGTCAAAACTTCACTTGTGAATTGTATTCACATTGATAAAGCCTATGAAGCACGACTGCAAAATAGAATAAATACAAACTGCAGCACTGACGTGTTCGGTTTTGGCGATTGGACAAGTGATTCCGTAATGCAAACAACAGGTCCAAAACATGCTGTCGCCCGCCACTAAAACAAGAAGAGATGGACTGTTTCACTGTATATCTATTTACCTATGGTGTTTTTATTTACATAGTTTTAAATTTGTGGTGAGTGTTCCAGCAAATTTGTAATAAGTGGTGAAACAATAGTGTATTGCAGACTCCTTGCTTCTTATGTTTTTGTGTTCAGTGGTCAGGTATATGGTGAATGCATTCTTGTATGAGAATTACTTTTTTTTTCTTAGAAATTTCTTTCAAATATTAGGGTGCGTCTTCCAAGATGCAGCGTCTTGCAAACCGTAAAATACAGTACTTGTGGTCACCTTTATCAATTCTCTGTCCAATATGTCAATCTTGTTCACCAATTTATACATAGTTATCATGTCACCCCTTGTTCTTCTCTTTTCTAATATGGTCAGCCCCAGCTTCCTCAGTCTTTCCTCATAGTCTAACTTCTTGAATCCTGGTACCATCCTTGTTGCCAGCCTCTGTACCCTTTCCACCTTCTTCACATTTTTCTTCAAGTGTGGTGACCAGACACAAGCTACATATTCTAACTGGGGTCTTATTAAAGTGCATAGTATCTTCTTCATCATTCCTTCATATAGGTAGTGGAATGCAAGACCAATATTTTGAAGCATATTATATGTTTTCACAAATATCTTGTTTATGTGTTTCTCCGGTGACAGAGTGTTTTGCACAGTTACTCCTAAGTCTTTCTCCTCATTGGTCTCTTCAATTTTCTCATCACCCAGCCTGTAATCCTTGTTTAGTCTGTATCTATTTCTTCCCATTTTTCGAATCCCACCACGTACAGCCTTAAAACACTGCCATTTGTCGAGTGGTTTAAAGTTACCTACATATCACCATGATACCCAGGTTCTAGGTGGTTACACTCAAGATGAGCTTTGATATGGGACCCAATATGGGTACCACTATAAATAAAATTGCTGCCACTAATGGGCGGAAGCTGAACAGTGCTTCCCATACACTCTTCAAGTGTGCCTACAGGCGCTATAGGCCTTACCGTAAAAATTTCATCAGCCACTCTTTACTCCACTCATATATTTGATCAAGATCTTCCTGTAACTTGTTACAATCTTCCACATTCTTTACTCTCCTCATAATTTTAGTATCGTCCGCAAACATATTCATGTAACTGTCAATTCCTACTGGCATATATATCATTAACATAAATCAAAAACATGATGGGACCAAGCACCGACCCTTGAGGAACTCCACTGATTACCTTTTTCCACTCTGACTTCTTTCCTTTCACCACTGTTCGCATTTCTCTTCCCACTAAGTAATTTTCCATTCATTTTGCTAGTTTATCACTTACTCCTCCAATCATCTTTAGTTTCCACATCAGTCTATTGTGTGGCACTTTATCAAAGGCCTTTCTCAAGTCCAGGTAAATAGCATCCACCCATCCCCCTCTATGTTGTAGTATGTCAGTCACTCTTGAATAAAAACATAATAAATTGGATACACGATCTTCCTTTTCTGAAACCAAACTGCCTTTCACTCAGAATGTTTTCACTTTCTAGATACTCACTCCACTTTGCTTTAATTACTTCTTCACATACCTTGCACAATATACTAGTCAACGATACTGGTCTGTAATTTAACGGTTCCATTCTACTTCCATTCTTATATATAGGCACAATGTCAGCTCTTTTCCACTATTTCGGGACTATTCCTGTTCGTATGGAGGTTTCCACAATATTAAATATGGGGTTCAACAATTGATCCTTACATTCTTTCAGCAACCTCCCAGATATGCCATCAGGCCCCATTGATTTATTAATATCCAAGTTACTTATAATTTTCCTTATATCTTCTTTAGTAACCATGATGTCGTGCATTTGCTTTATTTCCGTAGGCCTTTCTCCTGTAAAATGCTCCTCCTTTGTAAACACTTTGCAAAAGTTGTTGTTCAATATTTCAGCTATATCTCTAGCATCCTCATCTACTTCTTCCCCAACTTTTACTTTTTCTATTGCCTCCCTTTTATTTAGGGTCACTATCACAGTTTTCCGAACACTCTCTGTTCATATTCCTTTTGTGCTGTTCTCCTTACTTCAACATATCTATTCCTTGCTGTTTTGTAGACTTCTCTTGATAATACTTCACTGTTTTTCTTAAGTTTCTTCCATGCCTTTTCTTTGTTCTTTTTTGCTTCTTCACAATTTCTATTAAACTACTGCTTATTATTTAAAGTCCTCATTCTGTGATATGGCACAAACTTCTTCACAGCACAGTTATATAAATCCATAAATTTATCATATTTCAATTGCATATCAACTTCCTGGTACACCACAGACCAGTCAATTTCATTAAAGAACTCTCTTATATGGTTGTAATTTGCCCTGAAATAATTTTATTTTTCCTCCTTGTACTCCACACTCTTTTCCATGCTTAATTCGTATCCAGCTCAAATCTTAGGACATCATGGTCGCTTTTCCCCAAGGGACATTCATGTTCAATTTCCTCTTTTAGAGATCCCCTGGTAAATACCAAATCCAACCTCGCTGCAACATCCTGTCCCCTGCACCTTGTTGGTGATCTCACCCACTGTGTCATCAAGTTATTTGTTGCTACGTTTAACAATTCCTCTGCCCACTCACCACCATTCACCACTTCGTAGTCTTCCCACACTATTTCCTTACAGTTAAAGTCCCCGACTATCATCACTCTATCCTTTCTGGTGAGTTCCTGTTTTATTCTGTCGAGAGTATTTCTCATCACCATTTGATACTGTTCATAGTTCCAAGCACTGGTTCTGGGTGGTATGTATACTGTTATAATATTAATGTCCCTCTTACCATCTGTTATAAGCATACTTATCACTTCCTCATTTCTCTTACTATAGTTCACCTCCTTCACTATCAGATCTTTTTTAGTAAAAACCATTATACCACCACCTCCTTTATTCTTTCTATCATTTCTCCATACTTTGTAGTGTTTTACGTCAAACAAATCTAGTTTTATTTTGGGCCTTAACTTTACTTCCACCACACATATTATGTCCGGTTCATTGTTTCTTAGGTAATCCATACATTCTAGCCTTTTAGACAGAAATCCATCTATATTCGTGTATGTCACGAATTCCATTCCTAATCTCGTTCTTCCATGTT
The DNA here is from genome assembly GCF_017591435.1 of Portunus trituberculatus. Taxonomy (NCBI): domain Eukaryota; kingdom Metazoa; phylum Arthropoda; class Malacostraca; order Decapoda; family Portunidae; genus Portunus; species Portunus trituberculatus. Next base: position 3,700,720 of record NC_059268.1, on the reverse strand, counting down.
TCAGTCTGTGTACTGTCTATTCCATCTGTTTTATCCACCACTTCTTCAGCCTCCCATTTCTCATCCTCCAAAAAAACTTGGTCTTTCCCTCCTCGGTTCTTTCCTCATTCTTCTCCCTCACTTCAGTTACAAGCTCTCTCATTTTCATTCTTTCCTCCTGTGTCATATTTCTTCTTATGTAAATTGTTTTGGTTTCCTCGTGGTCTTTAAGTTTCCAGGCCCTCCTCAGCAAGGCCTCGGCTGCCACCTGAGACTTTAATTTCAATTTTAATGGTCTACTCTTGCCTTCTTCATAAGCTCCTAGTCTCACACTTTCCTCTACCTCAGCATATAGGCATTCGTCTTCCTTGGAGATCTTATTCAGTAAAATCTTTATCCTGTCATTTTCCTTATCCCTCCTATCTTGCCAATTCCTGTTAGTTTCCTCTCTCAAACCTGTTATGATCACGCATTTTTTCTTTTCAGCAATATCTCTCACCACATACTCATTTTCCTTCAAAGCCTTTACCATTTCACTCTGTGTAATCACTTTATTTTCTTCTTGCTTTTTCATTATCTCTTTGAAGGACTTCTGTACTTCTTCGTTTTCATGTTTCACTTCCTTCATTTTAGCATCAATTAGGTTGAGGCACTCCTCCTTCCCTAAGTCACCTTCGGATATTTTCTTTTCCATTTCAAGTAGTTTAGCCTTCATTTCGTCACATTGTTTGCTTAGATGCTGATTTTCTTTTTCCATTTCCACTTTCTCTTTCAGTAATTCCTTGTTCTCCCTCATTAGCATGTAGTTTTCTTTTTTGAAGGTATCATTCTCCGCTATAACTCTAACTTCTTTTCTATAGATCTAATTGACAAACTTACTCTCTAAGGCCTGAATTCTTGAATCCATGTCCAACCCGCTTGTAGGGGTGGTTGTCATGTTACCGCCAGCTGTTTCAACCAAAACAAAACATTGCTGACACTCTCCGGTTAGGGACTATTTTCCATTTTCATTTGAAAATGGCCTATTTTCTGCACTTTTTCAGAGCAGGACACCGACAGGACTCTAATTACACCTTATAGAGATACCCGGGCCCTGCAAACACTATAGGCAATTGCTCCTTTTCCCTCGTCCTCAATTGAAGATGAGCTGTCTCCAGGACTCCCTCACTCAGCGGTGGCGCGCACGCACGCATGTGTGTGTGTGTGTGTGTGTGTGTGTGTGTGTGTGTGTGTGTGTATGTGTGTGTATTTACCTAGTTGTATTTACCTAGTTGTAGTTTTACAGGGCCTGGGCTTTATGCTCGTGTGGTCCCGTCTCCATATCTACACTTATCCAATTTTTCTTTAAAACTATGTACACTTTGCTGATACCACTTCCTCACTCAAACTGTTCCAAGTCTCAACACATCTTTGCGGGAAAACTAAATTTTTAACATCTCTCAGACATCGTCCCTTCCTTAGTTTCTTACTATGCGATCTTGTGCTTCTAAAGTCATATTCTTCTCTCAGGATCAGTTTCTCATTATCCACTTCATCCATTCCGTTAATCAATTTATAAACTTGTATCAGATCCCCTCTCTCTCTTCTCTGCTCCAAGGTTGGTAGATCCATTGCCTTTAGTCTCTCCTCATATGCCATCCCTTTAAATTCTGGAACCATTCTTGTAGCCATTTTTGTAGTCTCTAATTTTCTTATGTGTTTCTTTTTATGGGGAGTCCACACAACTCCTGCATATTCCAATCTAGGTCTTATTTTAGTACTTATCAATTTCTTCATCATTTCCTTGTCCATATAGTGTGTGTGTGTGTGTGTGTTTACCTAGTTGTAGTTTTACAGGGCCTAGGCTTTATGCTCGTGTGGCCCCGTCTCCATATCTACACTTATCCAATTTTTCTTTAAAACTATGCACACTCGTTGCTGACACCACTTCCTCACTCAAACTGTTCCAAGTCTCAACACATCTTTGCGGGAAACTATATTTTTTAACATCTCTCAGACATCTTCCCTTCCTCAGTTTCTTACTATGCAATCTTGTGCTTTTAGTGTCATATTCTTCTCTCATGATTAGTTTCTCATTATTCACTTGATCCATTCCGTTAAACAATTTATAAACTTGTATCAGATCCCCTCTCTCTCTCTTGTGTGTTCCAGGGTTGGTAGATCCATAGCTTTTAGTCTCTCCTCATATGTCATCCCTTTAAATTCTGGAACCATTCTTGTAGCCATTTTTTGTAGTCTCTCCAATTTCTTTGTGTTTCTTTTTATGAGGGTTCCACACAACTCCTGCATATTCTAATCTGGGTCTTATTTTAGTACTTATCAATTTCTTAATCATTTCTTTGTCCATGTAGTGAAATACTAATCCAATATTCCTTAGCAAATTATATGTCTCTCTGAAAATTTTATCAATATGGCTTACCAGTTGATTGTTTTCTTCCATCGTCCCTCCCAAGTCCTTTTCCTTTTTTACTTTTTCTAGTTCTACTCCATCTCCCATCTTATAGATTTCTACTGGTCGTCTTTCACTTTTTCCCATTTCCATGACATGGCTTTTGTCCACATTGAATTCCATCTCCCATTTTTTACTCCATTTCCAGATCTTGTTTAAGTCTTCCTGCAGTATTTCACAATCCTCTTTTTGTTTTATGACTGCACAGTTTTGCATCATCCACAAACAGATTTATGTAGCGGTTCACTCCCTCTGGCATGTCGTTTATATATATGAGAAAAAGTATTGGCGCCAATACTGACCCCTGTGGCACTCCGCTGTTTACTGCTCTCCACTTGGACTTCATATCTTTAACTATCATCCTTATTTCTCTTCCCCTCAAGTAATTTTCCATCCATCTCAATGTGCTTCCTTTTAAGCCACCCTTCTCCTTTAACTTCCATAGTAACCTTTCATGTAGCACTTTATCAAACGCCTTTTTTAAATCTAAATAAATACAGTCAATCCATCCCTCTCTCTCTTGTACTTTATCAACTATTCTAGAGTAGAAACTCAATAAATTTGTTACACACGATCGACCTTTTCTAAAACCAAATTGGCTATTTGATAATAATGTGTTGTCTTTAAGAAACTCAATCCATTGTTTCTTTATTACTCTTTCACACATCTTGCAAAATACACTAGTTAGTGATACTGGTCTGTAATTTAAAGGTTCTTCCTTCCTTCCGCTCTTATATATGGGAACCACCTCAGCTCTTCCATTCTACTGTTACTGTTCCATTTTCTATTGAGCATTTTATGATGTATATAGGACTTGCTAGTTCTTCTCTACATTGTTTTAATATTCTGCCTGAGGCTTCATCCGGTCCCACTGTCTTCTCATCTAATTCCGTCATCAACTCTTTTATTTCAAGCTTGGTTACTTTAATCTCTTTCATATGGACAGTCTCTCTATTACCCTGTGGTCTTTCAAAATTTGGATTCCTTAGTAAAGACTTCTGGAAATGTACTATTTAACAGTTCTGCCATACTTTTTGGGTCTTCCACCATCCCGTTCTCTCCTTTTAACCCTTCTATTGTTTCTTTTTGCCTTATTTTTCCATTTATGAATCTGTAGAACAATTTCGGTTGTTCCTTACATTTTTCGACAATGTCCTTTTCATAGTTCCTTTCTTCTTCCTTTCTCACCTTAGCATATTTATTTCTTGCTGTTTTGAAGTTTTCCTTATTCTTCTGAATTTCTGTTTCTCCTCCACCTTTTCCATGCTCCATCTCTTTTCTCCTTTGCCCTAGCACACCTTGCATTAAACCAATCCTTCTTTCCTTCTTCTTTAGGTCTATATTTTGGGACATATTCCCTGACTCCTGTTTTGTATATTTCCAAAAATAAGTTATACTTCTCTTGCACTGTCTCTGAGTTTTCCATCTCCTCCCAGTTTACGTTTTTAAAATAGCTCTTGAGGTTCTCATTATCAGCCTTTCTGTAATTTAATCAGTCTCCTTTGTATGATTCGTCTCTATCTTCCTTTCCTCTTCTATATCCATTTATAATATTATTACATGGTCACTCTCTCTCCCAATGGGCACTTATATCATATATCATCGTTCATTTGTATACCCCTTGTAAAAACTATGTCCAATCTCGCTGGCTCATCATTTCCTCTGAATCTTGTATTTTCCTTTATTCTTTGGACCATCATATTATCTATCATTAGATTCAGGAATCTATCTCCCCAGGCTTCTTTTCCCATACCACTTTCATAATTTTCCCAGTCCATCTCCTTACAGTTGAAATCTCTTACTAATATAACTTTTCTCCTTTCTTTAATGATTCTCCTAAAGACTCCTTATTGTGTCATTTATCATGTCTTTATATTCTTGATTGGTCCATGAATTTGTTTTTGGTGGCACATATGTTCCAATGATTGTTAACTCCTTTTTATTAATATGTATCTTAATACACAGTATTTCTGATTTGCCATCCCCAAACTCCACTTGATTTACCACCATCTCTCCTTAACATCATCATGACTCCTCCTCCTCTTTTACCCACTCTGTCTCTCCTCCATATATTATACCTTTTATCTATGTCTATTTTTATTGCCTCATTTAACTTTGTTTCCACCAGGCATACAATATCTGGTTCTTCTTTCTTTATTTAATCTCTTAATTCTAATTTACTTGATAAAACCCCATCTATGTTTGTATACATCATTTTTAATTTAACCTCTTGTTCTTATCATTTTTAGTTAAACTTGCTTCATTTTTTTTCTCTTCCTTCTTTTATATACCATTTCATGTCCTTATCCTGTCTCCTATAATTCTCCAAAAAAATGCCTTCTTTTCCTCCTCTGACCTTTCATTATTTTTTTCCCCTTGCTTCTGCCACCAGTTCATTGTGTCTCTTCCTTTCCTCCTCGTTTCTATTTTTCTTTATATATATATATATATATATATATATATATATATATATATATATATATATATATATATATATATATATATATACAGGCAAACCCGTTTGAAGGGTTATGTTTCTAAAAAAACACTTCGTTAAGCGAAACTTCGTTAAGCGAACCGATTATAACAAGTTTAACCCCAGATTTGAACTTCCATTGAGAGTAAGCAAAGCGAGAGTGCATCATAGTACAGTAAAAGGTTTAATGAAAGTAAGAATTATGAAGTTAAACATTTAGGTAGTTTAATTTAAGTCATTATAATGTACACTAATGTATGTATGTATGTAACTTTATAATGTTGATGATCTTAACTTTATGAAGGGAGAAAGAGTGAAACGGGAAAGACACTAACCGGCAACCTGTGGAATGTAAACAAAGTTCGCATCATTGTACTGCATACAAAACTTATGTACCACATTTCCACAAGGCTTTCCATTTTATCCATTGTAGAGTCAAGAGTTCAGGTGGTTCTTTTAGCTTGCAAGGAAGATACAGTCTCACCAGCCTCCTTAATAGAGTCTGCTGACTTGAAAATAGAGACAGTATAATATGGAGTCAAGATAGTGGCTAGCACTGCTATAGTTTTCTGGCCCCTCTCATGTCTGTGAATAATATCTAGCTTCATTTGGAGAGTAAGAGACTTCCTGGTCTTCTTACGAACACTAGGCCAATTGCAGGGCGTTTTGGTGGTAAGTTGAGCTAGGGAAGACAAGCTGCTGCTGAGGCTGTTATGTTTTGACTGGGGAGTGAGTGTTGCGTGTGTTGTCCACGAGAGGTTTGATCTTGATCTTGATCTATATTCTATAGGTGTCCCAGGATTTTTCCTGAGGCAGGCCTTAGTACCAGCAGGTCTTGGTGTATTCAAAAGCCTGTCAGCTTGCGTGATATGGTGGGGGTTTCAAATTTGGAAAAAATTACCTGGATAAAACTTCGTTAAAGCGAGCTTGGTGTTCGTTAAACGAGCAGATGGTAGTAAAATGAAACCTTCGTTGTAGCGAAATTTCGTTGTGTGAACCTTCGTTAAAGGGGGTTGCCTGTATATATATATATATATATATATATATATATATATATATATATATATATATATATATATATATATATATATATATATATCTTTGCAACCTTCTGTTTCTCTGAGTTTTGTTTTTCTATATAGTATTTTTTCTGTTGCAGCTTGTGATTTTAATAGTATCTTATTGGTCTCACTGTTCCTTCTTGATATGGTCCCATTCTATGGATTTCTTCTACTTCTTCTTCTAAGTTCTGTCTATCCTCGTCATTTAGATGTTTTAGTAGGTCTTTTACTGATTTCATTTCGTCTTTTTCCCAAAATTTTCACCCATTAGCTTCACTGTGTGTGTGTATTTACCTATTTGTATTTACCTATTTGTGTATTACAGGGCCCGAGCTAAGCTCTTTGTGTCCTGTCTCCTTGTCTACTCCTGTCATATCTCTCTTTCATCTGATTGACACACACCCCATCAATGACATCACTGCTCAGTTTATTCCACTTATCAATACTACGATGCGGGAAATTGTACTTTCTCACGTCATTTAAACAGATGTCCTTTATTAGTTTTTTTCCATGTCCTTGGAGGTAATTACTTGCGGTCACCTTTAGCAATTCTCTATCCAGTATGTCAATCTTGTTCACCAATTTATACATAGTTATCATGTCTCCTCTTGTTCTTCTCTCTTCTAGTGTGGTCAGTCCCAGCTTCCTCAGTCTTTCCTCATAGTCTAACTCCCTGAGTCCTGGTACCATCCTTGTTGCCAGCCTCTGTACCCTTTCCACCTTCTTCACATTTTTCTTCATATGCGGTGACCAGAAGCAAGCTGCATATTCTAACTGGAGTCTTATTAAGTTGCATAATATCTTCTTCATCATTCCTTCATCTAGGTAGTGAAATGCAAGGCCAATATTTTGGAGCATGTTATATGTTTTCCAAAATATCTTGTTAATGTGTTTCTCCAGTGACAGTGTTTTGCACGGTTACTCCTAAGTCTTTCGCCTCATTGGTCTCTTCAATCTTCTCACCACCCAGCCTGTAATCCCTGTTTGGTCTGTATCTACTTCTTCCCATTTTCATAACATGGCTCTTGTTTATATTGAATTCCATCTGCCACTCTTTACTCCACTCATATATTTTGTCAAGATCTTCCTGTAGCTTGTTACAATCTTCCACATTCTTTACTCTCCGCATAATTTTGGTATCGTCCGCAAACATATTCATGTAACTGTCAATTCCTACTGGCATATCATTAACATAAATCAAAAACATGATGGGACCAAGCACTGACCCTTGTGGAACTCCACTGGTTACCTTCTTCCACTCGGACTTCCTTCCTCTCACCACTGTTCTCATTTCTCTTCCCACTAAGTAATTTTTCATCCATTTTGCTAGTTTATCATTTACTCCTCCAATTTTCTTTAGTTTCCACATCAGTCTATTGTGTGGCACTTTATCAAAGGCCTTTCTCAAGTCCAGGTAAATAGCATCCACCCATCCCTCTCTATGTTGTAGTATGTCAGTCACTCTTGAATAAAAACATAATAAATTGGATACGCACGATCTTCCTTTTCTAAAACCAAACTGCCTTTCACTCAGAATGTTTTCACTTTCTAGATACTCACTCCACTTAGCTTTAATTACTTCTTCACATACTTTGCACAATATACTAGTCAACGATACTGGTCTGTAATTTAACGGTTCCATTCTACTACCATTTTTATATATAGTCACAATGTCAGCTCTTTTCCACTCTTTCAGGACTATTCCTGTTTGTATGGAGGTTTCCACTTTATCAAATACAGGGTTCAACAATTGATCCTTACATTCTTTTAGCAACCTTCCAGATATGCCATCAGGCCCCATTGATTTATTAATATCCAAATTGCTTATAATTTTCCTTACATCATCTTTAGTAACCATGATGTCCTGCATTTGCTTTATCTCCGGTGGCCCTTCTCCTATAAAATACTCCTCCTTTGTAAACACTACAAAAGTTGTCGTTCAAAATTTCAGCTATATCTCTAGCATCCTCATATACTTCTTCCCCATTTTTTACCTTTTCTATTGCCTCCCTTTTATTTAGTTTTCCATTTATGAATTTGTAAAACATTTTAGGGTCACTATCACAGTTTTCCACTACTCTGTTCATATTCCTTTTGTGCTGTTCTCCTTACTTCAACATATCTATTCCTTGCTGTTTTGTAAACTTCTCTTAATAATATATCAGTTTTTCTTAAGTTTCTTTCAAGCCTTTTCTTTGTTCTTTTTTGCTTCTTCACAATTTCTATTAAACCACTTGTTTATTATTTAAAGTCCTCTTTCTGTGATATGGCACAAACCTCTTCACAGCAGAGTTATATAAATCCATAAATTTATCGTATTTCAATTGCATATCTCCTTCCTGGTATACCACAGTCCAGTCAATTTCATTAAAGAAATGTGTGTTTAGACCTGTACATACACTTCAGGACAATTATGAATATAAGATTCTATTTGTCCTAACAGACAGATATAATTCGGCCCAGGAAAGCTGCCATTGAGCAGGGACTCCTCAACAAGCAAAAGGAGCCATTTGGAGTCCGTAGGAAGGACTTCTGGGAGGGTAACATCCACTGGACCTACAAGCTTCTCAGTCCTGCTTTCCAGGCAAAGCTGTCCCATGAGCCTGATGGACTCATATTCCAGCCAGAGCCAGATGTAAGCTTTCATTTTCTTTCACTGTGCACACTGTTAATTTCCTACTTTTCCTTCCATAACTTTAAAGGATTTCTCATGCTTTTAACACATGTATGTTTAAAAAAAATGTGTGATGGGCAAACTTTATGTTTCACTCATTCTCTACTAACCAATTTATTCTCACCATAGATACTTATTCTTTTTAGGTAATTTCATGCTGTTGTTAATCACTGCAGTCTTATGAAGTGTGATCATAGAAAATCACTGCCTTGGTGATTTTCCTGGCAGATTGAAGATTTGACATTGGATAATTGCAATTCATATTAATGGCTATGACTGACAAGTTGGCAATGTTTTCAGCCATACCAAACTGGAAGATGTGACCATGTTTTGAAGTGGAAGCCTGCTAGCCATAATTCTGTTGACTTCAAGTTAAAAATAGTGAAGAAAGGAGGAGAGGGGTAAGTACATAGTTTCATAGTAACTTGCAACATATTTTCTGCTTAGTAAGGTACAATCACTTTAATATTCCAATATTTTGGTGTATAAAATAAAACCTCCATAAGTCATTTGATGATTACATTTTATGATTATTAATTTTTGCTTCATTATGGGTTTAGTCACTGGAGGTTTTGGAGATTCATTTAATCATTGATAGTTTCCTTGACTGTAAATTAAATTAATCAATCTTCCTCATCTAATGCCATCCACATTCACACTTTAGTTACTTATTAATCCATGACTAAAAGTGTTTGAAAGAAATTACTCTTCTCACCTCATCTTCATGCACAAATGATCAAGGCTTCCTTATTTTCACTTAACACTCCTAACACTCCATTTTTCAGGTTACTGACAGAAACAGTTGGGGAGCTTTGGGTTGGGGGTCTGGACCAGCCGTTTGCCATGATGAAAGCCACCAAGGCTTTGCGGGAGTACAATAACAGGATAATTGAATGTAAATTTGATAAAGGACAATGGGTCTTCATGAGGGAGAGGACAGATAAGTCTTTCCCTAACAGCTACACAACTGCTGTGGGTAAGTTGAATATATTTGTATCTCCTCTCAGATTATGCTGTGTTTGCAACTTTACAGCTATTTGTGTGTTTCAGTATCATCCAGGTATGGAAGAAAGAGAGTTTTACTGCTAAATAGATCCTCATTGTATAGTATGTAACTTGCTAACATATAATTAATGTCCATACTGTGTACAGCAAATTGATAGTAGTAATAATTTTATATATGAAATAATTTTATCCATCCATATACCAAGCTATGATCTCCATTCAGGGAAGGAAATAAAAATACATGGCTATTTCCCAGACCTCTTGCTGTGCCTCTTTGGTTAGCTTTTACAGTGTGCAGAGAATATGCAAGCACTTTTCTTACTATCCATTTATCAAAGAATGATATATCTTTAATATGATTTAGCTCTATTTCAAGATAAATAAACTTGTACAACTACACTGAAATGTTTGTTGTTTTTTTTTTGTGCTAATTTTCATTGAAAATTGTATTTCCTTATTTTTCCATCAATCTTAGTCAGTACAAAAAATAGAGCCAATTTGTATTTTATATTTTCAGAAACAATGCAGTTCCTAACACTTTACCTATTCTTCCAGCGGTTTGCAACAGCATAAAACATCCTGTAACAAAAGATATTCTCCTTAAATTCCTCGACACTGAAGGTTACAAGAAAAAAGATGAAGATTTAATGCCACCTCCAGCTCCAAAGAAGCAAAAGGTCTGCTAGTAGTGTCACTAGGCAGACATATTTAAACATGGGTGTTTGGTTAAAGGTGTTGCTTTTACAGTCTGTCTGCTGAAGGATGTAAGGAAAACTGACTGGCATTTCTTCTGGTGCCATGAAAGATGTGTATTAGTATATATATAAAGGAGTTTCCAATACTTTTTGATAAAAATAAAACAAATTACACACTATTTCTTTACTTACAACCAACTGTTCAGCTGGAAATCTCACGGGAAATTTATTTTGTATCCACCCAATAATACATGAACCTCATATCATGTTGAAATAACTGTTGACATAGGAAAAATTATTATAGACATGGCTTTGTGATTTTTTATCTTATAGACCGACCAACAAACGTGTGTGTGTGTGTGTGTGTGTGTGTGTGTGTGTGTGTGTGTGTGTGTGTGTGTGTTACATGAAAAGGAGGCTGGCTAAAGGCACAATTCAATTCTTCCCCCAAAATGCTAAAATAAGACTTGCTTTATATTATCCCCAAGTTTCATGGTATCTGACTTCTGTGACCCTTGAGTTTCACATTGAGTCTTAAATTCTTACCATCCAGACTTTTGCACATTAATAATAATAATCTGTCCAAGTTTTGTGCTTTCATTCTCTTAAGTGTCATGCATTCCTACCATTGGCATCACCATAAAAATAAATACATATGTACTATGTATCAAAAATATATTTCCATGTAGAGTTCACATGTGAACATACAAATTCATGTGGATAAACCACTTGTTAGTCACATTACTAGTCATGCAAGCTTGCACAAAAGAGAGGAGGAGGAAGCCCAGTGATGGCACTGCTGCATTAAAAGAAAAAAAAAGTTTTATTGCTGCAGTGGATGTGAGGATAATGCACAAACAATTTTATAAATGATGGTGCTTCACTGCTGTAGTGTTGTATCACACCAGATGTGAGGACAACACACTCATACAGCTTTAGGTGCAATGGTGCTGCATGGCCATAGTGCTCTGTCACATAAAATGTGAGGGCAAAATACACAGTTTTGATGTGAAGGCACTGCCCCACCACAGTGCTGTGTCACACCAGATCATAGGATGAAATGCCTCCATTTACTCAGTTTTGGATGTTATGGGACTGCACTGCTGCTTCATGTTGGATATGAGGACAAATTAAACACATGAAGTTCTGGGACATATGGTCAGAAAAAATGTTTTTTCTAATGTTTTCAATACAAAACTGAATTTTTGCAATTCACGAGTTTAGCAGTATGCCTTCAGAAGAAAGCAAGTGTTAAACATTATAAGGTACAGTAAATCTTGAGTCAATTACAATTATTTCCATATATTTTTTTACAATAAAGACTTTTCAAAATAGGGATATTAAAACTGACTAACAAAATAAGGTTTCCATAAGCATAAATCAAATATAATCAAAATTATGCAGTAATCTTGTTTAACAATATTCATAAAATCTACAATAAAAATGAGTTATTTTATTAGTATGAATTATGATAAGGAATGAATTATAAGTATCCAACTCACTTCCATAATTCATGACTTTTTAGAGCTTTGATTTCTTTGCAAACATGTTCATTATGCCAGTAAGAGCCTCTTCACTCCTTGCTGCTTTCTTAAGATATTCCATTTCCATTTTGTTGACCTGAAAGGTTTGTAAATGTTAGTACTGACAGGAAAATTCACCATGTTGAGTGTTCTGAGGTTGAGAAATATTGTAGTCTGAGAAATGTAATATATTAGGTAGGTCTCTATCAGGGAAAATGACTTTTTTTTTTGTCACATGAATAATATGAATTAATCTGGTCTTAATTTGTGAAAATTTCTTGGAACCACCACAAAGGGAAGACAAAGGAAATCTTCATTTGTTTTTATCCATTTATGTGCATTTCATCTTCCCTTTCCTGTTTTGGGAGCTACCTTCTTTAAACATCATCCATTACAACTATTATATATCTAATCATCTCATTTGTTCATTCCTATTCATTACATCATCTCTATTAACCTGGCCTAAAAACCTGAAGGTATTACATTTGATGATGCTTATCATCATCATTCATTCTTTCATCTTTAATGCATAACAACTTACCACAACAAATGGGAAACATTTCTCAAGTATATTTAAATGTAAAATATCATCTAGTCACACTAATTAGAAGGTTAAAATCCACAGTTAGTGAGTTTGAACATGCAAGTTTTTTTTATGTGTGTGCATTATGAACACTGGCCTTGCCAGGAATACAAAGTCATGTTTGATAACAAGTAAGACCAAATGGGTCAATCAGCTGATAAAAACATCACCCAGAGACAGTGTTACACAGACCCTCAGCAAATCTGCTCCACAGTCCACCAAATATATTATTCTAAAAAAAAATTGTAGCTGTTGTGCCAAACAAAAACACACTCACCTTAATTAGGGTTTCTCGATCCTTAGCTCTCATCATTTCCTTTACTGTAAGAAGAGTTTTCAGGGGTAACTTGGCATATTCACGTATTCTTGGCCAAATCTGGTGGAGATTTGAATGAGGTAACACTTCTGTCACCAGACCTCGGTCAGAAGCTTCCTCTGCTGTCAGCTGACAATATTTGAAATAAAAAGAGGTCAAAATGGATGGGCTAGTTTAATTCATGAACTGTCTTGATAACCTCTTTGAATCTATCAAATATAAAAAAAGGTAAACATCCTGAAAGTTCCATGGTTTACCTATTAATGGAATGAAAGAATGAAGATCATAGATAACAATTGCATGAGTGAAATTAATAAAAGTGAGAGGACTGCAAACAGGAAGAGGCAAGCAATTATAAAGTGACTTGAATTATGCTGATGAGAGGATGCAAGTCTTATTAAAATATGGATACTTATTAAATCATGAAATGAAAGCACAAATCTAACATTCTATCCATTTTAATTTATAAATTGGCCAGTATCCTTATTTTTCATCCTATCAATAGATAAACCCTGGAACTCTAACTATTTCTGTTTGTTCTGCTTATGACTTGTATAGTCTCAAAAGAGGAATATCAAGACACTTCAGAAACTAAATTAATTTTAGGGAATACCATTGTGAATATATATTTAACCAAGACTATGGCACAAAGAAATTATATCTCCTTTACATGGGATAGTAGCTCTTGTCCTGTAGGAAAAATGAGATACATAGGATGGAGTTTTCAGTCCCCTTGCTCTGTTCTTTTCACTCTTCTTTTACAACATGCAGAGAATACAATGACAATGTTCTTCCAAACAGTCTATTGTGAGGATGGATAGACTGTATTCCTCAGTCTAAAAATAATCAAACCTTAATGGCCTTTAGGGAGTAAAAACTGTTACAAACCTTCTTCCCAAACAAGAGCACTTCTGCTGCCTTTCCCATACCCATAAGACGTGGAAATATATAGGAGGAGCAGCCCTCAGCCACAAGACCCAACTGCACAAAGGGTGTATGAAATGTAGCCTGAAAATGGAATATGAAGTTAGTTTTTGCTTACACACTTTATACAAGTTTTACATGTTTGATAAAAATTACTAGAAATAATCTTTAGAGCCCATTACAACTACTGAGTGCATCCACCTCATTATTATCTTACCTTGTCTGATGCATAGACAACATCAAAAAGTGGCAACATAGTGACTCCCATGCCTACTGCTGGTCCATTTAAGACAGCCACCAAGGGCTTTGGAAAGTTGATCAAGGCTGAAATGAAGCTGAAAGGAGAAAAACAAAATGGAGTATTAGGAAAAATTTGTATTTTACTGTATCATTAAATTTTATTTATTATTTTCTTTATCTTACTTAAAATGCTCTTCATTTAAATGAAAAAAAAAAAAAAAAAAAAAAAAAAAAAAAATCAGTGAATCTTGAATATATGAGAAGGTAATAGACACCTGCTGAAACAATCCTTACTCCCAGTGGTCTGAAGCACTGGATCAGGAGGTGCTGTGAATTCATCAGTAATCCACTGAACATTTTCCTATGTATGTGACAACACAAAGGGGCAGTCACAGTCTGCCCTCACACAAAATTATATGCCCCTATTTATGCACACACCCTTCACTCAAAATTATACTATAAATATGGTGACTCCCCAACCAGCCTTGGAGTCTCAGTACACAGCTCACACAGGGAAACCACAAAATGTCTGACTTCTGATCTGTCCTTTACTTATAATCTAAACTGGAAACTTTGCATTTCGTCCATAGCTAAAATAGCTTCTGTGAAGTTAGGCATTCTTGATTGTCTATGCCAGTTTTCTTGATTACCCCCTATCCAACTACAAGCTCTGTACAGGGGCCTCATCCATTCATGTATGGAGTATGCATCACATATAATGCAGGAAGGGTGTTCTACTCACTCTTTTAGATAAGTTGGAATCAAAAGCTATTTGTCTTCCCAACTCCTCTCATCTAACTGACTGTCCCTATTTCCTTTCTTTCTTCTGCTGTTATTTTCTTGCTAACTGCTCTTTTGAACTTGTTAACTGTATGTCTCATGTCCAACAACCTCATTGCAAAAGATTTTCTTTCTCTCACCCATATTCTGTCCACCTCTTAAATGCAAGAGCTAACCAGTATTCTCATTCATCTACTCCTTTCTCTGATAAATTCTAGAGTTCCCTACCTGTTTTACTCATTCCTATGACTTCTACCTTTTTCAAGATAGAGCTTTCATGACAATTATCCTTATATTTTATGATTCTCTTGATATTTCTTTTGGGACTGTCACCTCAGTGGGATTTTTTTCCCCTCCGTTTCAATTCCCTTGGCCAGTTATGTTCTAAAACAAAAACACATCTTTGCAGGAAACTATTAAAAAGTATAGTTTCCAGCAAAGATGTGTTGAGATGTGGAATAGTTTGAATGAAGAAGTAGTGTCTGCAACGAGTGTGCATAGTTTTAAAGTAAGATTGGATAAGTGTAGATATGGAGACACGGTCACACGAGCATAAAGCCCAGGCTCTGTAAATACAACTAGGTAAATACACACACACACACACACACACACACACACACACACACACACACACACACACACACACACACACACACACACACACACACACACACACACACACACTTTAGAAGCACAAGATCGCATAGTAAGAAACTAAGGAAGGGACGATGTCTGAGAGATGTTAAAAAATTTAGTTTCCCGCAAAGATGTGTTGAGACTTGGAACAGTTTAAGTGAGGAAGTGGTGTCAGCAGAGAGTGTGCATAGTTTTAAAGAAAAATTGGATAAGTGTAGATATGGAGACGGGACCACACGAGCATAAAGCCCAGGCCCTGTAAAACTACAACTAGGTAAATACACACACACACACACACACACACACACACACACACACACATGATGAAGAAGATATTATGTACCTTAATAAGACCCCAGTTAGAATATGCAGCATGTGTCTGGTCACCGCATATGAAGAAAAATTTGAAGAAGGTGGAAAGGGTACAGAGGCTGGCAACAAGGATGGTACCAGGACTCAGGGAGTTAGACTATGAGGAAAGACTGAGGAAGCTGGGGCTGACCACATTAGAAGAGAGAAGAACAAGAGGAGACATGAAAACTATGTATAAATTGGTGAACAAGATTGACATACTGGATAGAGAGTTGAGTTGATAAAGGTGACCACAAGTAATCATCTCCCAGGACATGGAAAAAAGCTAATAAAGGACATGTCTAAATGACGTGAGAAAATACAGTTTCCTGCATCGTAGCATTGGTAAGTGGAATAAACTGAGCAGTGATGTCGTTGACGCGGTGTGTGTCAATCAGATGAAAGAGAGATACGACAGGAATGGACAAGGAGACAGGTCACAGAGAGCTTAGCTCGGGCCCTGTAATACACAAATAGGTAAATACACACACACATACCAAGTAACAGTAACCAAGCTTGAAATAAAAAAGTTGATGACGGAATTGGATGAGGAAAAGGCAATGGGACCGGATGAAGTCTCAGGCAAAATACTAAAAGAATGTAGGGAAGAACTAGCAAGTCCAATATACAACATCATAAAATGCTCAATAGAAAATGGAACAGTGCCAGTGGAGTGGAAAAGAGCTGAGGTGGTTCCCATATATAAGAGCGGAAGGAAGGAAGAACCTTTAAATTACAGACCGGTATCACTAACTAGTGTAATATGCAAGATGTGTGAAAAGTAATAAAGAAGCAATGGATTGAGTTTCTTGAAGACAACAAAATATTATCAAATAGCCAATTTGGTTTTAGAAAAGGTCGGTCATGTGTGACAAATTTATTGAGTTTCTACTCTAGAATAGTCGATAAAGTACAAGAGAGAGAGGATGGGTTGACTGTATTTATTTAGATCTAAAAAAGGCTTTTGATAAAGTGCCACATGAAAGATTACTATGGAAGTTAGAGGAGAAGGGTGGCTTAAAAGGAAGCACATTGAGATGGATGAAGAATTACTTAAGGGGGAGAGAAATAAGGACGATAGTTAAAGATATGAAGTCCAACTGGACAACAGTAGACAGCGGAGTGCCACAGGGGTCAGTATTGGCACCAATACTTTTTCTCGTATATATAAATGACATACCAGAGGGAGTGAACAGCTACATAAATCTGTTTGCAGACGATGCGAAACTGTGCAGAGTCATTAAACAAAAAGAGGATTGTGAAATACTACAGGAAGACTTAAACAAGATCTGGAAATGGAGCAAATAATGGGAGATGGAATTCAATGTGGACAAAAGCCATGTCATGGAAATGGGAAAAAGTGAAAGACGACCAGTGGGAATCTATAAGGTGGGAGATGGAGTAGAACTAGAAAAAGTAAAAAAGGAAAAGGACTTGGGAGTGACAATGGAAGAAAATAATCAACCGGTAAGCCATATTGATAGAATTTTCAGAGAGACGTATAATTTGCTAAGGAATATTGGAGTAGCATTTCACTATATGGACAAGGAAATGATGAAGAAATTAATAAGTACTAAAATAAGACCTAGATTGGAATATGCAGGAGTTGTGTGGACTCCCATAAAAAGAAACACATAAGAAAATTAGAGAGACTACAAAAATGGCTACAAGAATGGTTCCAGAATTTAAAGGGATGGCATATGAGGAGAGACTAAAGGCAATGGATCTACCAACCTTGGAGCAGAGAAGAGAAAGGGATCTGATACAAGTTTATAAATTGATTAATGGAATGGATGAAGTGGATAATGAGAAACTGATCCTGAGAGAAGAATATGACTTTAGAAGCACAAGATCGCATAGTAAGAAACTAAGGAAGGGACGATGTCTGAGAGATGTTAAAAATTTAGTTTCCATAAAGATGTGTTGAGACTTGGAACAGTTTGAGTGAGGAAGTGGTGTCAGCAAAGAGTATGCATAGTTTTAAAGAAAAATTGGATAAGTGCAGATATGGAGACGGGACCACACGAGCATAAAGCCCAGGCCCTGTAAAACTACAACTAGGTAAATACACACACACACACACACACACACACACACACACACACACACACACACACACACACACACACAGAATATAGAAATGGAGCTGTACATGGCAAATGGAGTTCAACACGACAAAATGCAAGAAAATAGAGTTTGGCAAGAGTGAAAGAAGAATCAGGAGTATGTACAAGATAGGAAATGAAGACATAAAAACCAGTCATGAAGAAAAAGACCTTGGGGTGACAATTACCAATGACCTATCGCCAGAGAGACATATAAACAAAATAATTGGAGAAGTATTGAACTTATTGAGGAACATAAGAGTGGCGTTCAGATATTTAGATGAAGAAATGATGAAGAAAATAATTACTGCAATGATAAGACCGAGGCTTGAATATGCAACAATACAGTGGGCTCGAACTTAAAGAAACACATAAGGAAACTAGAGAAAGTACAGAGGGCTGCAACGAAAATGGTGCCTGACTTAAGAGATTTGACTTATGAAGACAGACTGAAAAGAATGCAACTTCCGACCCTGGAAAACAGAAGAGAAAGGGGAGACCTGATAGCAATATACAGAGTGATGATTGGCATGGAAAAAATGGATAGGGAAGATCTGTGTATGTGGAATGAAAGAATGTCGAGAGGGCATGGGAAAAAACTAAAATGGCCACTTATAGGAGAGATGTGAAAAAATATAGCTTCCCTCATAGAAGGGTGGAAGCATGGAATAGTTTAGACGTGGAAGTGGTCAACGCAAGGAATATTCATGATTTTAAGAAAAAGCTGGACATTAATAGATATGGAGACGGGACAACACGAGCATAGCTCTTTTCCCGTATGTTACAATTAGGTAAATACAATTAGGTAAATACACGCACACACACACACACACACACACACACACACACACACACACACAAATAATTAAAGAAGGAAAGACATACCAAACAGAGAAAAAAATGTGTGAAATAATGAATGAGAGCTTTAAAACGGTGTTCACTGCAGAAGATGATTTCACAGAACCTAATAGGACATGGGATTGCCAAGGATTACAGGAGATTGCAGTGCACAAAGAGGATATTGGAAGATTACTGGATAAGTTGAAAGTCAGGAAAGCAATGGGGCCAGATGGTGTATCAGGCTGGATGTTAAAAGAATGTAAAGAGCAACTACTGGATCCAATTTGGGAAATAATTACAAGTTCAATAAATGAATGGAAAGTTTCACTAGAATGGAAGAGAGCCAACATAATACCGATATTTAAAGGAAGAAAGGCAACTGGATCACTAAACTACAGAAAAGTGTCACTTACAAGTGTCTTGGGGAAGTTGTGTGAAATAATCATAAAAGAAAAATGGGTTAAATTTCTAGAAGAGGAGCAAGTCATATCAAAGAGACAATTTGCGTTCAGGACAGGGCGATCATGTGTATCAAACTTATTAAGCTTCTACTTGAGAGTTATTGCAGGACTTGAAAACAGAGATGGATGGGTAGACACAGTATACCTGGATATTGAAACAGCTTTTGATAAAGTCCCTCATAAAAGATTACTTTGGAAACTAGAGAACATAGGAGGAGTGCGAGGAACTTCACTAGAATGGACAAGAGATTATTTGAAGGATAGGGAAATGAGAACTGTGATCAAAGATACATACTCATCTTGGGGTAAAATAACCAGCGGAATGCCACAAGGGTCAGTGTTAGCCCCCATTATGTTTCAGATTTATGTAAACGACATTCACAATGGGATAAACAGTTATATAAATTTATTTGCTGATGATGCAAAGCTGCTAAGAGTTATCAAAACCAGAGAGGGCTATCTGCTGTTGCAGGAAGATATAAACAAGATAAATGAGTGGAGCAGGAAGTGGAAATTGGAGCTTAATGCCAAGAAATGTCACATAATGGGACTAGGAAAGAGTAAGAGAAGACCAGTATGGAACTATTTGATGGGAGAGGAACAAAATAATAATGATGACTAGAGAGGAAAAAGATCTGGAAGTGATCATACAAGAAAATCTAAGCCCCGAAAAACAAATAAGCAAAATATTTGAACTATCATATAAAATGTTGACTAATACAAGAGTGGCATTTCATTACATGGACAAAGATATGATGAAAAAAATCATCACAAGCATGATACGTCCAAGGTTGGAATATGCAGCAGGGGTATGGTCTTCGAACTCTAAAAAGGATGCAAGAAAATTGGAAAGGATACGAAAGATTGCTACAAAGATGGTGCCAGAATTAAAGGACCTCACATATGAAGAACGACTAAAGGAAATGGGACTGCCAACCTTACACAATAGAAGAGAACGTGGGGACCTAATAACAATGTATAAGATAGTAAATGATATTGTAAAGATAGACAAAGAAGACCTGGTGCTGTTGACAGAAGATGGAAGGACAAGAGGACATGAAAAGATCAGGATGAGGCAGTGTGTGAAGGATATTGAAAATGCAGTTTTCCACACAGAACGGTGGAAAAATGGAATGCATTGGATAATGAAGTTGTTACAGCACATAATGTGCATAACTTTAAGGAAAAATTAGGTAAATGGAGATATGGAGATAGGACACTATGAGCCCTGCTCGAACCCTGTACAATACAGCTAGGTAAATACAATTAGGTAAATACACACACACACTCCAGAGAACTTAAGTGATAATACACAAATACTAAAACATCAACTACTTACTCTCTGAATAAATTTACACTGGATGAACTTTTTTTCTCCCCAACTTCAGTTCCTTCTGCACTGGATTGATGATTTCTGAAAAAGACACTATAGTAATGATCATCACTAGAATTTGATCATATTTTTATTATAACACTAAAAAAAGACATACACAAAGGGCCAGCAGGAAAACAAACTCACCCCATGTTTTGAAGATTTTCCATGAAGTCATTACCAGATGTGAAGTAGTCTCCTTCCCCAGTCACAGCCACCACTGTCACATCTGGGTTCCCAGCAGCACGGTCAAGAGTTGCCATCAGGGCTCTATACTCCTGTACAGAAATAAATAAATTTTATTCATGACCTGAAAGTACTATACAAATTTTTTTAAACAGTTTGTTTATGACTTAAACAAGTGTGTGGGAGCGTGAGATTGGGCAGACGTCCACGCGCATGTTCAAATCCCACCAAGTACAGCCTTGAAACTTTGCCATTTGTTGAGTAGTTTAAATTTACCTACATATCACCATGATACACAGGTGCTAGGTGGTTACACCAAAGATGCACTTGGGTGGTGATATGGGCCCTAATATGGGTACCACTATAAATAAAATTGCCTGCACCACTAACGTTTGGAAGCTTAACAGCCCTTCCAATGCTCTTCAAGTTACTTACAGGTGCTATAGGCCACAACATAAAAAAAAAAAACACACTTATTTTTGGAAATATACAAAACAGGAGTCAGGGAATATGTCCCGAAATATAGACCTAAAGAAGAAAGAAAGAAGGATTGGTTTAACGAAAGGTGTGCTAGGGCAAAGAAGAAAAGAGATGGAGCATGGAAAAGGTGGAGGAAAAACAGAAATCCAGAAAATAAGGAAAACTTCAAAGCAGCAAGAAATGAATATGCCAAGGTGAGGAAGGAAGAAGAAAGGAACTATGAAAAGAACATAGTCGAAAAATGTAAGGAGCAGCCAAAATTGTTAAACAGATTCATAAATGGAAAAATAAGGCAAAAAGAAACAATAGAAAGGTTAAAAGGAGAGAACGGGATGGTAGAAGACCCAAAAAGTATGGCAGAACTGTTAAATAGTAAATTACTAAGGAATCCAAATTTGAAAGACCACAGGGTAATAGAGAGACTGTCCATATGAAAGAGATTAAAGTAACCAAGCTTGAAGTAAAAGAGTTGATGACGGAATTAGATGAGGAGAAGGCAATGGGACCGGATGAAGTCTCAGGCAGAATATCAAAAGAATGTAGAGAAGAACTAGCAAGTCCCATATACAACATCATAAAATGCTCAATAGAAAATGGAACAGTACCAGTAGAATGGAAAAGAGATGAGGTGGTTCCCATATGTAAGAGCGGAAGGAAAGAAGAACCTTTAAATTACAGACTGGTATCACTAACTAGCGTATTATGCAAGATGTGTGAAAGAGTAATAAACAATGGATTGAGTTTCTTGAAGACAACAAATTATCATCAAATAGCCAATTTGGTTTTAGAAAAGGTCGGTCGTGTGTAATAAATTTATTGAGTTTCTACTCTAGAATAGTTGATAAAGTACAAGAGAGAGAGGGATGGATTGACTGTATTTATTTAGGTTTAAAAAAGGCGTTTGATAAAGTGCCACATGAAAGATTACTATGGAAGTCAGAGGAGAAGGGTGGCTTTAAAAGGAAGCACATTGAGATGGATGGAAAATTACTTGAGGGGGAGAGAATTAAGGACGGTAGTTAAAGATATGAAGTTCAAGTGGAGAGTAGTAGCCAGCGGAGTGCCACAAGTGTCAGTATTGGTGCCAATACTTTTTGTCATATATATAAACGACATGCCAGAGGGAGTGAACAGCTACATAAATCTGTTTGTGGATGATGCGAAACTGTGCAGAGTCATAAAACAAAAAGAAGATTGTGAAATACTACAGGAAGACTTAAACAAGATCTGGAAATGGAGTAAAAAATGGGAGATGGAATTCAATGTGGACAAAAGCCATGTCATGGAAATGGGAAAAAGTGAAAGACGACCAGTGGGAATCTATAAGTGGAGTAGAACTAGAAAAAGTAAAAAAGGAAAAGGACTTCGGAGTGACGATGGAAGAAAACAATCAACTGGTAAGCCACATTGATAGAATTTTCAGAGACATATAATTTGCTAAGGAATATTGGATTAGCATTTTACTACATGGACAAAGAAATGATGAAGAAATTGATAAGTACTAAAATAAGACCCAGATTGGAATATGCAGGAGTTGTGTGGACCCCCCATAAAAAGAAACACATAAAGAAATTGGAGAGACTACAAAAAATGGCTACAAGAATGGTCTCAGAACTTGAAGGGATGACATATGAGGAGAAACTAAAGGCTATGGATCTTCCAACATTGGAGCAGAGAAGGGAGAGAGGGGATCTCATACAAGTTTATAAATTGATAAAATGGAATGGACCAAGTATCTGATGAGTATCTGATCCTGAAAGAAGAATATGCCAGTCGCAGCACAAGATCGCATAGTAAGAAGGTGAGGAAGGGAAGATGTGTAAGAGATATTAAAAAGTATAGTTTCCCGCAAAGATGTGTTGAGATGTGGAACAGTTTGAATGAAGAAGTAGTGTCTGCAACGAGTGTGAATACTTTTAAAGTAAGATTGGATAAGTGTAGATATGGAGACGGGGCCACATGAGCATAAAGCCCAGGCCCTGTAAAACTACAACTAGGTAAATACACACACACACAGATTCATAAATGGAAAAATTAGGCAAAAGGAAACAATAGAAAGGTTAAAAGGAGAGAACGGGATGGTGGAAGACCCAAAAAGTATGACAGAACTATTAAATAAAAAATTCCAGGTCTTTAGTAAAGAATCCAAATTTGAGAGGCCACAGGGTAATAGAGAGACAATCTATATGAAAGAGATTAAAGTAACCAAGCTTGAAATAAAAGAGTTAATGAAGGAACTGGATGAAGAGAAGGCAATGGGACCGGATGAAGTCTCAGGCAGAATACTGAAAGAATGTAGGGAAGAACTAGCAAGTCCTATATACAACATCATAAAATGCTCAATAGAAAATGGAACAGTGCCAGTAGAATGGAAAAGAGCTGAGGTGGTTCCCATATATAAGAGCGGAAGGAAGAAGAACCTTTAAATTACAGACCGGTATCACTAACTAGTGTAATATGCAAGATGTGTGAAAGAATAATAAAGAAACAATGGATCGAGTTCCTTGAAGACAACAAATTAATATCAAATAGCCAATTTGGTTTTAGAAAAGGACGGTCTTGTGTAACTAATTTGTTGAGTTTCTATTCTAGAATAGTTGATAGAGTACAAGAAAGAGAGGGATGGGTTGACTGCATCTATTTGGATTTAAAAAAGGCGTTTGACAAAGTGCCACACGCAAGATTACTGTGAAGTTAGAGGAGAAGGGTGGCTTAAAAGGAAGCACACACACACACACACACACACACACACACACACACACACACGGGACACCGTCGATGGCGGATGTGGTCGCTGAGCTCCAGAGCAATCATCTCTAATTCTACAGTTACCATTGCCTAAGAGTAACCAAGGTGGGAAAGGAGCTTGTAATGTTTGTCCCGTCTCCATATAGTCATGTTAACTGTTGATTAGCAAAATAATGTCCAGGGAAGGTGAATATAAACTGTAGCCTGCGTTTGAGCCATCAGCTGAAGTTTGTTTACATCTGCGCAACATGGCGGCCGTGAACTCGAAAGATGAATCAGACTTCACAGGATTTCAAGGAATAATGGAGAAGAGCGTTTATGTGAAGAAAATTCTGGAGTTGGAAGGTAAAATTGAAAACTGTTTGAAAAGTATGGGGGCCTGGAAACGAGTTATGACAATGTAATGAAAGAGTGCGCCGATATGAAGAAAGAAAATGCAGTACTGAAAGAGGAAGTTAAGTTAATTAAAGTGAATTGCGACAAATGTGGAGAATCTTTAGGAAAAGTGATGGAGAAGCAGGCTGAATGGAAAAAAAGTCAGGAAGTGGAAAGAAAGGAGGTAAATTACAAAGTTGCAAGTCTGGAAAAGGAAATCAAAGAGTCTGGGGAGAAAACTTTGGGCCTTGCTGAAATTATAGATCAACAGATCATAGAAGAGAAGATTGCTGAGAAAGTGGTGAAGGTTATTAAGTCAAATGAGACATTGGTGAGGGAAACTGTAGACAAAAAGAGATGTGTGGTGATATTTGGTGTGGAGGAGGATAAGACACCGAGTAAAATGAGAGAGAGAAAAACATAAAAAGGTGATAAATAATATCATTAATGTGGTGCAGGAGGAGGAAAAGACCTAGTACAAGAAATAGAGGACTTCCATAGAATTGGAAAGTTCACAGGAGAAGGTATGAGGCCAATAAGAATCAAACTTAAGTCACAAAAGGATGTAGATGAATTGGTGGAGAAGTCATGGAGGCTAGCCCAGCAGGAAACAACAAGGAAGATTTGGTTGAGAAGAGATCTCGGTGAAAAGGAAGAGAAATGTTAAATGAGTTGAGAAAGGAGGCTTTGAAAAAAATGAAGAGAGGACAGAAGAGGAGAAGAAAGAGTTTTCTGGAGAATCTTGGATATGAGACTGAGGAAGTGGTTCATAACCCAGAAAAGTACAGCAAGAAAGGACTAAAGAAACTTACGTATGAGCGGAATGTAATGTATTCCAACATAAATGGAGTGATATCGGGATTTTAGAACTCAACGATTACTTGAGGACAAGAACCCAGATATTGTGGGTCTTACTGAAACAAAACTGAGAGAGGGAGAAGACCTGATGATGGTTGGAGAAGGAAATATAATGTTTGGAAAAGAAATAGAGTAGGTAAGATGGGAGGAGGAGTGATGTTGCTGGTTAAAAAGATATAAAGGTGGATCAAGTGAAAGAAGGTATGGGAAAGGCAGAAGTGCTAAAGATCAGAGCAGAAACTAATGAAGGAAAAAGAGGCACTACATAGTGGTGTACGTACCACCTAAGACAAATGCATGGTCAGTACAGGAATATGAAGAAATGATAAGTGATACAGGAACATGTCTGGAAGAAATGTTGGGTGGCTGTGAACGAACTATAATGATGGGAGATTTTAATTGTAAAGAGGTGTGTTGGGAGGACTGGTCAATGGAAGGATCAGAGACAACATGGGAAATACACTATTGACACTGGCAATGGAAAATGTGTTAACTCAGTGGGTCAAAGAAGATACTAGGTTTGGAGGAGAGGGAGCATCGTCAAGACTGGACTTGGTCTTTAGTACAGAGCCAATGGTCATTGAGGAGATGAGGGTGGAGTGCCCTTTAGCAAAGAGTGATCATGCAGTTTTGGAGTTCAAGGTGATAGATGAAGAGAAATCTAGAAGAAATGAAGAATATAAAGTGGGAAGATGGAATTATGCCAAGACAGATTTTGGAAACCTAAAGAAATTCTTTCAAGAGACAAATTGGATGAAATTCAAGAGTGCTAAGGAGCAAATGAAAAGTGGAAGGAATTTATAAAAATATACAAAGAAGGTGAGAAAAATTTGTACCAATAAGACAACATAGAGAAGTTGGAAAGCAGGACTGGTTTAACGATAGATGTGAAAAGGCTAGAACAAGAAAAGAGGATGCATGGAAGAGGTGGAGAAGGAAAAGACGGATTAAGCAGTGGGAAAGTTACAAAAGAGCAAGAAATGAATATGTGTTGATTAGAAGAGAAGAAAGAAAGAAACAAGAAAAGGATATAATTGATAAATGTAAAGACCAACCAAGGCTTTTTACAGACATGTGAACAACAACATCAAAAATAGAGAAAGTATTGAAAGTTTAGAAGTAAATGGAGTATGCAGTGAGGATCCCAGGAAATGGCAGAGGCTATGAATGGATGCTTTCGGAAGGTATTCACAAAGGAGACTGCTTTTGACAAACCACTGGTAATGGAACAGAAAGGGATTATGAAGGAGTTTCAAGTAACTGTGGAGGAGATCAAGAATATGATGGGGAGTTTAGAAGTGAGAAAAGCTGTGGGACCTGATGGGGTATCAGGATGGATTTTAAGAGAATGCAGGAGCAACTGGCAGAAAAAGTTTGTGAAGTAATTGATGCCTCATTAAGGGAAGGTGTAGTGCCCCAAGACTGGAAAAGAGCTAACATTGTCCCAATTTATAAATCAGGTAACAAGAGAGACCCATTGAACTATAGACCAGTGTCACTTACAAGTGTGGTAGCTAAGATGTGTGAGAGGGTGGTGAAGAATAGATGGACAGACTTCTTGGAGAAAAATGACATACTTTGTGAGTGTCAATTTGGTTTTAGAAAAGGGCGTTCATGCACGACAAACCTGATATGTTACTATTCGAGGGTGATAGATGTAATACAGGAAAGAGATGGTTGGGCTGATGGAATATATCTGGATTTAAAAAAGGCCTTTGATAAGGTACCACACCGGAGACTGATCTGGAAACTTGAAATGGTAGGAGGAGTGCATGGCAGTTTACTAAAATGGATGGAAGACTTTTGGTAGGAAGAGAAATGAGAACAATAATTAAGGACAGACCATCAGAATGGGGCTTGGTGGAGAGTGGAGTTCCACAGGGATCAGTGTTGGCACCAGTAATGTTCGGTCTACATAAATGACATGGTGGATGGGGTGTCCAGTTATGTGAGCCTATTTGCAGACGATGCAAAATTGTTAAGAAAAGTGAGATGTGACAAAGATTGCGAACTACTCCAGGAAGACTTGGACAGAATATGGAAATGGAGCTGTACATGGCAAATGGAGTTCAACACGACAAAATGCAAGAAATTAGAGTTTGGCAAGAGTGAAAGAAGAATCAGGAGTATGTACAAGATAGGAAATGAAGACATAAAACCAGTCATGAAGAAAAGACCTTGGGGTGACAATTACCAATGACCTATCGCCAGAGAGACATATAAACAAAATAATTGGAGAAGTATTGAACTTATTGAGGAACATAAGAGTGGCGTTCGTATATTTAGATGAAGAAATGATGAAGAAAATAATTACTGCAATGATAAGACCGAGGCTTGAATATGCAACAATACAGTGGGCTCGAACTTAAAGAAACACATAAGGAAACTAGAGAAAGTACAGAGGGCTGCAACAAAAATGGTGCCTGACTTAAGAGATTTGACTTATGAAGACAGACTGAACAGAATGCAACTTCCGACCCTGGAAAACAGAAGAGAAAGGGGAGACCTGATAGCAATATACAGAGTGATGATTGGCATGGAAAAATGGATAGGGAAGATCTGTGTATGTGGAATGAAAGAATGTCGAGAGGGCATGGGAAAAACTAAAATGGCCACTTATAGGAGAGATGTGAAAAATATAGCTTCCTCATAGAAGGGTGGAAGCATGGAATAGTTTAGACGTGGAAGTGGTCAACGCAAGGAATATTCATGATTTTAAGAAAAAGCTGGACATTAGTAGATATGGAGACGGGACAGTACGAGCATAGCTCTTTTCCCGTATGTTACAATTAGGCAAATACAATTAGGTAAATACACACACACACACAAACACACACACACACAGAATGAAGCAAAAACTCATCAGAAATGATAGAGTGATGATAGTTGGAGACTTTAATTGCAAAGAAATAGTGTGGGAAGACTACGAAGTGGTGAATGGTGGTGAGTGGACAGAAGAATTGTTAAAGGTAGCAACAAATAACTTGATGACACAGTGGGTGAGATCACCAACAAGGTGCAGGGGACAAGATGTTGCAGGAAGGTTGGATTTGGTATTTACCAGGGCATCTCTAAAAGAGGAAATTGAACATGAATGTCCCTTGGGAAAAGCGATCATGATGTCCTAAGCTTTGAGCTGGATACAGAATTAAGCACGAATAAGATTGTGGAACGCAGGAGGAAAAATTAAATTATACTAGGGCAAATTATAACCATATAAGGGAGTTCTTTAATGAAATTGACTGGTCCGTGGTATACCAGGAAAGGGATATGCAATTGAAATACGATAAATTTATGGATTTGTATAACTCTGCTGTGAAAAAGTTTGTGCCATATCACAGAAAGAGGACTTTAAATAATAAACAGTGGTTTAATAGAAATTGTGAAGAAGCAAAAAGAACAAAGAAAAGGCATGGAAGAAACTTAAGAAAAACAGTGATGTATTATCAAGAGAAGTCTACAAAACAGCAAGGAATAGATATGTTGAAGTAAGGAGAACAGCACAGAAGGAATATGAACAGAGGGTGGTGGAAAACTGTGATAGTGACCCAAAATGTTTTACAAATTCATAAATGGAAAACTAAATAAAAGGGAGGCAATAGAAAAGGTAAAAAACGGGGAAGAAGTATATGAAGATGCTGGAGATATAGCTGAAATTTTGAACGACAACTTTTGCAAAGTGTTTACAAAGGAGGAGCATTTTATGGGAGGAAGGCCTACGGAAATAAAGCAAATGCAGGACATCATGGTTACTAAGGAAGATGTAAGGAAAATTATAAGCAATCTGGATATTAATAAATCAATGGGGCCTGATGGCATATCTGGGAGGTTGCTAAATGAATGTAAGGATCAATTGTTGAACCCCGTATTTGATATTGTGGAAACCTCCATACGAACAGGATTAGTCCCGAAAGAGTGGAAAAGAGCTGACATTGTGCCTATATATAAGAATGGTAGTAGAATGGAACCGCTAAATTATAGACCAGTATCGTTGACTAGTATATTGTGCAAGGTATGTGAAGAAGTAATTAAAGCTAAGTGGAGTGAGTATCTAGAAAGTGAAAACATTCTGAGTGAAAGGCAGTTTGGTTTCAGAAAAGGAAGATCGTGCGTATCCAATTTATTATGTTTTTATTCAAGAGTGACTGACATACTACAACATAGAGAGAGATGGGTGGATGCTATCTACCTGGACTTGAGAAAGGCCTTTGATAAAGTACCACACAATAGACTGATGTGGAAACTAAAGAAGATTGGAGGAGTAAATGATAAACTAGCAAAATGGATGGAAAATTACTTAATGGGAAGAGAAATGAGAACAGTGGTGAGAGGAAGGAAGTCCGAACGGAAGAAGGTAACCAGTGGAGTTCCACAAGGGTCAGTGCTTGGTCCCATCATGTTTTTGATTTATGTTAATGATATGCCAGTAGGAATTGACAGTTACATGAACATGTTTGCGGACGATACTAAAATTATGAGGAGAGTAAAGAATGTGGAAGATTGTAACAAGTTACAGGAAGATCTTGATAAAATATATGAGTGGAGTAAGGAGTGGCAGATGGAATTTAATATAGACAAGACCCATGTTATGAAAATGGGAAGAAGTAGATACAGACCAAACAGGGATTACAGGCTGGGTGATGAGAAAATTAAAGAGACCAATGAGGAGAAAGACTTAGGAGTAACAGTGCAAAACACCTTGTCACCGGAGAAACACATTAACAAGATTTTTTGGAAAACATACAACATACTTCAAAATATTGGCTTTGCATTCCACTACCTAGATGAAGGAATTGACATGAATTGGTGAAGATATTATGTACCTTAATAAGACCCCAGTTAGAATATGCAGCATGTGTCTGGTCACCGCATATGAAGAAAAATGTGAAGAAGGTGGAAAGGGTACAGAGGCTGGCAACAAGGATGGTACCAGGACTCAGGGAGTTAGACTATGAGGAAAGACTGAGGAAGCTGGGGCTGACCACATTAGAAGAGAGAAGAACAAGAGGAGACATGATAACTATGTATAAATTGGTGAACAAGATTGACATACTGGACAGAGAGTTGATAAAGGTGACCACAAGTAATCATCTCCGGGACATGGAAAAAATTAATAAAAGAAAGCTAATAAAGGACATCTGTCTAAATGACATGGAAAAATACAGTTTCCGCATCGTAGCATTGATAAGTGGAATAAACTGAGCAGTGATGTCGTTGACGCGGTGTGTGTCAATCAGATGAAAGAGAGATATGACAGGAATGGACAAGGAGACAGGTCAAATGGGAAAGAGCTTAGCTCGGAATCTATGTAATACACAAATAGGTAAATACAGGAAAAGGACTTAGTGAATGGAAGAAACACATCACAGTAACATATTGATAGAATTTTTGAGAAACATATAATTTGTTAAGGAATATTGGAGTAGCATTTCACCACATGGACAAAGAAATGATGAAGAAATTGATAAGTACTTTAATAAGACCCAGATTGAATATGCAGGAGTAGTGTGGACCCCTTATAAAAGAAACACATAAGGAAATTGGAGAGACTACAAAAAATGGCTACAAGAATGGTTCCAGAATTTGAAGGGATGACATGTGAGGAGAGACTAAAAGCTATGGATCTACCAACCCTGGAACAAAGAAGGGAGAGAGGAGACCTGATACAAGTTTTTAAATTGATCAATGGAATGGACCAAGTGGATAATGAGAAACTGATCCAGAGAGAAGAATATGACATTCGAAGCACAAGATCGCATAGTAAAAAGCTGAGAAAAGGAAGATGTCTGAGAGATGTTAAAAAATATAGTTTCCTGCAAAGATGTATTGAGACGTGGAACAGTTTAAATGAAGAAGTAGTGTCTGCAACGAGTGTGCATACTTTTAAAGTAAGATTGGATAAGTGTAGATATGGAGACGGGGCCACACGAGCATAAAGCCCAGGCCCTGTAAAACTACAACTAGGTAAATACAACTAGATAAATACACACACACACACACACACACACACACACACACACACACACACACACACACACACACACACTAAGCAATGTGCTTGAGTGAGAATCGTTATCGGTATTAAAGGGCGACCAGAGGGAGTGAACGAGTGTACAGAGTGAATGTAGCCTGGTGGCGTGTACATAAGAGTGATCGGAGGTGTGAGAACCTACGCACTCCAAACGACAGAGTGGGAACCACACAAAGGCCAGCCATAACAGCCACCAACGCATCCCACCACACACACGTAGCTACCAGGCCTGGCCCCCAGTGCACACCAACACACACCCACATGCTCCCAGGAAGAGTGAAATAAAATGGATAGACCGGTAAGAAATAAGTTGCCAAATTCAAAATATGCCGATGAGGCCCAGGGACCAAAACCGAAAGTGGCCAGTCAAAACATGAGTCCATCTCAACAGGAGCAACAATGCAGGGTAGATTGGTAATGTTGGAGAAGAGATTTGAGGAGTTGGTGAAGGAATTAAAAGTTCAGAGGAGTGAGGAGGAGCAGGATAGAGAATTCCGCAAGGCTTTGAAGGAAAGAATTAAGAGACTGGAGGAAAATGAAAAATGATTGGTGGAAGAGAATGCACACTTGAGAGTGGAGGTTGAAAAATACAAGAGACGGTTGGAGGAGAAAATGGAGAGAGTAGTAAAGGAGAAAGATGACTTTAAGGAAATGATCAGTGAACAGAATGAAAGCTTTGAAAGGGAGTGGGAACTGAAGAAAACACAATGGACTGAGTCGAGGGAAGCAGAGATGGTTGGATTACAAGAAATAATTAAAGATCAGTTGAAGGAAGACAAAAAAGAAAGGTCCAAGGAACTGGTTAATGTTATGAAGAATAAGGAAACATTGATAAGAGAAATAGCCGAAAAGAAGAAGAGTGTGTTAATATTTGGGATGAAAGAACAAAGTATAACATATAAGCCTAAGAGAATTAAGGAAGAATTAAAAACGGTAAGATCTGTTCAAAAATCTAAATGATGATGAAAAAAAAAGACCTACAAGAAGAAGTGAAAGAGATCCATAGACTGGGTCCGTATAAGGAGGGAGTAAGGAGACCGATTAAAGTAGTACTGAAGTCACAACACTCTGTGGAGGACATCTTATATAGAACATCAAAATTAAGAGGGGTAGAAGGTTGTAAAGAGGTGTGTGAGAAAAATAGAAAGGAGGAAGAGAGGAGAAGATATAAGGAATTGTTGGAAGAGGCGAGGAGGAAAAATGATGAATGGTCTGAAGAGGAAAAAGAAAAGTTTTTTTGGAGAGTTATAGGAGAGAGAGTCAGAAAGTGGTATGTGGAAAGAAGGAATGCGGAGGAACCCCTAGAGGAGCAGTGGGTGGACTGTAATGTATACTAATATAGATGGGATACTGTCAAGCAGATTGGAATTGCAAGACTATATGATGGTGGAGAAGCCTGATATAGTGTGTTTGACTGAGACAAAATTAAATGAAAAAACAAAGGTAAATTTGGATAATAAATATAATATATGGAGAAAGGATATAGAGGGTAAAGGTGGAGGAGGAGTTATGATTATGACGAAGGAGATAAATGTGGATAAGATTTGGTATGGGAAGAACAACACAGAAGTGATAAGCATAAGGTTAAAAAGTGATGGAAAAGAATTAATAATCATGGTGACCTATGTACCTCCTAAAACAAATTCTTGGACATTAAGGGAATATGACAATATGATCAAGGATACTTTACAGAGTTTGGAAAGTGTATTAACTGGGAAAAGAAAGGTGATACTAGTAGGAGATTTTAATTGTAAGGAGGTGGATTGGGAAAATCTAGTAAGTGGTGTTGGAGAGGAAGCATGGGAGAGAGTTTTAATCTAATGATGGAAAATATGATGGAACAGAGGGTGAAAGAAAATACTAGATATAGAGATGATGAACTGGCTAGACTGAATTTGGTGTTAACACGAGAAGTGTACCTATGTGGGGATATACAATACAAATGTCCATTGGAGAAGAATGATCATGTGGTTATGGAAATGCAGATGGCAATAACACAGCGAAGAAAAGATGAGACATACAGGAGTGGTAGATTGAATTATAGAAAGATGGACACAAAGTTTGAAAAATTATTTCAGAACATTAGATTGGGAGATGTTACAAATCAGAGAAGTGCAAAAAAAAAAAAAAATATCTTTATGAAATATTATAAAGAAGGAGTTATGAAATTGGTACCAAAGTATAAACCGAGAGAGGGAGGAAGAAAGGATTGGTTTAATGCAACTTGTGTTAAGGCTAAGAAAAGAGAGATGTGGCTTGGAAAAGATGGAAAAGAGCAGGAATATACTAAATAAGGAGAATTATAGAGTGGGGAGAAATGAGTATGTGAGGGTAAGGAGGAGGAAGAAAGAAAATTTGAAAAGATATTGTAGACAAGAGTAAGGAACATCCAAAATTGTTTTACAGGTTCATAAATGGTAAACTTAAAAGAGAGAGTCCATTGAAAGATTAAAAGGAGAGCAAGGGATAGTAGATGACCCTAAGAATATAGCGGAATTGCTAAATAATAGGTTTCAACAAGTATTTACTAAAGAAACAATGTTTGTAAAGCCTCAGAATGTAGAAGGAAATGTGCACATGGATGACATTAAGATACCTAAAAGGAGTTATATAAAATGTTGGAGGAACTTAAAGATGATAAAGCGATGGGACCAGATGAAGTTTCAGGAAAATTATTGAAGGAATGTAGAGAAGAATTGATTGATCCATTATATGATATTATAAGGTGCTCATTAGAAACAGGGAAGTACCAGTAGAGTGGAAAAGAGCTGAAGTGGTGCCCATTTATAAGGGAGGCAGTAAGGAAGAGCCTCTTAACTATAGACCTGTGTCTTTAACAAGTGTGGTCGGTAAGATTTGTGAGAGGGTGATAAAGAAATATTGGATACGGTTCCTGGAGGATCATAAGTTATTATCGGATCATCAATTTGGCTTTAGGAAAGGGAGGTCATGTGTAACAAATCTACTGAGCTTTTATTCAAGAGTGGTTGACAAAATACAAGAGAGGGATGGATGGACTGTGTATATTTGGATTTAAAAAAGCTTTTGACAAGGTACCTCACATGAGACTGCTATGGAAATTAGAGATTTATGGAGGACTGAAGGGAAAGTGTTAAAGTGGATGGAAAACTACTTGAGATGGAGGGAGATGAGAACAGTAATAAGGGATGCAAAGTCGGACTGGTTGGTGGTGGAGAGTGGAGTCCCACAAGGTTCAGTGCTGGCACCAATACTTTTCCTTGTCTATATTAATGATATGCCAGAGGAGTAAACAGTTATATTAATTTGTTTGGATGATGCGAAGTTGTGTAGGTGTGTGAAGAGTGAAGAAGATTGTGAAATTTTACAGGCAGATCTGGATAGATTTGGGAGTGGAGCAAGAGGTGGGAGATGGAATTTAATCTGAGCAAAAGTCATGTGATGGAGATGGGAAGAGTGGAAGACGGCCAAGAGGGTCATATAAGATGGGTGAAGGAGTAGTGTTGAAAAAGGTGGAAAAGGAAAAGGATTTGGGAGTGATAATACAAGACCATGGGCAGTTTGAGGCTCATATTGACAAGATGTTTGGAGAAACATATAATTTGATTAGAAATATTGGATTAGCCTTTCATTATATGGATAAAGATATGATGAAGAAATTAATTATTACGGTAATTAGACCAAGATTGGAATATGCTGGGGTGGTTTGGTCCCCTTATAAAAAGAAGCATATAAGGAAGTTGGAGAGATTGCAGAGAATGGCAACAAAATGGTTCCGGAATTGGCAGAAATGACCTATGAGGAGAGATTAAAAGAAATGAATTTGCTTACCTTGGAACAAAGAAGAGAAAGAGGAGATTTGATACAGGTTTATAAACTGTTGAACAGTTTGGATGAAGTGGATAATGAGCAAATGATGTTGAGAGAGGAAAATTTAAATAGAACTATGAGATCGCATAGTAAAAAGATAGTCAAGGGAATATGCTTGAAGGATGTGAAGAAATATAGTTTCCCACAAAGATGTGTGGAGGTGTGGAATAGTTTGAGTGAGGAGGTGGTGTCAGCGAGGAGTGTGCATAGTTTTAAAGGAAAGTTGGATGTGTGTAGATATGGAGACAGGGCCACACGAGTATGATACCCAGGCCCTGTAAAATTACAACTAGGTGAATACAACTAGGTGAATACACACACATGCACACACTATGTTCCAGGTATATGTAAATGACATACAAAATGGGGTAAGCAGTTATATTAATTTGTTTACTGATGATGCAAAATTGCAAACAGTATAGGGAGGCGGTGGCATAGTGGATAAGGTGGTGAGCGTGGGATTGGGCAGGAGACGTGTGGTTCAAAAAAATACTACTTTGAAGCTATGCCATTTGTCAAGTGGTTTAAAGTTACCTACATTGTCACCATGATACCCAGGTTCTAGGTGGTTACATCAAAGATACGCTTGGATGGTGATACGGGCCCTAATATGGGTACTACTGTGAATAAAATTGCCTGCACCACTAACGGGCAGAAGCTGAACAGCACTTCCCACATATACTCTTCAAGTATGCCTATAGGTGCTATAGGCCATAACATAAAAAAATAATAAATAAATAAATAAATAAATAAATAAATAAATAAAATAAAATAAAGATAAAAATCTGAGAGGACTGTTTGCTGCTGCAGGAAGATATAAACAAAATCTATGATTGAAGTAAGAAGTGGAAATTAGAGTTCAATGCCAAGAAATGTCACGTACGTAATGGAATTAGGGAAGAGTAAGAGAAGACCAGTATGGAACTATCTGATGGGAGAGGAACAAATAATGAAGACTAAAAAGGAAAAAGATCTGGGAGTGATTATACAGGAAAATCTGAACCTCAAAAAAAACATAAGTAAGATACCTGGATTAACATATAAAATGTTGACTACTATTAGAGTGGCACTTCAATTCATGGACAAAGATATGATGAAAAAAATTATCACAAGCATGATACATCCTAAGCTGGAATATGCAACAGTGGTGTGGTCACCGAGCTCTACAAAGATGGTGCCAGAACTAAAGGACCTAACATATGAAGAAAGACTGAAGAAAATGGGACCGCCAACCTTACAAGATAGAAGAGAACGAAACCTAATAACAATGTATAAAATAGTAAATGGCATTGAAAAAACAGACAAGGAAGACCTGGTGCTGGTGACAGAAGCTAGAAGGACAAGAGGACATGTAAAGAAGATTAGGAGAAGGCAGTGTGTGAAGGATATTGAAAAAAGAAGCAGTTTTCCACATAGAATGGTGGAAAAGTGGAATGCATTGAGTGATGAAGTTGTTACAGCACACATATACATAACTTTAAAGAAAAAATGGATAAATGGAGATATGGAAATAGAACACTATGAGCCCTGCTCAAACCCTGTAAAATACAACTA
Source organism: Portunus trituberculatus (assembly GCF_017591435.1). Taxonomy (NCBI): domain Eukaryota; kingdom Metazoa; phylum Arthropoda; class Malacostraca; order Decapoda; family Portunidae; genus Portunus; species Portunus trituberculatus. The sequence goes on along the minus strand of NC_059268.1, from coordinate 3,664,169 downwards.
GGTAAAAACGGGATGGTGGAAGACCCATAAAGTATGGCAGAACTATTAAATAAAAAATTCCAGGAGGTCTTTACTAAGGAATCCAAATTTGAGAGACCACAGAGTAATAGAGAGACAATCTATATGAAAGAGATTAAAGTAACCAAGCTTGAAATAAAAGAGTTAATGAAGGAACTGGATGAAGAGAAGGCAATGGGACCAGATGAAGTCTCAGGCAGAATACTGAAAGAATGTAGGGAAGAACTAGCAAATCCTATATACAACATCATAAAATGCTCAATAGAAAATGGAACAGTACCAGTAGAATGGAAAAGAGCTGAGGTGGTTCCCATATATAAGAGCAGAAGGAAGGAAGAACCTTTAAATTACAGACCGGTATCACTAACTAGTGTAATATGCAAGATGTGTGAAAGAATAATAAAGAAACAATGGATCGAATTCCTTGAAGACAACAAATTAATATCAAATAGCCAATTTGGTTTTAGAAAAGACGGTCTTGTGTAACTAATTTATTGAGTTTCTATTCTAGAATAGTTGATAGAGTACAAGAGAGAGAGGGATGGGTTGACTGTATTTATTTGGATTTAAAAAAGGCGTTTGACAAAGTGCCACATGCAAGATTACTATGGAAGTTAGAGGAGAAAGGTGGCTTAAAAGGAAGCACATTGAGATGGATAGAAAATTATTTGAGGGGGAGAGAAATAAGGACGGTAGTTAAAGATATGAAGTCCAAGTGGAGAGCAGTAGAAAGCAGAGTGCCGCAGGGATCAGTATTAGCTCCAGTACTTTTCCTCATATATATAAATGACATGCCAGAAGGAGTGAACAGCTACATAAATCTGTTTGCGGATAATATGAAACTGTGCAGAGTTATAAAGCAAAACGAGGATTGTGAAATACTGCAGGAAGACCTAAATAAGATCTGGGAATGGAGTAAAAAGTGGGAAATGGAATTCAATGTGAACAAAAGCCATGTCATGGAAATGGGAAAGAGTGAAAGACAACCCGTGGGAATCTATAAGATGGGAGATGGAGTAGAACTGGAGAAAGTCAAAAAGGAAAAGGACTTAGGAGTGACGATGGAAGAAAACAATCAACCGGTAAGCCATATTGATAGAATTTTCAGAGACATATGATTTGCTAAGGAATATTGGAGTAGCATTTCACTACATGGACAAAGAAATGATGAAGAAATTGATAAGTACTATAATAAGACCCAGATTGGAATATGCAGGAGTAGTGTGGACCTCTCATAAAAAGAAACACATAAGGAAATTAGAGAGGCTACAAAAAATAGCTACAAGAATGGTTTCAGAATTTGAAGGGATGACATATGAGGAGAGACTAAAGGCTATGGATCTACCAACCCTGGAACAAAAAAGGGAGAGAGGGGACCTGATACAAGTTTATAAATTGATCAATGGAATGGACCAAGTGGATAATGAGAAACTGATCCTGAGAGAAGAATATGACATCCAAAGCACAAGATCGCATAGTAAAAAGCTGAGAAAAGGAAGATGTCTGAGAGATATTAAAGAAATATATTTTCCCGCAGAGATGTATTGAGACGTGGAACAATTTAAATGAAGAAGTAGTGTCTGCAACGAGTGTGCATATCTTTAAAGTAAGATTGGATAAGTGTAGATATGGAGACGGGACCACACGAGCATAAAGCCCAGGCCCTGTAAAACTTCAACTAGGTAAATACAACTAGGTAAATACACACGCCCGATAGCTCAGTGGTTAGAGCGCTGGCTTCACAAGCCAAAGGACTGGGGTTCGATTCCCCGGCCGGGTGGAGATATTTGGGTGTGTCTCCTTTCACGTAGCCCTGTTCACCTAGCAGTGAGTAGGTACGGGATGTAAATCGAGGAGTTCTGACCTTGTTGTCCCGGTGTGTGGTGTGTGCCTGGTCTCAGGCCTATCCGAAGATCGGAAATAATGAGCTCTGAGCTCGTTCCGTAGGGTAACGTCTAGCTTTCTCGTCAGAGACTACAGCAGATCAAACAGTGAAACACACACACACACACGCAATATGTTAAGGTGAGGAAGGAAGAGGAAAGGAACTATGAAAAGGACATTGTTGAAAAATGTAAGGAGGAACCGAAATTGTTCTATAGATTCATAAATGGAAAGATAAGACAAAGAGAAACAATAGAAAGGTTAAAAGGAGAGAACGGAATAATGGAAGATCCAAAAAGTATGGCAGAACTATTAAATAGTAAATTTCAGGTCTTTACTAAGGAATCCAAATTCGAAAGGCCACAGGGTAATAGAGAGACCGTCTATATGAAAGAGATTAAAGTAACCAAGCTTGAAATAAGAGTTAATGAAGGAATTGGATGAAGAGAAGGCAATGGGACCAGATGAAGTCTCAGGCAGGATACTGAAAGAATGTAGGGAAGAACTAGCAAGTCCTATATACAACATCATAAAATGCTCAAAAGAAAATGGAACAGTACCAGTAGAATGGAAAAGAGCTGAGGTGGTTCCCATATATAGGAGCAGAAGGAAGGAAGAACCTATAAATTACAGGCTGGTATCACTAACTAGTGTATTATGCAAGATGTATGAAAGAGTTATAAAGAAACAATGGATCGAGTACCTTGAAGACAACAAATTATCATCAAATAGCTAATTTGGTTTAAGAAAAGGGCAGTCGTGTGTAACAAGTTTACTGAGTTTCTACTCTAGAATAGTTGATATAGTACAAGAGAGAGAGAGGGATGGGTTATTTGGATTTTAAAAAAAGCATTTGATAAAGTGCCACATGCAAGATTACTGTGGAAGTTAGAGGAGAAGGGTGGCTTAAAAGGAAACACATTGAGATGGATGGAAAATTATTTGAGGGGGAGAGAAATAAGGACAGTAGTTAAAGATATGAAGTCCAAGTGGAGAGCAGTAGAAAGTGGAGTGCCACAGGGGTCAGTATTGGCAACAATACTTTTTCTCATATACATAAACAACATGCCTGAAGGAATGAACAGCTACATAAATCTGTTTGCGGACGATGCTAAACTGTGCAGAGTTATAAAACAAAAAGAGGATTGTGAAATACTGCAGGAAGACCTAAATAAGATCTGGAAATGGAGTAAAAAGTGGGAAATGGAATTCAATGTGGACAAAAGCCATGTTATGGAAATAGGAAAGAGTGAAAGAGTGGGAATCTATAAGATGAGAGATGGAGTAGAACTGGAGAAAGTAAAAAAGGAAAAGGACTTGGGAGTGACAATGGAAGATAACAATCAACTGGTAAGCCATACTGATAGAATTTTCAGAGACATAATTTGCTAAGGAATATTGGATTAGCATTTCACTACATGGACAAAGAAATGATAAAGAAATTGACAAGTACTATAATAAGACCAAGATTGGAATATGCAGGAGTAGTGTGGACCCCCCATAAAAAGAAACACATAAGGAAGTTGGAGAGACTACAACAAATGGCTACAAGAATGGTTCCTGAATTTGAAGGGATGACATATGGGGAGAGACTAAAGGCTATGGATCTACCAACCCTGGAACATAGAAGGGAGAGAGGGGATCTGATACAGGTTTATAAATTGATCAACAGAATGGACCAAGTGGATAATGAGAAACTGATCCTGAGAGAAGAATATGACATTCGAAGCACAAGATCGCACAGTAAAAAGCTGAGGAAGGAAAGATGTCTGAGAGATGTTAAAAAATATAGTTTCCCGCAAAAATGTGTCGAGACGTGGAACAGTTTGAGTGAAGAAGTGGTGTCAGCAACGAGTGTGCATGATTTTAAAGAAAAATTGGATAAGTGTAGATATGGAGACGGGGCCACACGAGCGTAAAGCCCAGGCCCTGTAAAACTACTACTAAGTAAACACAACTAGGTAAATAGACACACACACACCGCATAGTGTAGTGGTTAGCATGCTCGGCATACAACCGAGAGGCCCTGGGTTAGAATCCTGGGAAGCAGCGAGACAAATGGGCAAGTCTCTTAATGTGTAGCCCCTGTTCACCTAGCAGTAAACAGGTACGGGATGTAACTCGAGGGGTTGTGGCCTCGCTTTCCCGGTGTGTGGAGTGTGTTGTGGTCTCAGTCCTACCCAAAGATCAGTTTATGAGCTCTGAGTTCGCTCTGTAATGAGGAAGGCTGGCTGGGTGACCAGCAGACGACGACCGTGGTGAATTACACATACACACTCACAAATAATTCAGGAGAGGGACACATAGGCAGACTGTGTTTACTTGGAACTAAAAAAAACTTTTGATAAAGTACCACATCAAAGATTGCTATGGAAAATTCAAAACATAGGTGGTTTACAGGGTAAAGTACTGGATTGGATAACAGACTTCATAAAAGACAGAAAAATGAGAACAGTGATAAAAGGTGAAGAATCAAAATAGTACACAGTTATAAGTGGAGTTCCACAGGGAACAGTCCTGGTCCTTGTAATGTTCATAGTATATATATCAGTGAAACGGTAGATGAGGTGGACAGTTATATAAGCTTATTTACAGATGATGCAGTTACTAAAATCAGTGGAAAATGACATGGATTGTGAAATGCTACAAAAAGACTTGAGTAAGATGAAATGGAATTTAATGCAAAAAAGTGCATAGTGATGGAACTAGGGAAAAGCATAAGAAGACAGATGAGATCTTACACTATGGGAGGGGTAGAAATTCAGAAAACAAAAGAAGAAAAAGATCTGGATTTTACAATAAAAAATAATTCATCACCAGAAAACATGTAAACAACATAGTTGGGGAAACACATGAGCTGCAATGTCTCAACTTTGTAATTTGCATGTCTGTTTTATGAGTCAAATAGTTGATGCCTGGTTAATAAATCATTCTTCACCAAAAAGTACTAAATAGGGACATTATATAACAAAAATTACAACACTGAAGACTGAGTGAGGCAAACAGTAGTAAAAAAAATTTGAAATTATTTATATTACAAAAAGTCAGTTTCTTTAGTCATCAGGTAACCCAATTTGCATATAAAAAAAATCCTTCTTTTATGAGGGATAGTGTATGTAGTATTGTACATGCCAAATTATTCTCCAATAAGAAATCAACATATGAATGTTACACAAACTTACTCTACTGTGAATATCATAGCTGTCATATACATGTAATAGGGAAACTTTCTCCTCTATGGAGTAATCACATTTTCTGTCTTTATGCAAGCCTATACATGCATGCAATACATGGACTTATTGGCTGATAGGAACATGTAGGAATGAAAGATGAACTACTCACTTTAGCACGAAAAGCATTTTTCTTGTGCGGCCGATTGAACTTCACCACACAAAGCCTGTCCTCCACACTCACATCCAGTGCAGCTTCCTGCAATACACATCATCACAAATTTCCAACATCAACCAGAAGCTACAAGCAACTAATTATTGTCAAATATTTTTTTTGTAACACCTATGTTATCAAATGATTGACTACCAACAGCCTTTTGAAATAATTTTCATTACAGTGTAATATATATGTCTAAATTAATTTTGTAGATATGTCAGAAGAAAAACTGCCTTGCATGAAATGACTACCAGTATGGCACTGTTCTCCAATCACTTTTGAGGATCTAAGTTTCCAATGCCCAGTCAAATGTACTTCCACTGTGCCTAGAATGATCTGAGAGTATCTTCACCTTCAATTAAAGGTCATATATTAGTCTTTCTTTAAAGTATGTAACATACAATTTTTCATCGTGTGGCAGGTGTAGGAAGGGAAATTTTCATTATAGATGATGACTAAATCTTGGTCACCAGCCTCCACCTGACCTGTGGTTCTTGACAATGTTAGAAAGCAACAGTGTCAGGTGTTGTGGTATATACCACATTGCTATTTTCATCTTAATATATACTGTACATATTTTCATCCTTATCAAAGTAATGGATATATTCAAATATATGATAGACGAATTAATAGCTAACATATCAGAGAGAAAGATGAATGTTGTGACTGACATGACAGGGCAAAAGGTAGGAGGATCCCAATGGTGTCCATACCTAAACTCTCAATACAAAACAGATTCACTATAACATCATTATTTTCATCTCCACAAACTCGCACTAATAGACTTCCTGGGTGCTTTCCAAGATAACTTGGCAAACCAGAGTTTTTCTCCAAAGGAAAAGACAACTCACCAGAATCTGACCAACTAACCGATAGGCAACCTGCATCTTCAGACACTAGACTAGAGGCTTTGGCACCACAGCCTGCACAGCCCCATCAGATACCCCACAACCCCAACCCAGTATGTGCATAATAACTATTTCCTTATATTCTTTTCACAAATATCAATCAAACATTCATCAACCTTGCTTTCCATTGTTGGTTTGTTCATGGTGGTTTCCTCATGTGTCCTTCACCAGTTGGATGCAGTCACTACTCTGTAATTTGAAAATTCAATATAGTATATATATATATATATATATATATATATATATATATATATATATATATATATATATATATATATATATATATACACAGTAAAACCTTGCTTGACGAACGTCTCTAAGGATGAACAATTCGGGAGACGACCAAAAAATTTGTCTATATATCGACCCAGAGGACGAATGATATTTGGGGGGACAAATGCCGGCGAGCCGTTTGTGTGATAGCCAATCCGGCTATCACACATGTTTTGTTTTGTTGTTGTGTGATAGCCGGATTGGCTATCACACAACAACAAAACAAAACATAAGCACAAAAGAAAATAGAAACAGGAACATACGAAAAATATTACATAACATAATCTCCGTGCCACCACGATTTTCTCCTGTTTTTCCTGGGCATGGTGATGTTACTGGCGCGCTCTACTGTAGCTTCCTTGGCATTATCCTCGCTGCTATAACGGGGCCCCACATAGCAGCACTGACTTGTGACACTACACAGCTGTTGTGTAGCTCTGGCACGCTGCGCACATCCAAAGTCCTCTCTAATGACTGTCTTCTTGGATCTTGTCTGTCTTCCTCCCCATCCTCCTCTCCTCCATTCCATCATGCCATCAACGTCCAGTCTCTCAAGTAAATAACCTTTTCTTTTTTATTCATTTTATTATCATTTTGATAGCATTTAGGTAAGTAAACAAATTTAGGCTTTCTATAATTATTTCGTTCATGTCATGCATACATTAAAGATCTATTTTGAATGGGTTTTATGGACAAAAGTATGATTTTTTTTTTGGTCTGGAACGGATTAATGGTATTTCAATACATTCTTATGGGAAAAATTGATTCAGGGGACGAACAAATCGGGTGACGAACAGGATTTAAGAACGAATTATGGTCGTGAGCTGAGGTTTTACTGTATATATATATATATATATATATATATATATATATATATATATATATATATATATATATATATATATATATATATATATATATATATATATATATATATATATATATATATATATATATATATATATATATATATATTTTTTTTTTTTTTTTTTTGTGTGTGTGTAGGGTTTTATTTTGAAACACCTTCCATATCCCATTCTTATTCAAATTGCCTATGATTTAACTTTTTCACTGATACAAAATAAAATAAAACAAAACAAAGAAAACAAAGAAAAAGCAACCAGATGTAATGCATGAAAACTTGCAACCATCTACAAGAAAATTAGAAAAGAAAAAAAATGTATCAAATAGCATTCAGAGTTAATTAGACTAACAAGAGCCTACATGTTCACAGTTAATCCTTAAATGGATTAGTATGTGTAATATTTCAAAGAAAACACGAAGAGGAGAGTTAGAGATTGGTAAAATAGTGAAAAGGAGATGGTAAGGTGAACAAAAGGAATAAAAAATTGAAAGAGTGTGAGACCATTATTCATAACAGAACCATGTGATGCTATCTACAAGAGGAAGAGGGATTTGACACTGTGCCCTTCCATAGATTCTTTGCTCTTTCTGCTTCCCAAAACCACTGAGGCTAGACCTCAACTATTATTCTCTGGTATCCTTTAGGGGATATTTATATCTTTTCTAATGTTATAGATAAACACTAAATTGTTAAATCATATAAAAACAAAAAAAACAGAACATTAACCCAACCTAGGTATTTTTACCTGGTGGGCATCCCATCCCCATTCGGATGCCAAAAGGAAGCAGTAAGCCACACTCTGCTGATGAGCCAGCATATAATTGAAAAATATTTCAGGGTGGATTTACTACATTAACTGAAAGTGATTTGTGGTGATTGGCAAGTTTAATCAACAAAATTAAACAATATATTCCCCAAAATGAGCTTCAAGCAGATGTTTAAATGTATCAATATCATCGCAAGAAACAAGGTGTGAAGGAAGATTATTCCACAAATTAACACATCTAAAGAGAAAAATCTGTCTGATCTCAATCTGTGACCTGGTATGGTATACCTTGATCATAGGTCCTAGTAAAATGAAATGATCTTATGCCTCTAACAGTATAAAGTGCAATGTAAAGTTGTATTGTACAGGGGTTTGAGCGGGGCTCATAGTGTCCTGTCTCCTTGTCTCCATTTATCCAATTTTCTTTAAAGTTATGCACATTATATGCTGAGTTGTGTGTGTGTGTGTGTGTGTGTGTGTGTGTGTGTGTGTGTTTGTGTGTAATTCACCTCGGTCGCCTGCTGGTCACCCAGCCAGTCTTCCCTATTACGGAGCGAGCTCAGAGTTCATAGGCCGATCTTCGGGTAGGACTGAGACCACACCACACTCCACACACTGGGAAACTCCTCGAGTTACATTGTGTGTGTGTGTGTGTGTTTGATCTGCTGCAGTCTCTGACAAGACAGCCAGACGTTACCCTACGGAACGAGCTCAGAGCTCATTATTTCCGATCTTCGGATAGGCCTGAGACCAGGCACACACCGGGACAACAAGGTCACAACTCCTCGATTTACATCCCGTACCTACTCACTGCTAGGAGAACAGGGGCTACACGTGAAAGGAGACACACCCAAATATCTCCACCCAGCCGGAGAATCGAACCCCGGTTCTCTGGCTTGTGAAGCCAGCGCTCTAACCACTGAGCTACCGAGCGTGTGTGTGTAATTCACTGTTTGATCTGCTGCAGTCTCTGACGAGACAGCCAGACGTTACCCTACGGAACGAGCTCAGAGCTCATTATTTCCGATCTTCGGATAGGCCTGAGACCTGAACCTGGCAAAGCTGCATGGTGATGATTACAATGAAATGTCCCTCACTTACCAGAAAATAATCTTTAAACAATTATCAATCATTATTTCACAGTTAATGTAATATATATGCAAAGGACAACCAGTTAAATTCGTCTATCACCATCAACACAAGAATAATTACAGTAGCGCACTGCTACTCTTCAGTCATGCCACTTACTAGTCTTGTGATCTGTCTTACCATTATTTCTGTACCACGCTCACTGCTGCTCAAAGAAGCTTCCTTACTTTAGCCCGATATATTAAATACTACACAGTATCAAAAGAAACACCATCTACTTAAAAGCATCTAACATACAGGTATAAAGACAAACTTCTACTTCTAAGGTAGAGAAAAATTCACCCAGACACCCACTATATAGAAGGAAACATGTCTGATTCTCGGATGATAATCAGCTGACTAATTTGTAGATATCAGCTGATTACTGCCATCAGTTTGATGAAAAAAAAAAAACCAATAAAAAACAGTGTTTCATACAAGAGAGTTTATCTGTCTATTTATTATTTTTCTAGTTATGTTATTTATTTGTTTTCATTGTTTACTAGTTCAACATTTTTTGTAACTTTTTAACCCGCAATAGTTTGGTATTTACAAGCGACTTTTTTTCAAAGTGTTATTTATTTGTTTATGTATGTTAGTTTAGTTATCCCTAGAAAATTTCCTATTTATCATTTACAAGTGAGTCATCTTATCAGAAGAGGATGACGTAAAGATAATTATAAGTAACCATCCCCTGGTAAAAGTTCCCACATTTCTTTCATTTCCTCAGTTCTAGGGGTAGTTACGGATATCTTAAGGTACTATAGTTACTTTCAGATGATTAAAGTATATGTGAGTTACGTGTGAGTGGAAGTACAGTAAATAGTAGGAATGTGTTTATATGAGGAGTTAAGTTGAGTGTGTAACGGATGGATCAAGTGTGTTTTTGAATTTGTTGATGGTGTGTTTCAAAGCTGTAGTGAGGGATTTTTATTTTATTTATTTATTATTATTATTATTTTTTATGTGTACTTTCTTCCTTTCTTTGTTTGGCACTATCCCCAAGAAACCGTCCCGCGCGCTCGCCTCGATTCCCGGCTCCCAGCTGATTTGACGTTACATATTATATGAAGCTACGCTATTGATGAGCGCGCGCGCGAGAGAGAGAGAGAGAGAGAGAGAGAGGAGAGAAAAATTTTTTGATTTGATTTAATTCATTGCGCTCAAAAGCGTCAGACCAAAACAATTACAAATGTACAAATTGTAACAAAAAACAATAATACAATAATAGAAAAAAGACTAAGTACGATTACAGAAACCAAAAGTGAAATACAAAGAAACATTACAAAACTTAGAAAAGTACAAATTTTACAAAGTACAAAAATAAAGCAGGTGAAAAACAGGGAAACATAAGAAAACAAAACAGTGACAGTATGAAGCTTCAGCATCCGCCAAACTTCGGGAACCGCGCGAGGACGACGTCCAAGGTATCCCCCTTCAGGAGGTGACGACACACCTCAACAAGCGGAACACCTCTGGGCAGCACACCCTCGACCTCAGGGTAGTGGAGACAATGGTGTTCCAAGGTGTTACTGTCGAGGGCACCACACATGGGGCAGGAAGAGAAGTGAGGTACGTCTGGCAGGCCAGCGACCTCCCACACCGGCCTGTAACCGAGGCGGAGCCTGGCGGACACCACATTATGCCGCCGGACCATGACTCCTTTGCGACGATACTTGTAATTGTGGAGGCGAAAGGAGTCGTAATGCCGGATGGTGATACTTTCTTCCCTCTGGCGGTCCCGGGCTTGGTCGATGGAGCGGAGGGCAGCAGCTTTGATGCAGGTCAGGGCACACGAGAGGGAGGGCCTGACGCCAGCCGCTAGAGAAGGCAAAGTGCAGGCTGCCTTAGCAAGGCCGTCAACTCTGTCACTACAGAAGATATTAATGTGAGAAGGAATCCACACAAAGCTAACACTGAGAGCCCTACGACGACTCAAGGCCAAAGAAGACAAGATACGACGTACAATCTCAGTGCAGCGTGGGTTAGTACTTGAAAGGGCCTGAAGGGCAGACTTAGAGTCACAGATAACCATCGCACTGAGTCCACGCTGGCACAGAAGGCTGACTGCGTCGAAGATGCCGTAGAGCTCGCAGAAGGTGGAACTGGAGTAATCTGGGAGACGTCGGCCTATCCAGCCTCCAGGCGGAGCGTCCGTGTCTGGGGAGATTGCACACCCTGCCCGTCCATCGGCTTGAACGGAGCCATCGGTGTAGAGGAGACGAGGCACAGGAAGGGAGGACGACACCTGAGCTATAGTCTCCAATGCCAATTGTCGTTGTAGTACAGGGTGTGCCGTGGTTGAAGTGGGGACCAGGAACATCCTCGCCTTCGGGGATGACAACATCCAGATCACGAAGGAGTGAGCTGACGGTCTTGATGAGGAGGCGGCCACCAGGATGTAGAGGAGGGATGCGAGAGGGGCGAGACAAGGCACCTCTCACAACCTGCGAGTAGTGAGGCGCCAACTGGGAAGAATAAAGGCATTTAGCGGTGAATCGTGCCATTATATATTGAATTCTGTCATAGAGAGGGGACAAATTGAGTTCAGCTTGCATGTTAACAACCCTCGTTGAGAAAGAGCAACCAAGAATGACTCGCATGACCTTATTCTGAAATACCTCAAGCGGTTGTAAGCAAGATCTTGGGAGCTGAACAAGAGCCGGGAGAGATAGTCAATAACTGAACGAATAAAAGTCACGTAGATGGTCCTCGCAACGGGTATGGAGATGCCATCAGCGTGATTCGTCAGCCACTGAAGAGGAGCGAGGCGTTTCTGCAGGTGCGTAAGGAGATCCTGGACCAAAGGGAGTGTTCGCTGGCCCTGGGGAGCGCGAGGGAGATGAACTGGAGTCCCGAGATAGAGGTACTGGCGGCAGAGAGGAACGTTACAGGCACCGATGAAGAACTGCGGCAGCAATACAGGACTGACTGTAGAGAAGACCCTGCTCTTCTCAGGAGAGACGATTAGTCCACAAGCAGCAGCAGATGTATGAAAAGATTGAAGATAGGCTTGGAGAGCAACTGGAGATGAAGAATGAATGCAGATATCATCTGCATAGCAGTTAATAGTTATATCAGGCACATCAGGCAAGAGAGAAAGCAAGCGGTGCATACAGACATTGAAAAGAAATGGACTAAGCACCCCACCTTGAGGAGTCCCCAGATCAAAACCTTTATACGAACTACAGACACCATGAAATAAAACTCTAGAGGACCTGTTGCTCAGGTATCCCCGTAACCATTTTAGGAGGCGTCCCTTAACTCCAAAGTCCACCAGTTGGTCCAGAATGATGTCCCTGTTTGCCACATCAAATGCGCTCTTGAGGTCAATGAAGGCCACCACGCTGCTGGAGGAAAGTTGAGAGTAGAGTTCTACGAGGCAGTGGTGCGTGCTCCGGCGCGGCAGAAATCCAAAGAGACGAGGGGAGAGCTTAGACTCCAGCCGATACAGTAGGCGGGAGAGGAGGATGCGCTCCATGACCTTACTAAAGCAGGAGGTGAGAGAAACCGGCCGAAACTTATTCGTACCTGGCTTAGGGATAGGGACGATGGTGCTGCGGGTCCAGGCATATGGCACATGTCCCTGGAAAAACACAAATTATAGAGCCGAAGGAGTGGGTTATCAGGGACATGTTGAAGTAAACGGAGAACTGCATACGTGATCCCATCGTCACCTGGCGCTGTCGCCTTGCCCCGAGCTAATGCACGTCTCAACTCCTCTTCAGTGATCGGTACCGCATCCTCATCATCACTTTTCAACAATGCAGCCATCAAGCGGAGAGTGCGATGGTCCTCTTGGGTTGACAAAGCCTCCTGGATATGTGCTGGAAGATTAGTCACACAGGACTGAGCAGCCCAGCCGTCAAGAAGTTCCTGTGCAAACTCAAATGGGTCGTGATGAAGAGCACTGGCAGGCTTACGCCGAACCACCCTATTAATTAACTGCCACATGCTACTCACGCTTGTCCCTCGATTAATGTCGGCTGTAAACTTCTGCCATGATTCCGTCCTCACACTCCCTTGTAGAGCAACCAACTCGTCCCTGGCGGTCTCAAAATGGTGCAGGTTACCGGGCGTTGGATTCTCCTGAAATAGGCGGCCAGCCTCCACCGCCGTCCTTTCAGCCAGAAGAATACGATTGTCCATGGTCCAGGTGTGGGGCTGACGGGGACGCCGAAGATGCGGTCTGGTAACATAGCGTGTGAAGAAATCGGTAGTGTGTGAAACCAAAGAGGAGTAAAGGTCATCTGGTGAAGAGAGCTCAAACCTGGGGAGACAGGCGGACATGTAGGCGATGTAGTTCGGACAATACTTGGGCGGGATAGAGATGCGTGGCCGATGGTGGACCGGAGATGACACCGCAGGAAGAGAATACTGGAAGCTAAGGGCAACATGGTCTGAAAACAGAGCAGGAACAGAAGAACATTTCACGTGAGCTGCCACGAGGCCAGATGTAATAATATGGTCGAGAGTCCCGCCTCGGGAGTGGGTGGCACCACCAGTGGCCCAGTGTGTGAGGTGATGAGTCTGGATGTACTGTAGAAGACGGCGACCATTCCTGTTCGGGTTAGGAGAGACATCACCTATCTGTGGATGGCGAGCATTAAAATCGCCGATTAATACTGAGCCACAAGCAGCTGGGAGAGGCAAAGCTTCAAGTGAGAGGCCAAGTGGGGAACAATAGATATTATAAATAGACAGAGTGGCGGATGCTATTGTCACCTCAAAAGACTGAAAGGTAGTGTCAGGATCAGTGGAGTAGCGAGGAGGCTTGTGAGGAATTGACGAGTGGATGTACGTTAGTAGGCCATTCCTTACCTGGTGTACGTAAGACACATAACCTGAAAGAACAGGAGCAACAGCAGGTTGTGGACGACCAACAAAGGCTTCCTGAATAAGTACCATCTGTGGAAGATATCTCATTACATAGGCCTGAAGGGTAGCAAGTTTATCAAATGAGGTCACGCCACAGGCATTCCAGGAGAGGATATGAAACGGAACACGACTAGCGAACATTTCGGGAGCTATGAGGATGGGAACCAGGCGACGACGATGCAGCACACACATCAGCAGCAGGAGTGGAAGGTTCTGGCGTCAAACCAGCCCGCGTAGCCCAAGCCTCGAACCGCTGAGTGAGCGTGGAGAGCTTCTCGATGACAGTGTGATGTGCCTCGGTCAACGTAGCCACAGTTGCCTCCACAGAAGCCTGCGAAGCTGCTAGGTTAGTAATACTGGTCTCCAGGGCATCCAAACGGGACTCGAGGGAGGATGTGAGGGCCTGCAGTTTCTTAACAGCACTCTGGAGAGCCAAGACGCGTGGAGGAAGAGAGGGAGAAGACGAGTCCGAGGAGGGAGGAAGCGTCACGGGAGGGTGTGGTGGTGGCGGCGGTGATGAGGGTCCCGATCGTAACGGAGAGGAGGAGCGACGTCTGGGGCAGCCATGCCATGCACTAACTCCCCGCACTTGGCAACGAGGGCATTGCCAGTTGGAGGTGACGGACAGAGGCGGGGGAGGTGGAGGGGCGGCAGGAACTTCCGTTGATGGTCGGGGTGGGCCTCGATGTGGACAGGAGCGAGAGTCATGAGGGCCGGAGCACCAACCACATTTCTCCGCAGCCGAACAGTACCTGGAGATGTGCCCCACCTCCCAGCAACGAAAACACATTGGACGGTCTGCAGCCATTGGTCGAACCTCACATGGTGGCAAACACGGCAGAAAACTGAACGCCACAGTCGACGGGGGAGGCTCCTCATGAGACCACGTCACCACAATCCTGTTGAGCGGCTGTCCATTTTGGCGGAAGCGGCGGGCACTGTAGACACCCGGCAACTCCCGGCTGAGCGACGGGTCAACTCCAACAGGGTAACGAGTGAACAAGTAACTCGGGAAATTTGCGAGGCCTCTCAGGGGAGTCTTCTACCCGTAGCTTCAGCGCCAAAAAATCACCAGCCACTACACTCTGCACAATATCCTGCCGATGTCGCGACACATACACAAAGCGAGAGGTCACTGCCGACATTTTCACCTCCGCCAAGGCACGATCCAGGGAAAAGTGACGGGTAACCTCCGACAACCAACGAAGCTTGACATCCACACCTGGATTGTCAGGAAACTCCAGCTTCATATACTCCGATCTGGGCGCAAAAGTTGGTGCAACAGGCGGAGGGCGGGAGGGCTGGTTAGGTAGGCGGTCACTAGCAGCCAGTGAGACATCACCCGCCTGAGCACAGGCACGAGTATCGGGACGAGAAGACTTACTGGCAGGTGTTAGGTCATCCCCACTGATGTTTGCGTCATCCATCGTGCGCTTGGAGGAGGAAGAAGAGGCAGCTTGAAGCTCACAGCCGGGTGGAGGGGCGAGCGAGGCTGGAACGACCGGGGTAGATGGTTGCCTGGTTCCGCCATCACCAGGCAAGGGAGGCCACACATCCTCCTCCCCACTCATTGCAAGGTCATCCTCAAGCACACTGAAGGAGGCCGGACCCGAGTACGTCATGACTCAGTGCCCCGGACACAACACAGACAGCTCAGCGACCCGAAGGGCGAGCTGCCGACTGTGCCAAGAAAGGAGGGGAGGAGGAGAGCGTCCTGACCCAGCGAGCGCTGAGGTAGGAATGGAAGAGAGAGAGAGAGAGAGAGAGAGAGAGAGAGAGAGAGAGAGAGAGAGAGAGAGAGAGAGAGAGAGAGAGAGATTGTTCAATTGATAAATAAATACAACAAAGGAGGAGGATGGATCTTGCCACCCACCCCCTGGGCAAAGACTTAAAATTAAAGTATCAAAAATATAATACTAGACAGTATACATAACAAGAATACAAGTACTTCAATAAATAGATACAGATATTGCACACCGTATTGCTTAAACATTCTGAGTATATCCCTGAGAGTGGTTGAGTCTAGGAGATGGTCAATGAGGCTATACAAGTCATGTTGACCTTGTGGCCTAAATTTAGCAATGAGAGGACATTCCATGATATAGTGACGCAGAGTGTGTCCCCTTGGTGCAGCACACAGCACACAGGAGAAACACTGACTTTCCAAAAGTATTTGTAGCCTAATCTGAGTCTCATTGCTACCCTTTCCTGTGATGCAGTGTCTCCCATAGGTGTAAACACAGCTCTAGGAGACACGTGCATAGTGTAGACTAGTGCCACTGCCCCTATGGCAACAAAGCTCCAACTGATCACTAATGCTATCATGTATAAAGTCCGTAATGCTAGTTTCAACATAACCCAGAGTGTGCTCAGTGCCAGGGTCCACTGTGTTATCTTGGAGGGCACACTGAGCAACGCGGTCTGCTTTTCCATTTAGCGGGATACCCACATGAGAGGGTATCCAGGTGAAATGGACTGTGGCACCAGCACCTAAGGGGTGGATGACATCAAGACACTTATTAACTAGATCACAGTCCAAGGGGAGGTGGATTGAAGGGCATACAATGTAGCCTGACTGTCAATAAAGAAATATACATTCTTATGAAGAGGTGCCACAATATGGAGCGCCTCCAGTACAACATACAGTTCTGTTCTAATGGAAGACATTGTTATATATTTCACATTGTATGTATTGATTTGAATCATC
Organism: Portunus trituberculatus; assembly: GCF_017591435.1. Taxonomy (NCBI): domain Eukaryota; kingdom Metazoa; phylum Arthropoda; class Malacostraca; order Decapoda; family Portunidae; genus Portunus; species Portunus trituberculatus. The sequence goes on along the minus strand of NC_059268.1, from coordinate 3,647,355 downwards.
ATTTCCTCTCTACTAGTTGAGAGGCCAACGACCGTTTGCTTAGCTTGTCTTTATGAAACACTGATTCGTTCCCGCGACTCGTATCATTCGGCCAGGCGTCGTGGCGTCCTGCCCACTCGGGGAAAGGCAGACAAGACACTGTTGGATTCGTGAGCAGAGCAGACGTTGGCCTGGTGGCTTGCTGAGGGAGTGCTTATTTGTGAAGTGTATGGTGTATATAATCCATCTGGGGTATCGCATGTTGTGTTCTCTTGTATCTCCCTCATATAGACTTGCTGTAATTCACTTTTCATTCATAACTAAAGTATTTGAGTTAAGACAAAAGTACGTGGTTCGGTTCAGTTAAAACATGAGTGAGATTCTTACCTTGTAACTTAAGTGTATTAATGGTGACTTATTTATTACACTATTTGCTTGTGTTGTGTTTTTGTGCATTGGTATTGCTTTTGTGTACATGAACTAATTGAACGAGAATCTTGGAATTATTTCTCTTTCGTGTGGTCAGCACTTGCCTCATTAAACCCTTGTTTAAGTTAACGTGTGTTTGGTTTACATTCTCTTTTTCAGAATCTGGAATAATATGTTCGTATGGATGGGTTTAAGTGAGTCTTTTGACTATTGGGTAACGTGTGTTACTTGTCCCTGAATAGGTCATCATTGTGGGTTTACTACTACCATTTTATACCACCTCATACGTAACATATTTAAGTGGCGACCTCGCCAGGATTCCCGTTTCACTGTGTTGCATTGTTAAGTGTTATTCCATTTATTCTTTTTGTTTCTGAACCTCATCTTAGTAGTGACCATGGATCAGGCTACTGTACCACTGCACCTTGTTAGTCAGGCTGATGCCGAAATTTTCCTGGACTCCAGACCTAATGTGGCTGACGTGGAAAAGTTACAGAAGTCAGAATTGTTGCTAGTTGCCCAGGCACTGGAATTAACCGTGCAGAGTCCCAATAATGTAGCTCTCGTTGGTGCCATTTGTCAACGACTATTTGGTGGTTCTGCTGTTGATTATGTTGTAAACTATGACAATGATGATGAGTCCGAAGGTAGACGGAAATCTCGTGAGAACTCGCACGCCAACACAGAAATTCGTGTTAGCGAGGAGCTGGAGAGACGTAAGCACGAATTGCTGGTGTTGCAAGAACAACTGGCGATTCAGGCAATACAGGCGGAAATGCAAACAGAAAAACTAGCCTTTGAACGTTACAAACTCGATAAGTTAGGCACTGCCCCTGCCCCTGTGGCACTTCCACCTGTTAACCCTATCAAGTTAATCCCTTCCTTTGATGAGCACCAAGTAACTGAGTTCTTTAACCGTTTTAAGAAGGTGGCAGTAGGTAACAAGTGGCCGAGAGAGAGTTGGTCCTCACTAGTTCAAGCCGTGCTCACAGGTAAGGCCTTGCGAGCCTTTGATTGCCTTTCCTTTGATGAAGCTCAGAACTATGATGCCCGTAAACAAGCAGTTCTCCGTTCTTACGAGATGCGTCCCGAAGCTTATCGGCAACGTTTCCGAAATTGTCGGAAGCCCTAGAACGAAACTCACTCAGACTTAGCACGTGTTTTAACTGAACAATTTAGAGCTTGGATGAATAGTGAAAATGTAAAGGGAGATTACAACCAGATTGAAGAGTTAATGATCTTAGAATGTTTCATGAGTAAATTAGACCCTGATGTACAATTGTTTATAGCTGACAAGGAGTCAAAACCGCTTCTGAAGCTGCCGTTTGTGCAGATGATTATTATCTTGTTCGCAGTCAGTTCAAACCTAAGACAACTCCTCAGACCAAAACCGATACTGATACCTCTCAGCAAGCCAAGGTAACTAGTGGCCCCTCGAATGCTAACAGTGTCTCACAAAAACCTCCTACTCACACTCACAAACACTTCACCCAGACCTCAACGGCGTGTTTGCTCATTCTGTAACAAAGTAGGCCATACTGTAGATAGGTGTTGGCATAAAGCGGGTATTGTCCGACAGAATTGTTTTGTTGACTGCCAAACTCCTGTTGTTACTGTAGTAGAGTCCCAGGATAATTGTAAGTGCTCTTGTGCTACGTTCCCTACTCAGGCTAGCGATGTCCCGAGAGGTGGTAATTGTAACAAGGATTCTGTTGCGGAGTCTGATGTTTCAGGTGAGATTGTTCAGGCTGTGATGAGCGATGTTACTCCTGGGGATTTGTATGCCCCTCACCTGTCTTTTGGAACTGTTCGGTTGGGGGGGATGTCGTACCCAGCTCGCATCCTTCGGGACACCAATGCATCTATTACTTTATGGGTGAGACCAAAACAATTAGAAGTTGTGGGTGAGGAATTTGTATTGTTAAGGGGAGTTACGGGAACGTTGCCTGTCCCTGTTGTTGAGTGTGAGGTAACTTGTGCCATGTTTAGTGGCAGGGCACGAGTAGGAGTAGTAGACAAGTTGTCCCTGGATGTGGAGCTTCTTCTAGGTAACGATCTTGTTCAGGGAGAGAGCGTTATTGCCCCTGTGTTAACCAAGTTGCCTGTAGATGAGAATATCCCCCCCACAGATGTCAATGTTTTCCCAGCTTGTGCTGTGACCAGGTCCATGGCCCGAGAGAGGGAGCAGAGTGGACGACCTGAGGAGGTCCCGGCTGATGTTGCTGCCTCTACTCCGATTCAGCCTAGTGATAAAGTTTCTGGGGACGGTCCAACCCTTAGTAACGAGGTTGATATATCTGATACATTTATGGCAACTATTAATTCTGATGTCCCTGTATCATCTCAGAGAACAAGTATTGAGTCTATTGACATAAATGAATTAAGGGAATTGCAAGCACAAGATGATGAAGTACAGAAATTTTTAGGTACCGCAGTAGAAAGTTTGGAAGGTGAAAAAGGTACCTGTTTTTATGTGAAAGATGATATTTTATGGAGAAGGTGGAGGCCTAACCATGTAAGTGTTGATGATGGTGTTTGGGATGTGCATCAAATTGTGGTGCCTCAAAAGTGTAGGCACATAATATACCATTTTCGGGTCACTTAGGTGTTAGAAAAACCCTTGAGAGACTGCATGCTGAGTTCTACTGGTCTATGATGGTGGCAGATGTGGCTCGCTATGTCAAGTGTTGCCATACCTGCCAAGTCATGGGCCGGCCAAATCAATCGCCACCTAAAGCACCATTAATTCCCATTCCAACTTCTCAACCTCCTTTCTCTAGAGTCATAATTGATATTGTAGGGCCGTTGCCCCGTACTTCTTCAAAATGTAAATATTTATTAACTCTTATGGATCCTGTCACTAGGTACCCGGAGGCAATTCCTTTGCAGTCGATGAAGGCCAAGAAGGTCATAAATGCTCTGCTGATTTTCTTCACTAAATTTGGTCTGCCTCAGGAGGTCCAGTCTAGTAATGGTAGTAACTTCTGTTCCAATGTCTTCCAGCAAATGTTGAAGGAGCTAGGTGTTAAACATGTGAGGTCCAGCGCCTACCATTCTGAGAGACAGGGGGCCCTAGAACGCTATCACCAAACCCTCAAGAAAATGCTCCAGAAGTACTGTGAGGAACACAGAAAAGACTGGGACAAGGGAGTGCCATTTCTACTTTTCGCCACAAGAGAAGTCCCCTAGGAGAGCTTAGGGTTCTCCCCGAACGAACTCGTGTTTGGCCACAGAGTTCGGGGTCCACTGGGATTGGTGAAGGACGTGGAGCAGTAACCAGGGTACTAGTAAGAGTCTGCTACAGTATGTCCTGGACTTCCGCACCTGCATTCACGATTCCCTGCAGTTGGCTCGTGAGAACTTGAAAACAGCTCAAGGCCATATGAAGGAGAGGTACGACAGGAAGGCTCAACCACGTGAGTTCCGGGTTGGTGACGAGGTGCTTGTCCTGCTACCATTTCAAGGGAAGCCTCTAGCAGCCCAGTACAGCGAACCATACACCATCGAGAGGAGAGTTGGTGAGGTAGACTATGTCGGTAGGACACCTGATCGACGAAAGCCCCATCAACTGGTCCACCTGAACATGCTAAAGCAGTACCACCGTCCACCTGGTGCAGCAGCAGCAGCAGTACACCTTGTTGTCCCCGTGGTTGCTGAGGACGACTGTGATGTGGACTCGACTTGAGTCCCTCGATTGTAGCTGGTTGATCAACGAGGTAGCCGAATCCACCCTGCAGGAGAAGCTCATCCATCAGGACCGAGCGGCACAGCTGACTTCCCTGCTGTTTGCCTACCCGAGTGTGTTCGCCAGCGCTCCTGGAAGAACTTACTGGGCCGAACACGATGTGGACGTGGGAGAAGCCGAGCCAGTTAAGTTGTCACCATACCGGGTCAGCCCTCTACATGTCGACCTGTTGCAGAAGAACGATCAGGGGGTAGCGCACTCGATTTGTTATTATAGTAAAAAGTTATCACCTGCTCAGAGGAATTACTCTGTGATCGAGAAGAAACTCTTAGCCCTGATCCTCGCCCTGAAACATTTTGAAGTGTATGTACCTGCCTTTGGCTCAACTGTGACTATACACCGACCACCATCTATTGAAATACCTCAATAGCTTAGGGGCTAAGAACCAACGTCTTACGCGTTGGAGTCTCTTCCTGCAGTCATACCACCTGGATGTGAGATATATCAAGGGGACTGATAATGTTATTGCAGACTGCTCATCTCGATAATGTACCGGGATCTTTGTGTTTTCTCATTTGGTTTGTTTGTCTTCTCTCAAGAACGAATTTTCTCGGGAAAATTCTTTCTTGGGTGGGGGCATGTTATGTATTTCACATTGTATGTATTGATTTGAATCATCATTTCCTCTCTACTAGTTGAGAGGCTAACGACCGTTTGCTTAGCTTGTCTTTATGAAGCACTGATTCGTTCCCGTGACTCGTATCATTCGGCCAGGCGTCGTGGCGTCCTGCCCACTCGGGGAAAGGCAGACACTGTTGGATTCGTGAGCAGAGCAGACGTTGGCCTGGTGGCTTGCTGAGGGAGTGCTTATTTGTGAAGTGTATGGTGTATATAATTCATCTGGGGTATCGTATGTTGTGTTCTCTTGTATCTCTCTCATATAGACTTGCTGTAATTCACTTTTCATTCATAGCTAAAGTACGTATTTGAGTTAAGACAAAAGTACGTGGTTCGGTTCAGTTAAAACATAAGTGAGTGAGATTCTTACCTTGTAACTTAAAGTGTGTTAATGGTGACTTATTTATCACACTATTTGCTTGTGTTGTGTTTTTGTGCATTGGTATTGCTTTTGTGTACATGAACTAATTGAACGGGAATCTTGTAATGATTTCTCTTTCGTGTGGTCAGCACTTGCCTCATTAAATCCTTGTTTAAGTTAACGTGTGTTTGGTTTACATTCTATTTTTCAGAATCTGGAATAATATGTTCGTATGGATGGGTTTAATTAAGTGAGTCTTTTGACTATTGAGTTACTTGTGTGTTACTTGTCCCTGAATAGGTCATCATTGTGGGTTTACCACTACCATTTTATACCACCTCATACGTAACATGTGTGCAGGGAGCCGCCTGGAAACCTCAGTGTCAGTGTAGAGATTGGCAGAGATGTAGCCACGGATGAACAGCCCACATCCAGACCTGCTGCCATTGATTGACCCATCACAATAAACATGAATAGCCTGAACGTGTGGGTACTTGGACAATTTAGTCATGAACATGTCTTGCAGCACATGAGGGAGCCAGTCCCTCTCGGGCTGATGCAGAGATTAAATATCAACACTGACACGATGAGGGTTCCAAGCAGGTTGTAGCGGTGACATAACAACGTTAATAGCTACACCTACACTTGTCAGTACTCCCAAGATCTTCCTGAGGTATGGGGTTGTAAGAGTCTGAGGATCAGGATACAGGGGGTCAGTGATCCCTTTAGAGAGTCAGAGCCCGTGCATAGCATCCGACTAATTGTAATCACTAGTCCTATTTGGACACACAACGCTGCCAGTTGTGACAAAGCTCACTGGAGAACCCAGGGTGTGGGGCATTGGAGGAGTACGTCATCAGCATAGATGAGGACCTGGGCGCCCTGCGGAATTTTGTCCATTAAAACATTGAAAAGCATTGGACTAAGGACTCCACCCTGTGGTGTTCCAAGCTCAAAGACTTCCTCAGAGGAGACTGCACCTTGAAACCAAACCTGTGCTGTTCTATTGTACAAATAGTCCCTGATCCATCCTAATAGTCTACCTTTGACACCTTTGAGAATGAGTTCCTCCATAATAACATCTTTGTTGGCCCTGTCAAAGGCACCCTTCAGATCAACGAAAGCTCTGCAGTTATCTATAAGACACTCAACAAAACAATGACTTGTAGAGTGACCTTTTAGGAAGCCATGTACATTGCCAGAGAGTACATGGCCCACCTTGTATATAAGCCTGTTCAATATTACCCATTCCATCATCTTACACAGACAGCTGGTGAGGGAAAGGTGCCATCACCTTTGGGGATTGGGATGACGATGGCTGTTTTCCAGGAGCTGGGAAGCTTGCCTGCGGTGAGAGACATGTTAAATAAGTCCAAGATAGGGTTGTCTACCTTTACCTCCGAGAGGGCATTGAGGATATCATAGGTGATGCCATCCTTGCAGGAGCTGTTGACTTGCCCAACTTGACTGCCGAGAGGAGTTGGTCATGCGTGACAGGCACACACACACAGGTGTCATCCAGCAGAGAAACACTGTGGCGAATCACTCCACCCTCAATGGCGTTTGCTGGCTGAGTGCCTCCTACTGTCCCACAGGAAGGCCAGATAGGGATGAAGCTTCCTTCCACGGCAGGACAAGCTCTCATAGCCAGCCGGCAGGCTCAGGGTCACACACCTGCCGGACACTGTTGCCGTGGTGCCACCTTTAGCCTGGAAATTTTTGTGAAAACCCCATGTGGTATAAATAAAAATAACAAGAAATAAAATAATAAACGAAACACTTCCCGAAGGAACCGAGTCCTGCGCACCTCGTCCAAGAAGGAGACCCACTACTTCTTTCCCTCCTGCTGCCACAGATCCGTGAGGTGTCAGGCCACAGTAACCATGGCATCCCGTGCCTCTGTGTCTGCTGGGTTAAGCAGCCCGCGCCGCTGGTAGGCACCCAGTGTCTATTAGCAGTTCAGGATCGCAGGATCGTTAAGACCAGCGCTGTGAAGTGCCGAGCCTCCCCAGGACCCTCAGAGACGCAGCCAATCCCTTAACAGTGTGAAGCAGTCTGTCATACAGTGCCACACCACCACATGGGTCACAAGGCCCGCCATCCTGGATGATGGCACCGTTGAGCACTGCTGGGGCTGACTGCACCTGGAGGGTTGTCTCCAGGGCGAAGTGGTTGCTCAGCAAGGACCTGAAAAGAAGGTTTTGGGGGAGTAAATCTTGGCATATTGATAAGGGCTACACAGTCAAGTCTGCCTCACTGTACATGTGTGGGTGCATGTTACCAGTGAGCACAGCTGTGTCTGTGGTGTCCAGGAAAGCCTTCCAGCACACACCATTAGCACTGGTGGTGAAGTGGCTTCCTAATTCCTTATGCCTGACATTAAGGTCACCCATGATAACACTCTGCTCCTCAAAGACATATTCAGGAAAATTTGCAACATTTAAGGCACCAGCATGAATGTACATGTTCACCAAATAAATAACCTCCCCCAAGGTGTGAAGACAGACACCAGTGGTATCCATCCTCGGTGAGGGTGCAGCAGCAGTTGCACACTGCCCTGCAGCATTGTCCTTTTCTTGGGTGGGTCACAGGCTATGCTGACACACGTCACTCTCTCCTTGGTTCCGCTGAGCACTGCTCGCTGGAGATGGGGTTGGAGCCACAGTGGAGGTCCCACTGCATACTGTGTGCTGCTGGTTCTTGAAGGTGGCAAACTCATTACTAAGACCAGAGACTGCTGCAGACAGGTTGTCCACTTTGGCAGCTAACGCACTCACCACTAGCATTAGCTGCTGGGTGGGGTCTTTAGCAAGCAGTTCCTGGGTGACGCCTGGCTGGGGCACTGTTTTCGGAGGCACAGGGGGCACTGTAGCAGTGCGCTGCAGCAAAGGCAGGAACACGACAGGTGTGGCACATGAAGTGCCAGTGGTGAGGCAGGAAGGCTGGGACAGGTGAGGGCCAGCAGCTGAGGAGGAGGGCTTCGTCACCCAGGCATTGGTCTGGGGAGGTGGAGCCTGGCAGAACACAAGCCTGGGCCGACTCACCTCATCCAGTGGCAGGCTCCCTTTGGGGCCAGGCCTGACTGCAGAGGGTGGAGTGGGCGTTGTGGTCACCCCACAATTGCAGCAGCGAGGAGGATTTTGGTGCCCTCCTTGATCTTATCCAGGCACTGTGCTGACTTATGGGGCCAGCACAGTATCTACAGCGAGGGCAGACTGGCGCCACTCCTTGTGTGGACTGCAGTCATAAGTCTGGTTCTGGCGTGTACGCTCCATTGCACGCCGACGTCCAAGGCCCAGGAGATGCACCTCACTGGGCACCTTCCTGTCACCACTCCCAACATTGGCATCTGCCGTACCACTCTCCTCTTCAGCCCATGGAATCCGGCTGGTACTTCAATGAGGTTGACATTGATGTGGGTCACCACACCATGGATAATGACAGGGTGAGTGCCCTCTTCACCAGGGCACTCCATAACAAGGCCCAGGAAGCCCTCACTCACCAGGGTGGCATAGAAGGAGAAGTCAGTGCTGACCGTGATATAAGGCTGGTTCCGTCCCTCCTTGTAGAGTGGCTACAGGTCTGGATTTTGTTTCAGCAGGCCTGCAAACCAGCTGAAAAGCTCACTGGCCATCTTCCCATGGCCAGCAAGGAAAAGCAGGTGGCGTCTTTGTTTACGGGCAGGTACATGTCGATAGGAAGACTGATCACCAGCAGCAGTAACCTGGTGGCTTTCCTTGGCAGATGGTGTAGGACGAGGCTCCTCGACAATCTCCATGTCCTCCAGGGTTGCTACACCTACCTCCACCACAACAGTGTCCTCAACGGGCATTGTCCTTTGTGATGGGACCACGTGTAAGGATTCCTTTGTTGTGGCAGCAGCCACCAGTAGACACAGGCAGGGGCACTTATTTTCAGTCTCCTGAATGCCTATTTGTGGCTGGCAAAACGGCCTTAGACCTCCCTCAGTAGCCACTGAGTAGGCGTGATCACTCCAAATCACTTCTGATTTCCGCTTGTAGGGGCTGCCACTCATGTAAACAACGGAGTGTGATAATACGTCCTTCCGACTCAGCAAGAAGGACGCAATTGTCTAGTAGACTTAGACGATGACTGAGGGCAAGGATTCTATAGTACTATAAGGATATACGAGTTCAATGAGCTGGTTGGAAGAATTGATTAGGGAGCTTAGCTTCTAACAGATGGCACACGGGTCGCAGGTAGTAAGGGGGTGAGAGATGGG
>NC_059268.1:3632566-3637480 GCF_017591435.1 Portunus trituberculatus | reverse complement strand
TTTTTTTATTATATTGTTGTCCATGAATTGAAGTGCCACTCTAATAGTAGTCAACATTTTATATGCTAATCCAAATATCTTAACCATGTGTTTCCCAGGGTTCAGATTTTCCTGTATAATCACTTCCAGATCTTTTCCTCTTTAGTGTTCATTACCTGTTCCTCTCCCATCAGATAGTTTCATACAGGTCTTCTCTTACTCTTTCCTAATTCCTTTATGTGACATTTCTTGGCATTGAACTCTAATGTCCACATCTTACACCACTCATAGATTTTGTTTAAATCTTCCTGCACCAGCAAACAGGGTTTTGATTACTCTTAGCAATTTTGCATCAGCAAACAAATTAATATAACTGCTTCTCCCATTTTGTATGTCATTTACATATACCTGGAACATAGTGGGAGCTAACACTGACCCTTGTGTGTGTGTATATTTACCTAGTTGTATTGTACTGGGTTCAAGTGGGGCTCATAGTGTCCTGTCTCCATGTCTCCATTTATCTCATTTTTCCTTAAAGTTATGCTCATTATGTGCTGTAACAACTTCATTCCTTAATGCATTCCGCTTCACAACTGTTCTGTGTGGAAAACTGCATTTTCCAATATCTCACACACCGCCTCATCCTAATCTTTACATGTCCTCTTGTCCTTCCATCTTCTTCTGTCACCAGCACCAGGTCTTCCTTTACATTTTTTTTTTTTTTTTTTTTTTTTTTACATTACAAGGGCACTGGCCAAGGGAAAACAAAGTGTTGGAAAAAAAAATCCCGCTGGTTGCCAGGCCCTGTTGAGAGGAAAGTAGGAGAAAGAGAAAAAACAAAAAAATCTAAAAGGAGGGTCCAGTTAACGTAAGAGGTGTCTTGACACTCCTCTTTTGAAAGAGTTTAAGTCATAGGCAGGTGGAAATACAGACACAGGTAGAGAGTTCCAGAGTTTACCAGTGTAGGGAATGAAGGAGTGAAGATACTGGTTAACTCTTGCATTAGGAAGATGGACAGAATAGGGATGAGAAGAAGTAGAGAGTCTTGTGCAGCGAGGCCGCAGGAGGGGAAGGCATGCAGTTAGCAAGTTCAGAAGAGCAGACAGCATGAAAACAGCGGTAGAAGACAGATAAAGATGCAACATTGCGGCGGTGACTTAAAGAATCAAGACAGTCAGTTAGAGGAGAAGAGTTGATAAGACGAAAAGCTTTAGATTCCACCTTGTTTAGTAAAGCTGTGTGTGGATCCCCAGACATGAGAGCCATACTCCATACACGGGCGGATAAGGCCCTGTACAGAGCAAGCAGCTGGGAGGGAGAAAAATGGACGAAGACGCCACAGGACACCTAACTTCTTGGAAGCTGATTTAGCAAGAGTAGAGATGTGAAATTTCCAGTTTAGATTTTTAGTGAAGGATAGACCGAGTGTGTTTAATGTAGAGGAGAGGGAAGTTGAGTGTTATTGAAGAAGAGAGGATAGTTGTCTGGAAGGTTATGTCGAGTAGATAGTTGTAGAAATTGAGTTTTGAGGCATTGAACAAAACCAGGTTTTCTCTGCCCCAATCAGAAACAAGTGAAAGATCAGAAGTTAGGCGTCCTATAGCATCTCGCCTTGAGTCATTTAATTGTTGTTGGGTTGGGCGTCTGTTGAACGCTGTTGAATAATGCAAGGTGGTATCATCAGCATAGGAGTGGATAGGGCATTGAGTCAGATTTAGGAGATCATTGATGAATAATAGAAAGAGAGTGGGTGATAGGACAGAACCCTGTGGAACACCACTGTTGATAGTTTTAGGGAAGAACAGTGACCGTCTACTACAGCAGCAATAGAACGATCGGAAAGGAAACTGGAGATGAAGGTACAGAGAGAAGGATAGAATCCGTAGGAGGGTAGTTTAGAAATTAAAGATTTGTGCCAGACTCTATCGAAGGCTTTCGATATGTCAAGGCCGACAGCAAAGGTTTCACCGAAGTCCCTAAAGAGGATGACCAAGATTCAGTTAGGAAAGTAAGAAGATCACCAGTAGATCTGCCTTTACGGAAACCATACTGGCAATCAGAGAGAAGGTTGTGAGCTGATAGATGCCTCATTATCTTCCTATTAAGGATAGACTCAAAGGCTTTAGAAAGGCAGGAAATCAAAGCTATAGGGCGGTAGTTAGAAGGATTGGAGTGGTCACCTTTTTAGGGACAGGTTGAATGTGAGCAAACTTCCAGCAAGAAGGATAAATAGAAGTAGAGAGACACAGATGAAAGAGTTTGACCAGGCAGTGAGCGAGTTCGGAAGCACAGTTTTGAGAACAACAGGAGGGACTCCATCCGGACCGTAAGCCTTCCGAGAATCAAGGCCAGAGAGGGCCAGGAAAACGTCTTTATAAAGAATTTTAATTTTAGGGATGAAGTAGTCAGAGGGTGGAGGAGTAGGAGGAATATGCCCAGAATCATCCAAAGTTGAGTTGGTAGCAAAGGTTTGAGCGAAGAGTTCAGCTTTAGAAAAGAAGAGACAGCTGTAGAGCCATCTGGATGAAGTAAAGGAGGGAAAGACGAAGAAGTAAAGTTGTTAGAGATATTATTGGCTAGATGCCAGAAATCTCGAGAGGAGTTAGAATTGGAAAGACTTTGACATTTTCTATTGATGAAAGAGTTTTTAGTAAGTTGGAGAATAGATTTGGCATGATTACGGGCAGAAATATATAGGGCATGAGTTTCAGCAGTTGGATGGCTACGGAACCGTTTGTGAGCCGCCTCTCTATCATTGACAGCACGAGAACAAGCAGAGTTAAACCAAGGCTTTTTAGCTTTAGGGTTAGAGAAAGTATGAGGAATGTATAGCTCCATGCCAGAGATAATCACCTCTGTTATGCGCTCGGCACAAAGAGAAGGATCTCTGACATGAAAACAATAATCATCCCAAGGAAATCAGAATAGTACTGCCTTAGTTCCTCCCACTTAGCAGAGTTAAAATGCCAGAAGCACCTCCGCTTAGGCGGGTCCTGAGGCTGCACTGGAGTGATAGAACAGGTAACGGAAATTAGATTGTGGTCGGAGGAGCCCAACGGAGAGGAAAGTTTAACAGAGTAAGCAGAAGGGTTGGAGGTTAGGAAAAGATCAAGAATGTTGGGCGTGTCTCCAAGGCGGTCAGGAATACGGGTAGGGAACTGCACTAGCTGCTCTAGGTCATGAAGGATAGCAAAGTTGAAGGTTTGTTCACCAGGTTGGTCAGTGAAAGAAGATGAAAGCCAAAGCTGGTGGTGAACATTGAAATCCCTAAAATGGAGATCTCAGCAAAAGGAAAGTGAGATAAGATGTGCTCCACCTTGGAAGTCAAATAGTCAAAGAATTTTACATAGTCAGAGGAATTAGGTGAGAGGTATACAGCACAGATGAATTTAGTTAGAGAGTGACATTGAAGTCTTAGCCAGATGGTAGAAAATTCTGAAGATTCAAGATTGTGGGCACGAGAGCAAGTGGTGTCGTTACGCACGTATGCGCAACATCCAGCTTTGGATTGAAAATGAGGATAGAGCAAGTAGGAGGGAACAGAAAAGGGCTGCTGTCAGTAGTCACAGACAACTGTGTTTCAGTTAGGAAGAGAAGATGAGGTTTAGTAGAGGAGAGGTGGTGTTCCACAGATTGAAAATTAGAACGAAGGCCACGAATGTTGCAGAAATTGATAGTGAAAGTATTAGATGAAGTGTCAAGACACCCAAGGTCGACAGCAGAGGGCAGTCCGACCTGGGGACATTTATGGTCCCTCCCAGAGGGGACTCCGAGGCAGGGCGTGGTGAAGCCATTATTAAATTTTGATTTGAAGAGAGTGTAAAAGTGTAAGGTGTTGTAGTGTAGTGTAGGAAGTAGTAGAAGTTGTCTTTAGAGGGCAGGCTGCAGCTGCTCAATTGTATAAATGAGACCACAAAGGGAACCGGGAAGAGAGGACATGGGGAATCACTCAGTCTGCAGCACTGCCTACATCCCCGTAAGTACCTCTCCTGGAGTATTCCACCTCTTGTCCTTCCATCTTCTTCTGTCACCAGCACCAGGTCTTCCTTGTCTATCTTTTCAATGTCATTGACTATCTTGTACATTGTTATTAGGTCCCCTCATTCTCTTCTATCTTGTAAGGTTGGTAGTCCTATTTCCTTCAGTCATTCTTCATATGTTAGGTCCCTTAGTTCCGGCACCATCTATGTAGCAATCTTCTGTATCCTTTCTAATCTTCTTATATCCTTTTTAGAGCTCGGAGACCACACCACTGCTGCATATTCCAGCCTTGGACATATCATGCTTGTGATGATTTTTTTCATCATATCTTTGTCCATGTATTGAAATGCCACTCATATTAGTCAACATTTTATATGATAATCCAAATATCTTGCGTATGTGTTTTTCGGGGCTCAGATTTTCCTGTATAATCACTCCCAGATCCTTTTCTTCTTTAGTCTTCATTATTTGTTCCTCTTCCATCAAATAGTTCCATACCAGTCTTCTTTTGCTCTTTCCTAGTTCCATTATGTGACATTTCTTGGCATTAAACTCCAATTTACACTTCTACTCTACTCATAGATCTTGTTTATATCATCCTGTAACAGCAGACAGTCCTTCCTGGTTTTGATAACTCTTAGCAGCTTTGCATCATCAGCAAATAAATTAATATAACTGTTTACCCCAATGTGAATGTCATTTACATAATCTGAAACAATGGGGGCTAACACTGACCCCTGAGGCACTCCGCTTGTTATTTTACCACAAGATGAGTATGTATCTCTGATCACAGTTCTCATCTCCCTAGCCTTCAAATAATCTCTTGTTCATTCTAGCAAAGTTCCTCGCAGTTTTCCTATGTTCTCAAGTTTCCAAAGTAGTCTTTCATGAAGGATTTTATCAAAAGCCTTTTTTATTATATCCAGGTATACTGTGTCCACCCATCCTTCTCTG
>NC_059268.1:3532566-3627566 GCF_017591435.1 Portunus trituberculatus | reverse complement strand
GAAAGAGTGAAAGACAACCCGTGGGAATCTATAAGATGGGAGATGGAGTAGAACTGGAGAAAGTAAAAAAGGAAAAGGACTTAGGAGTGACGATGGAAGAAAACAATCAACCAGTAAGCCATATTGATAGAATTTTCAGAGAGACATATAATTTGCTAAGGAGTATTGGAGTAGCATTTCACTACATGGACAAAGAATTGGTGAAGAAATTGATAAGTACTATAATAATACCCAAATTGGAATATGCAGGAGTAGTGTGGACCCCTCATAAAAAGAAACACATAAGGAAGTTGGAGAGACTACAAGAAATGGCTACAAGAATGGTTCCAGAATTTGAAGGGATGACATATGAGGAGAGACTAAAGGTTATGGATCTACCAACCCTGGAGCAGAGAAGGGAGAGAGGGGATCTGATACAAGATTATAAATTGATCAACGGAATGGACCAAGTGGATAATGAGAAACTGATCCTGAGAGAAGAATATGACATTCGAAGCACAAGATCGCATAGTAAAAAGCTGAGAAAGGGAAGATGTCTGAGAGATATTAAAAAATATAGTTTCCCACAAAGATGTGTTGAGACGTGGAACAGTTTGAGTGAAGAAGTGGTGTCAGCAACGAGTGTGCATAGTTTTAAAGAAAAATTGGATAAGTGTAGATATGGAGACGGGACCACACGAACATAAAGCCCAGGCCCTGTAAAACTACTACTATGTAAATACATCTGGCAGCTCTACTCACTTCCATATTTATACAATCCAAAACTTATTTATTATGGAGACAGGAGAATTTATGGCCCCCTCCCCTCATGTACATATGTCTAGGTCAGGCTCCAACTCCTGTTGCAGCTTTTTCCTTTGAGTTGCTCAGAAACGTTTTGTCGGTACGGTGTCTCTGTGTGTGTGTGTGTGTGTGTGTGTGTGTGTGTGTGTGTGTGTGTGTGGTAAACTTTTGTTTCTCTTCCAGGATTGATTTCACAGGATGTGGAATATTTGTGTTTGTGTCACTGATTGTCCTCATGCTCTTTGGGATTCTGGCTATAATCTTCTCAAGCAAGGTAAGATTAGCATAGTACTTAAGACTGTTATGGGCAAAATGTAGATTATATTTGTACATCACTTTACAATTATGGTAGGCCAAAAATCTGCAGAGAGCCTCAGTGAATTATGGTGGATCTTACCCCTTGACATGATTTGTCCATGCTTTAATATCTCGGAAATGGTGGAAAACCTTTAATTTTTGGTTTTCTAAAAAATATAATAGTAATGACAACATGCATGTATGATGGGGAACATTTGCAAATGGATTAAGAATGTTTACTGTATATCATTTATCATGTCAGTAGAAAATGTAACCATTTCAATATTTTTCCTGTGATTGCAGATTTTGAGCTTGGTGTACTCTTGTCTTGGGGCGCTGCTGTTCTGCTTCTATCTAGTATTTGACACACAGCTCATGATTGGTGGACATCACAAGTATGCCCTCTCTCCTGAGGAGTATGTGTTTGCTGCCCTCACATTGTATCTGGATGTGGTCAACATTTTCATGTACATCCTCTCAATCATTGGAAGTAGCCGTTCATAAAGCTTCCTTTCACCCACAACCCTCTGAAAATTATGCAGGTTTATGGAAATTTTATCTTGTCTTACGGTATATAGAAAAGTTTTTACAGCATCAAGATTGGTATAGTACTGCTATTTAATGAAATATATTTTTACATAAGTTTGAGGTATGATCTTTTTGTCAAAGGATATGTAAAACATCACTGATTCACATTTGGTAAACAATGATCAGCCTACATGATAAAGTCTTGATACATAATTACCTTTTCAAAGTAACTGATAAATTATTTTATCATTGATTTCTAGTTATGAGGTGTTATTATTTCCTTATTGATCTGAGAAAATTAATTGTTTAGGTGCTTATGGTTGGCTCTTGCTCAGAAATATACATACAGTAAACTCTACATAAGTTGGACAAATTGTGGGGAAATCCAATCCAAGTTATCTGAAAATCTGAGTTACCCCGAGTTTTTTTTTTCTTCTTCTTCTTCTTCTTCTTCTTCTTCACATTTTGCATGCCTGTTACCACTAGCAGTTGATATGATCTGTGTAATATATTACATAATTAGGTACTAAATACATAGTGAATGAAATTTACCTTGTGGTTGCTGTTTGTTGACATTGGTAGTGCCTTGGCACACAAGGCCATTTCACATCTCTAACAGACCAGACAACTTATTAAATGACACAGACGATGTAAGAGCTATCAGGGCTATTTTAGCCGGCATATCAGCCTAGTGGCTCAACATTACTCAGTCGAAGGGCAAACAATGCCTACTGATGCAATTGGGATAGAATGTTAAAAAGAAAGTAAATAAAACATTTATGAAAATGAAAACTAAAAATAAATTAATTCCTGAAAGTGTCCAACTTATTTGATATCAGGATATATATATATATATATATATATATATATATATATATATATATATATATATATATATATATATATATATATATATATATATATATATATACACACACACACACACACACACACACATAAATATACATACAGTAAACCATGTTAAGCTGTGCCCGATTAAGATGGATATCAGATAAGTTGGTCAGACACTTTCATTTTTTTTAGTGCACCAGTAGGTATTTTTTGCCTGTTGATTGACTAATTTCAAGTCACTAGGCTGATATACTGTACTGGCTAAATACACCTGATAGCTCTTACATCATCTGAGTCATTTTAGGAGTTGTTTAAGCCATTAGAGACATGAAATCAGAGTTTATTCAGCTGACTGATTAACCTTGAAGTGGTGTCTACCTCTGCTTTCACTTGCATAAGAAATATGATTTCAGTGTGTGTGTATGTGTGTGTTTGTATGTGTGTAAGCATGCATGCATGCCACGTATTTAGTAACTGTTTACCTAATACAGTACACAGACCATATCAACTATTAGTGGTAGCAAGTGTGCAAAATGTGAAAAAAAATAATCCCTCAGGTAACTCATACTTTTGAATAACTTGGATTGGCCTTCCTCCCAATTGGTCCAACTTATTTAGAGATTACTGTCTGACAATCCAAACTCTATGAGACACTCCTGAAGCATTTTTAACTTGACAAGTTCTGCAGAGGAGCTTAGATGGCAGGTCAGTTGTCTCACTCAAGGTCAACCATATTAGCCCTGACTTTCCTGGCAGCAACATATTTTTTGAGGTCATCTACCAACCCTGTGAGGACCACCTCCTCCTTGTTTGGCATTCCTCTTACCAGCTTTTTCTTAAGTAATTGATCTCAGTTAGGCAACTCTGGTGTCTAATTTGCTTTCTAGGATAGAGTATTGGCAAATGAATTCATTAACAAATGCCTGTGGGCTGTCAATCCAGTCATACTTCATATTATCAATATGTTGCCAAGCTCTGTCAGAGCTCACTTTAGTGGCAAACTCCTTAAAACTCCATTTTAACATATACCAAGTGTTAATTAATTCCTTTGAGATTAGTGTAATCTCATAGCCAATAATACACTCACTTGAGGAAATAGAGGCACACATTCCAATTACCAGATGCCTCTCAGTTATATCTGAACCAATGATGGGAAAGGTTAGCTCTTGCTGTGTAGTGTACAGAATCTTGATACAAAATGGGTTCTAATAGAGATACCTTTATACACCTGTTTGCTGGCAAATGTGATGACACAATGGGTACCGTGGCCACATGCCTGCAGAAGGTGGTCAAAACAAGGCTTCAGTTCTCCTCCTTCAACTACATAAGTGGTTCACTGCCTCCACCCACAGCCCAGCAGCAAGGCTCCACCACATGCCCCATTGTGCCTCAAAACCACCACCGCTGAAGGGGAGGTGGTCTGGACAGGATTGATAGATGACCTCAAAGAATATGTTGCTGCCAGGAAGGTCAGGGCAAATATAGCTGACCTTCTTGAGTGAGACAACTGATCTGCCATCTAGATTTCTCCGCAAAACTAATAAACACGCAGTTTAAACATGAATCCTAGTCAGGTTGAAAAAATGTTTCAGGAGTGTTTCATAGAGTTAGGATTGTTGCAACTAAGCATATATATATATATATATATATATATATATATATATATATATATATATATATATATATATATATATATATATATATATATATATATATATATATTATATTAGGTACCAGACACATTTATCAATTTTGTAAAGGGATGTTGCCCTTCAGTTTTTGCTCATCTGTAAAAGAAAAATGAAAATTCATATCTTGATTTTGAAGGGCTTGTTTTGATGCAAATTAAATGTTATTTAATGGTTATACAATGAATCCAAACTTGTTATATGAATTTGATAAGTTTTCTGCCAGGAAGGTCAGGGCTAATATAGCTGACCTCCTTGAGTGAGGCAACTGATCTGCCATCTAGGATGACATTCTGATCCAGTTTTTGATTAAGAGTTTCCTGATTCTTCTCCTTCGCAATCAAACGTTGGGTGGTTGTCACGTTAGAGAATTTTGGAGCTGCCTAAACTGGTCGGTAAAACAAGTATGTTTGTAAGGTTTATGTTTATTGTGTTTTTGCTTTTTTCCATTATCAGACTTTTATTTATGGTTATGATGTTAATGAAGGACTGTAGACTTTCCTTCTATATGGTTTACTGGTTTTGAATAAAAGTGGAGTGCAGGATGTGCTAGAAAACTGTACAGCATTAAGAAGCCATACACTAGGATGTGGTAGGTTGGCTAGTCACAGCTGAGGAACTGACAAGGCTATGCAAAAGTATCATTCTCTCTCTCTCTCTCTCTCTCTCTCTCTCTCTCTCTCTCTCTCTCTCTCTCTCTCTCTCTCTCTCTCTCTCTCTCTCTCTAGAATTGATATTTAGCATTGGTTTCCTAAAAATGCAGTTCCCTCACTCATACTTACCTTGAGATCTGAACAAAGATGTACCTTAAGATCTGAACAAAGATGTACAAATATACAGACAATTATTTGAATGTCCTGTGTGCACATATCCAGTAAGTTGTAAAGTGGCTGTTATGTTGATTAATGGAAAGTTTAGTCTTTTATTCTTGAAGGAGTTGAAGATATTTTCAATAGTAGTTTTCTTGTGGTAATTTAGGTGATTAACCTTAAGTTCTTCAGTTATTGTGAACATGACAAATTTTTATATACTGTATGGTCCTGCACATGTCTCTATCACAAAGCATAACCACTGGTTGAAAGAAATATATATTGAAATACAGTGGTATCTTGAGTTATGAGTTTAATTCATTCCATGACAGATCTTGTATTTCAATTTGCTCTTAACTCAGATCATTTTTCCTCATTGAAATAAATCAAAATTCCATTAATCCATTTCAGCCATACAAGAAACACCTTTTCTTTTTATTTCTAAATAATATGTTTTGTCTGAAAACATAATGAAACACACAAGAGAGAATGTAAATAAATGGAGAAGTTTTATAAAGTATATTCACTTTGAAGATCAGACAACTTGGGACTAATGTAAGTGTTTTTTTACATCACACCTTGCTCATGTTCTATTATGATTTCATGTTTTGATTTGATGGGCATCATCTGCTTTATATTCTCAAGATCTAGTCAGACAAAAGAAATTTCACTTAATAGCTACACAAAAAGCACAAAACACTAGGCATCATCAGAAATGCTTCCACTATGGAAAAGAAAAAAAATCACAAACTAAACATGTTGAACCCAGAATGCTGGGCATTCTCTGTGCTAACTAGTACCTGGAGCTAACTCGTAATTCAAATTTTGGCTCACAAATCAAAAGATCACCCAAGTGACGGCTAGTATCTTTGGATTACTCTACTCGTATGTCGGGGCACTCATAACTCAAGGTTCCACTATATAGAAAAAAATTAGATTAAGTTCTACTAGTCTTGCTCTAGTGATAAAAGTCCACACTATTATTTTCCTTCTTATGACAGAACTGCATAATTGCTCTCACACACAATGCCAGTTATGCTGTAGTAAACTGGAAGGAGAATGTCTTTTTCCTGGACATTATTGTCCATATATCAACTTAGTTTATAAAGACTACAGATTATTGGGAAGAAATCTTGATAAACATTTGGAGTAAAACCAGAAAAGTCACAAGTGTCACATTTAAATGCATGCTAATTATTTCATTTTAAAACAAAATCTTGATGCAATTGTTACACTTTGAACAGCATAATGATGGACAACATGGTATCTTGACACCAACAGTCTTCAAGTGATTTTTCCTGTGTGGAGTAGTATTTCGCAGGTTGATCTGATCATGTGATACTTACATTCCTGTAGTTAAGTTGTAGTCATGTGATTCTGTTTAGTTCATTTTTCTGACAACATTGTCACAGCCTTAATTAACAGACATGTAAAGAAACTCTACAGCAGTAAGTACAGAGACAGAACAGATTGAATTTTAATTAGTTTTCTGGTTTACAGTATTTGGATTGCGGGATGTATGTGGACAATTTTATTTATGTGCTGACGGGTGAAAGTACTAGCAAATATGGTAATAAACTTAAGTTACCAAGATTGAATAACTCATAGAAAGTCATGAATACATAAAGTATAATTTCATATATGCATTATTTTAGGTTTTGCTTACTGTGTGTAATTTATTGTTTTTTATTCATAGATTCTAGTATTTATAACCAACTTTGAAATAATATGTTAATCTCTCTCTCTCTCTCTCTCTCTCTCTCTCTCTCTCTCTCTCTCTCTCTCTCTCTCTCTCTCTCTCTCTCTCTCTCTCTCATAGAAATGTGAAACCAAAGCAAATGATAGTTAGCTTATACAGTAAACACTTCATGAATCATGTGCTTGGTAGTGTCGTAGTTCCTGCCA
Organism: Portunus trituberculatus; assembly: GCF_017591435.1. Classification (NCBI taxonomy): domain Eukaryota; kingdom Metazoa; phylum Arthropoda; class Malacostraca; order Decapoda; family Portunidae; genus Portunus; species Portunus trituberculatus. The sequence continues at coordinate 3,620,704 of NC_059268.1, read as the reverse complement.
GATAGTATGTGAAGTTCTGAACTATGAAAAGACAAATACAAGCAGTGACTTAATTCATGATACATATTTGCTTCCGACAGCAGCACTCCGTTCCTCTTATTGTTACATGGTAACAGTGTGTTTATCCAATAAAGTGTCTGAAATTATGGTTGTATCCTAAGAAATTACATGGATGTATATACTTTATTTGAACAAAATTTTACATGTCATCAATATTTCATATTCAAAGAGTAAACAGTGTTATGAAGCAAAATTGAAAGTTATTGTCTTTTTTTTTTATAGTAATTTGGTAGCTTAGGTCATTCTTAAGATGAAACCATTAAGAAAACTTAAACAAGCATATGCACACACACACACACACACACACACGAGCATAAAGCCCAGGCCCTGTAAAACTACAACTAGGTAAATACACACACACACACACACACACACACACACACACACACACACACACACACACACACACACACACACACACACACACATCGGAAATAATGAGCTTTGAGCTCGCTCCGTAGGGGTCTTGTCAGAGACTGCAGCAGATCAAACAATGAAACACACACACACACACACACACACACACATTGTGCGTGTATGGTTGATGGCTTTGTTACATCTGATGTGGTTTGATAAAATTGGGGATGCAGTAGAGCAAATTTGGTATTGGTTCAGTAAAGGTTTGGTTCATTTCATGAATGATAAGTAGTGTTAAAATCTTATTAATTGAAATATTAGCTCGTTAGTCTCGATTGGTTTGATAGGCTTGAGATAGTTTGAGAAACAAGTAATTGGGTGATGTTATATATCTGACCACCTCTTCTGAAGCATGCAAGGGAGTTTGCTGTACAGTAATACTCCGCTTAACGAACGTTCGTCTAACGAATTTCCGGTTTAACTTGCTATATAAAGTTAGACCAAAAAGTCCGCATGACGTACAACCACATCCGTTTTAGTGAATTTTCTGGGTTTGAATTTGCCAGGTGAGGGACGAACGTGCCAGCTTCGCTGTGATTGTCTGGTTCCCCGCCTGTCTCTAGCGCTCCTGGAGCTGGATCCAAGATTCTTTAACAACCTCAGAGTAACTTCCTGCCACAAAATGGCTTCCATGAATGCTTGGAGGGACGGTGATGAGGTTGCTCTGAGGTTGCTGGGAACACCACCTCTGGAGGTGGTGTTACTGTCTTAAATATGCATTTATGTTCACAAAACAACATTTCTATTAGCTTTTTACAAACCTTGCCCCCAAAAAAGGATTGTTTGTAATGCATAAAGTGAAATCTTACATGAAATACCAGCAGAGATGATGAGATCGGCCACAGAGACTCCGCCACTTGGCCACTTCTTCTTCTTTGACTTTATTAGCCACCACGATATCCACTCCTCTATTGCCTGCTATAATGGATATCATATCTTAGTATTCATATACGCTCATGCCACGAGGATAACTTGGACTACGGAGTCCAGGTTATCCTCATTGTATAAGCGTATATGAATACTAAGATATGATGTCCATTATAGCAGGCAATAGAGGAGTGGAAAAAAATTTAATATCGTGGTGAAAGACAACACACCAAGCTAAAAAGGTCACAAGAAGAAGAAAAGCGGCCTATATAGTCGCCGGAGTCTCCACCGTCTGTGGCCGATCTCATCATCTCTGCTTTATTTTTTGGTATTTCATGTAAGATTTCTCTTTATGCATTACAAAACAATCTTTCTTGGGGCAAGGTTTTAATATATATATATATATATATATATATATATATATATATATATATATATATATATATATATATATTTTTTTTTATTTTTTTTTTTTTTTTTTTTCCATGGTATGTTGGAGACCATCCCAGAACGCATCCTCCTATTTCCATTATTAGCTATGGGAAAATTACGTCCGCTTAACAAATTTCCGTTCTACGAACAGCTTTGACACCCCCTATCCTGTTCGTTAAGTGGAGTATTACTGTATTGTGTAAACAAATTTTATGATTTATGTTGAAGACTAAATGTATTGCTTCAGTTTTATATCCTCTATATACTACACATAGTAAAGAGACAGCTTTTTTTCAAGAAACTCCATGAAATATGTCTGTCAAATCTGTGCATGCACTATGTTTTATTCTTCAGTGCAAGTGGATATTGCTTGATTTTGGTTTTACAATGATGAGGTGAACCAAAATAGTCTTTTATTTTATTCAATATATATATATATATATATATATATATATATATATATATATATATATATATATATATATATATATATATATATATATATATATATATATATATATATATATATATATATATATATATATATATATATATATATATATATATATATATATATATATATATATATATATATATATATATATATATATATATATTTTTTTTTTTTTTTTTTTTTTTTTTTTTTTTAGCAGTTAGAGATTTACATAGCTAACCTATTGTGATATACCTTCCCTTAGATACAGCCTTCTGTTTGCAGATGACAACATTGACAGAATATGTACTTTGAAAAAATATATTAATCAGAGTTTACAGAACAATAATTTATGAAGAGATATCTGATAAGTGGCTGTATAGTGTCCATGTATGGCTTTGGTGAACCAATAAAAATGAAATGCAACAATGTAACATACAGATTCCTTTCAGTTTAAACAACACATGTGGTGATGGAAGACGGAATTACTGCAATGTCATGGTAGTGTTATGACTACAGAATGACCCTTTGTGTGGAAGTCTCAAAGAATGGAGGGAGGTTTCTGCTAAAGGGGAGATAGAATTTGCTCCACTTTTAAAGTTGAATAGTCAAAGAAGTTCTTATATTCAGAGGAGATAGGCAAGAGGTCAACATCACAGATATATTTTGTTTGAGAGTGACTGAAGTCATAGCCAGATGGTGGAAAACGTAAAAGATTTAAGAGAATGGGCACAAGAGCAAGTCAAGTTGTTGCCTTGTAGATCTGCTGTAGTTTTCTAAGTTATCCTTGAATAGATTCTCACCATTTCTATAGTATTTTATTACCATAATTATTTCCTTCTAGATTATTTATGGAGACTTTCCATGTGCCACTTAGTGGTGTTTCTATGGATTCTGTCTTATTACTTATTTTGTTGTCTATTACCCCCAAAAAAATTTGTTTCTCAACTATCAACCCTCTTTGATAACTATGATCTTGTGTGTGTGTGTATTCACCTAGTTGTATTCACCTAGTTGTAATTTTACAGGGCCTGGGTATCATACTCGTGTGGCCCCGTCTCCATATCTACACACATCCAACTTTCCTTTAAAACTATGCACACTCCTTGCTGACACCACCTCCTCACTCAAACCATTCCACACCTCCACACATCTTTGTGGGAAACTATATTTCTTCACATCCTTCAAGCATATTCCCTTGGCTATCTTTTTACTATGCGATCTTGTAGTTCTATTTAAGTTTTCCTCTCTCAACATCATTTGCTCATTATCCACTTCATCCAGTCCATTCAACAGTTTATAAACCTGTATTAAATCTCCTCTTTCTCTTCTTTGTTCCAAGGTAGGCAAATTCATTTCTTTTAATCTCTCCTCATAGGTCATTTCTGCCAATTCCGGAACCATTTTTGTTGCCATTCTCTGCAATCTCTCCAACTTCCTTATATGCTTCTTTTTATAAGGGGACCAAACCACTCCAGCATATTCCAATCTTGGTCTAATTACCATACTAATTAATTTCTTCATCATATCTTTATCCATATAATGGAAGGCTAATCCAATATTTTTATCAAATTATACGTTTCTCCAAACATCTTATCAATATGAGCCTCAAACTGCCCATGGTCTTGTATTATCACTCCCAAATCCTTTTCCTTTTCCACCTTTTTCAACACTACTTCTTCACCCATCTTATATGACCCTCTTGGCCGTCTTCCACTCTTCCCATCTCCATCACATGACTTTTGCTCAGATTAAATTCCATTTGCCACCTCTTGCTCCACTCCCAAATCTTATCCAGGTCTGCCTGTAAAATTTCACAATCTTCTTCACTCTTCACACACCTACACAACTTCGCATCATCCGCAAACAAATTAATATAACTGTTTACTCCTCTGGCATGTCATTAATATATACAAGGAAAAGTATTGGTGCCAGCACTGAGCCTTGTGGGACTCCACTCTCCACCACCAACCAGTCCGACTTTGCATCCCTTATTACCGTTCTCATCTCCTCCATCTCAAGTAGTTTTCCATCCACTTTAACACTTTTCCTTTCAGTCCTCCATAAATCTCTACTTTCCATAACAGTCTCATGTGAGGTACCTTGTCAAAAGCTTTCTTTAAATCCAAATATACACAGTCCATCCATCCCTCTCTCTTGTATTTTGTCAACCACTCTTGAATAAAAGCTCAGTAGATTTGTTACACATGACCTCCCTTTCCTGAAGCCAAATTGATGATCCGATAATAACTTATGATCCTCCAGGAACCGTATCCAATATTTCTTTATCACCCTCTCACAAATCTTACCGACCACACTTGTTAGAGACACAGGTCTATAGTTAAGAGGCTCTTCCTTACTGCCTCCCTTATAAATGGGCACCACTTCAGCTCTCTTCCACTCTACTGGTACTTCCCTGTTTCTAATGAACACCTTATAATATCATATAATGGATCAATCAATTCTTCTCTACACTCCTTCAATAATTTTCCTGAAACTTCATCTGGTCCCATCGCTTTATCATCTTTAAGTTCCTCCAACATTTTATATAACTCCTTTTAGGTATCTTAATGTCATCCATGTGCACATTTCCTTGTACATTCTGAGGCTTTACAAACATTGTTTCTTCAGTAAATACTTGCTGAAACCTATTATTTAGCAATTCCGCTATATTCTTAGGGTCATCTACTATCCCTTGCTCTCCTTTTAATCTTTCAATGGACTCTCTCTTTTAAGTTTACCATTTATGAACCTGTAAAACAATTTTGGATGTTCCTTACTCTTGTCTACAATATCTTTTTCAAATTTTCTTTCTTCCTCCTCCTTACCCTCACATACTCATTTCGCCACTCTATAATTCTCCTTATTTAGTATATTCCTGCTCTTTTCCATCTTTTCCAAGCCACATCTCTTTTCCTTAGCCTTAACACAAGTTGCATTAAACCAATCCTTTCTTCCTTCCTCTCTCGGTTTATACTTTGGTACAAATTTCATAACTCCTTCTTTATAATATTTCATAAAAATCTCATATTTCTTTTGCACTTCTCTGATTTGTAACATCTCCTCCCAATCTAATTTTCTGAAATAATTTTTCAAACTTTCTGTGTCCATCTTTCTATAATTCAATCTACCACTCCTGTATGTCTCGTCCTTCCTTCGCTGTGTTGTTGCTATCTGCATTTCCATAACCACATGATCACTCTTTCCCAAAGGACACTTGTATTGTATATCTCCACATAGGTACACTTCTCTTGTTAACACCAAATCCAGTCTAGCCGGTTCATCATCTCCTCTATATCTAGTATTTTCCTTCACCCTCTGTTCCATCATATTTTCCATCATTAGATTAAGAAATCTCTCTCCCATGCTTCCTCTCCAACACCACTTACTAGATTTTCCCAATCCACCTCCTTACAATTAAAATCTCCTACTAGTATCACCTTTCTTTTTCCAGATAATACACTTTCCAAACTCTGTAAAGTATCCTTGATCATATTGTCGTATTCCTTAATGTCCAAGAATTTGTTTTAGGAGGTACATAGGTCACCATGATTATTAATTCTTTTCCATCACTTTTTATCCTTATGCTTATCACTTCTGCGTTGTTCTTCCCATACCAAACCTTATCCACATTTATTTATTTCTTCGTCATAATCATAACTCCTCCTCCACCTTTACTCTCCCTATCCTTTCTCCATATATTATATTTATTATCCAAATTTATCTTTGTTTTTTCATGCAATTTTGTCTCAGTCAAACACACTATATCAGGCTTCTCCACCATCATATAGTCTTGCAATTCCAATCTACTTGACAGTATCCCATCTATATTAGTATACATTACGGTCCACCCACTGCTCCCTCTAGGGGTTCCTCCGTATTCCTTCTTTCCACATACCACTTTCTGACTCTCTCCTATAACTCTCCAAAAACTTTCTCTTTCCTCCTCAGACCGCTCATCATTTTTCCTTCTCGCCTCTTCCACCAATTCCTTATATCTTCTCCTCTCTTCCTCATTTCTATTCTTTCTCACAAACACCTCTTTACAACCTTCTATCTCTCTTAACTTTGATGTTCTATATAGGATATCCTCCGCAGATTGTTGTGACTTCAGTACTACTTTAATCGGTCTGCTCACTCCTCCTTATACGGACCCAGTCTATGGATCTCTTCCACTTCTTCTTGTAGGTCTTTTTTTCATCATCATTTAGATTTTTGAACAGATCTCTTACCGTTTTAATTCTTCCTTAATTCTCTTAGGCTTATATGTTATATTTTGTTCTTTCATCCCAAATATTAACACACTCTTCTTCTTTTCTGCTATTTCCTTATCAATGTTTCCTTATTCTTCATTACATTAACCAGTTCCTTGGACCTTTCTTTTTTGTCTTCCTTCAACTGATCTTTAATTATTTCTTGTAATCCAACCATCTCTGCTTCCCTCGACTCAGTCCATTGTGTTTTCTTCAGTTCCCATTCCTTTCAAACCTTTCATTCTGCTCACTAATCATTTCCTTAAAGTCATCTTTCTCCTTTACTACTCTATCCATTTTCTCCTCCAACCGTCTCTTGTATTTTTCAACCTCCACCTCAAGTGTGCATTCTCATCCACCAATCGTTTTTCATTTTCCTCCAGTCTCTTAACTCTTTCCTTCAAAGCCTTGCGGAATTCTCTATCCTGCTCCTCCTCACTCCTCTGAACTTTTAATTCCTTCACTAACTCCTCAAATCTCTTCTCCAACATTACCAATCTACCTTGCAATGTTGCCCTGTTGAAGCTGGACTCATGCTTTGACTGGCCACTTTCGGCTTTGCTCCCTGGGCCTCATCAACATATTTTGAATTTGGTAATTTATTTCTTACCGGTCTATCCATTTTTTCTTACTCTTCCTGGGAACATGTGGGTGTGTGGTCACTGGGGGCCAGGCCTGGTAGCTACGTGTGTGGTTGGATGCGTTGGCGGCTGCTATGGCTGGCCTTTGTGGGTTCCCGCTCTGTCGTTTGGAGTGTGGAGGTTCTCCCACCTCCGATCACTCCCATGTACACGCCACCAGGCTACGTTCACTCTGTACACTCGTTCACTCGCTCTGGTCGCCCCTCAATAGCAATAACTATTCTCACTCAAGCACATTGCTTAGCGTGTGGAGTGTTAGTTAGATGAGTGGTATTTGTTTGTTTTATTCATTTTTTTATTACTGTTCTTTGATCTAATATACCAGTTAAAATTTACCTTTTCAAGCTTTTAACAACCATCTACAAGTTCATATATATATATATATATATATATATATATATATATATATATATATATATATATATATATATATATATATATATATATTTTTTTTTTTTTTTTTTTTTTTTTTTTTACGTAGGGAAGAGGCCAGCCAAGGGCAAAAAAAAAGAAAATTAAAAAAAGGCCCACTTGAGTGCTGGCTCTCTAAAAAGTGCAAAAAGTCCCAAAACCATCAGCCAGAATTAGGTGAGCAAATGCCTTGATACCTCCCTCTTAAAAGAAGACAAGTTGTAGGAATTCGGAAATACAGATGCAGGGAGGGAGTTCCAGAGTTTACCAGGGAGGCATGCAGTTAGCAAGATCAGTAGAACAGTTACCATGAAAATAACAATAAAAGATAGAAAGGGATGCAACATTTCGGTGGTGAGAAAGAGACTGAAGACAGTTAGTGAGAGGAAGGAAGTCGATGAGACGAAGAGCTTTCGATTCCACCCTATCAAGCAAAGCTGTGTGACTGGAACCCCCCCAAACATGCAAAGAGTACTCCATACAGAGACGGATAAGGCCCTTATACAGAGTAAGCAGTTGGAGGGGCGAGAAAAATTGGCGGAGACGCCTCAGAACACCTAACTTCATAGAAGCTGTTTTAGCAAGAGATGAGATGTGAAGTTTCCAGTTAAGATTATGAGCAAAGGACAGACCGAGGATATTCATTGTGGAAGAGGGAGACAGTTGAGTGTCATTGAAGAAGAGGGGATAGTTGTCTGGAAGGTTGTGTCGAGTTGATAGATGGAGGAATTGAGTTTTTGAGGCATTGAAAACCACTAGATTTTCTCTGCCCCAATCAGAAATCTTAGAAAGATCGGAAGTCAGGCGTTCCGTGGCATCCCTGCATGATCTGTTGGCTTCCTGAAGGGTTGGACGTCTCTGAAACAACGTGGAAAGATTAATTGATTGATTGATACATTTATTGTTGAATTAATAAATAATTACAACAAAGGAGGAGGATGGGCCTTGCCACCCATCCCCTGGGGAAAGACTTCAGGTTAAAGTATCACAAAAATAACTCTGGACATTATACACAACAAGAATACAAGTATTTCAATAAATAAATACACATATTGCACACCTTATTGCCTAAGACATCCTACAGTCTGGGAGCAAACTGAGGATATTCCCTGAGTATATCCCTTAGGGTGGCAGAGTCTAGGAGATGGTCAATGAGGCTGTACAAGTCATGCTGACCTTGTGACCTAAGTTTAGCAATGAGAGGACAGTCCATGATATAGTGATGCAGAGTGTATCCCCTTGGTGCAGCACACAGCAGGGCCGTGCAGAGGGGGGGGCGGAGGGGGCCTTGAGCCCCTGCCCCTTTGAATCTTGATGCCCGAAGTGCCCTTTTGCAGCATTTAAGGGGTGCCAAATTGAAGCTGAAAGTCATGAAATAACTAACCCATGTGCCCCTTTTAAACTTTTGAGCCCCTGCCCCTCCAATAGTCTCTGCACGGCCCTGGCACACAGCACACAGTAGTGATGTATCGGATATCCGCCTCCGCCTCCGCCTCCGCGGATCCTCCGCGTTTTATTAACCTCCGCCTCCGCCTCCGCCTCCGCATTTTCAGATAATGAGACCTCCGCCTCCGCCTCCGCATTTTCAGAAAATGAGACCTCCGCCTCCGCAATTTAAAACTGCGGAGGCGCGGATGTTTACCGGTACCTGTATTTTTCGGCACACAGTTGCACCCCAAAATATAGTAAGATGTTTGTTTCATTACGGCGTAACAGTAACATGCAACTGTAGTACGCAGTACGCACATATGGCCTCTCTGACCGCGTCTGAACGTGAAACATACGCGTATACGGCTCTCATCTCATGCACCCCACCCACAGCTAATCTCGCACACTGCCAGACGTATGATTCCTCTTTTCATTGGTTGCTGCATCCGAATTATTAAGTTATAGATACTAAGTTGAATATTTCTATCCATTATGAATTCATTTTTTTTTATTTTAAAGATTTAGCATTAGATCCTGATTATACCTGAAGGATAAAACACTTTTGACATCGTCTGAGACGTCTGACACGTCTCGCTATCTGCCGCCAGTGCCACCCCAGTGACCCCAAAGTTACTGCTGAACTCTGATGGTGTTGCCTACGTGTTACCCGTCAATCTCTTGCAGCAGTCATGGCTTCACGCAGCAGTAGTGCCGTAACTATAGTACTCTACTATAGTTATCCATGAATAATTCACCGGGAATATTAAGATTTTACATTGACACTGCCAAAACTTGATTACTATCTCCTATTGTACCCAAATTTGAGTGAGGGAAAGGAGTAACAGGAGTTTATTGTCGACGCAGTACCGGTACTGTAAATGGGTAAAAAAAATCTGTTCCGCCTCCGCCTCCGCCTCCGCAAAAAACTATTCCATAACCTCCGCAACTACATCCGCATCCGCATTTTTTGAGAAACTGACCTCCGCCTCCGCGGAGCCACGAAATTTGACCTCCGATACATCACTAGCACACAGCACACACCAGGAGAAGCATTGACTTCCCAAAAGTATTTGTAGCCTAATCTGAGCCTCATTGCCACCCTGTCACGTGATGCAGTGTGTCTCCCGTAGGTGTAAGCACAGCTCTGGGAGACACGTGCATAGTGAAGACTAGTGCTACTGCCCCTATGGAACAAAGCTCCAACTGATCACTAATGCTACTTTGTACAAAGTCCTTAATGCTACTCTTAACATAACCCAGAGTGTGCTCAGTGCCAGGGTCCACTGTGTCATCTTGTAGGGCACACTGAGCAAGGTGGTCTGCTTTTTCATTTAACGGATACCCACATGAGAGGGTATCCAGATGAAATGGACCATGGCACTGGCACTTTCTAGGGCGTAGATGAGATCAAGACACTTATTGACTAGATCACAGTCCATGGGGGAGGTGAATTGAAGGGCACACAATGCAGCCTGACTGTCAATAAAGAAATATACATTCTTATGGAGAGGCGCCACAATGTGGAGCGCCTCCAGTACAGCATACAGTTCTGCTCTAGTGGAAGACATGGGTGCAGGGAGCCGCCTGGAAACCTCAGTGTCAGTGTAGAGACTGGCAGAGATGTAGTCATGGATGAACAGCCCACATCCAGACCTGCTGCCATTGACTGACCCATCACAATAAACATGAATAGCCTGAACGTGTGGGTACTTGGACAATTTAGTCATGAACATTTCTTGCAGCACATGAGGGAGCCAGTCCCTCTTGTGCTGATGCAGTGAGTGAATATCAACACTGACACGGTGAGGGTTCCAGGCGGGTTGCAGCGGTGACAACAACGTTAATACAGGCCTCAGCTACACCTACACTTGTCAGTACTCCCAAGATCTTCCTGAGGTATGGTGTTGTAGGAGTGTAAGGATCATAATACAAGGGGGTCAGTGATCCCTTCAGAGAGTCAGAGCCCGTGCATAGCATCCGACTAATTGTGCGACAAGTCATTTCCTGTACCCTACACATAATACTCGGCAGGTGCAGTTCAGCTCTGAGGACTTCAATCCGTGCAGCCCTGGAGCATCCCAAGATTATCTGCATGGCTTCATTCTGTACAAGCTCCAGGGGACGGAGTTGAGTGGCACTAAACTGTATTAAAACAGGAGCGGTATAATCAATAAGGGACCGTATGACAGATATATAGAACATTCTTAGGACTGGAATGCCAGCCCCCAGGCCCCTGTTGGCTAGCAGCCGAAGTGGTGCTAGCCGTGGCAGACTGAGGTCTCGAACATAGTGGACGGCTTGAAGAGACTTCCTGAAGCTCATCTGAACACCCAGGTACTTGTGTATATGAGCATCAGCGTAGGAGTGGATAGGGCAAGAAGTTCGGTTAAGAAGGTCATTAATGAATAATAGAAAGAAAGTGGGTGACAGGACAGAACCCTGAGGAACACCACTATTAATAGGTTTAGGAGAAGAACAGTAGCCGTCTACCACAGCAGCAATAGAGCGGTCAGAAAGGAAACTTGAGATAAAGTTGCAGAGAGAAGGATAGAGGCTGTAGGAGGGCAATTTTGAAATCAAAGCTTTATGCCAGTCTCTATCAAAAGCTTTTAATATGTCTAACGCAACAGCAAAACTTTCACCGAAATCTCTAAAAGAGCATGACCAAGACTCAGTAAGGAAAGCCAGAAGATCACCAGTAGAGCGACCTTGAAAGAAGCCATACTGGCGATCAGAAAAAAGATTGTGAAGTGACAGATGTTTGAGAATCTTCATATTCAGGATAGATTCAAAGACTTTAGACAAGCAAGAGATTAAAACTATAGGATGGTAGTTTGAGGGGTTAGAACGGTCACCCTTTTTAGGAACGGGCAGAATGTAGGCGAACTTCCAGCAGAAAGGAAAGGTAGAAGTTGATAGACAAAGTTGGAAGAGTTTGGCCAGGTAAGGTGCAAGCACAGAAACACAGTTTTTGAGAACAATAGGAGGGACCCAATCAGGTCCATAAGCCTCCCGAGGGTTTAGACCAGCAAGGGCATGGAAAACATCATTATGAAGAATTTTGATTGTAGACATGAAATAGTCAGAGGGGGGAAGAGAGGGAGGGTCAAGCCCAGAATCATCCAAGGTGGAGTTGTGAGCAAAGGTTTGAGAAAAGAGTTCAGCTTTAGAGACAGAAGAGATGGCAGTGGTGCCATCAGGATGAAATAAAGGAGAAAAGATGAAGAAGTGAATTTATTTGAGATTTTTTTGGCTAGATGCCAGAAGTCACGAGGAGAGTTTGAGTTTGAAAGATTTTGACATTTTCTATTTATGAAAGAGTGTTTGGCAAGTTGAAGAACAGACTTGGCATGATTCCGGGCAGAGATATAAAGTGCATGAGATTCAGGAGATGGAAGGCTCAAGTACCTTTTGTGGGCAACCTCTCTATCATGTATAGCACGAGAACAGGCTGAGTTAAACCAAGGTTTAGAAGGTTTAGGTTGAGAAAAAGAATGAGGAATGTACACCTCCATGCCAGACACTAACACCTCTGTTATGCGTTCAGCACAAAGAGATGGGTCTCTGACACGGAAGCAGTAATCATTCCAGGGAAAATCAGCATAATACCTCCTCAGGTCCCCCAACTGGCAGAGGCAAAACGCCAGAGGCACCTTCGCTTTGGGGATCCTGTGGAGGGATTGGAGAAATAGGACAAGATACAGAAATGAGATTGTGATCGGAGGAGCCCAAAGGAGATGAAAGGGTGACAGCATAAGCAGAAGGGCTAGAGGTGAGGAAGAGATCAAGAATGTTGGGCGTGTCTCCAAGACGGTCAGAAATACGAGTAGGGTGTTGCACCAGTTGCTCTAGGTCATGGAGGATAGCAAAGTTGAAGGCTAGTATAATATATATATATATATATATATATATATATATATATATATATATATATATATATATATATATATATATATATATATATATATATATATATATATATATATATATATATATATATATATATATATATATATATATATATATATATATATATATATATATATATATATATATATATATATATATATATATATATATATATATATATATATATATAAGGAGGTAGTAGACACCTACTGAAACGATATTTACTCCCAGCAAGATCTAATAGCACTAGTTTAGGGGGTGCTGTGAACTTTCCATTAAAGCTAGTTGTGATCTTGCTGAACGTTTGTTTCCCTTTGTGTTTCACAACTCAAGGTAGCAGTCACAGGCTGACCTGTAAAGACAACTCTCCTTCTTCACACAAAACTATGTCCACTTACCACACACACATTCTTCACTTAAAATTCAAAATTCAAAATGACAACTCTAAATCCAGCCTCAGAGTTCCCTTCTGGGGAGGGGACCAGAAATGTACCCAGGTTGGACTGCTCTCTCAATGGTAACCCAAAATGTCTTGACACCTTCAACTTTTCTTCATTAACTTCTGCAACATTCGCTGTCTTAGACCTAATTTTCAATCTATAGAACACCACCTCTCCTCTACTAAACCTCATTTTCTTTACCTCACCGAAACACAGCTGTCTGAGGCTAATTGACAGTAGCCCCTTCTCTGTTCCCTCTTACTTTCTCTATCCTCATTTTCGTCCCAAAGCTGGATGTTGCATCTATGTGCGCAGCGACTTAACTTGCTCTCATGCCCACCATCTGGCTTCAATTCAATAGTCACTCTCTAACTAAATTTATCTGTGCTGTTTATCTCTCCCCCTAACTCCTTTGATTATAGTAAATTCTTTGACTATTTAATTTCTAAAGTACAGCACATTCTGTCCCTCTATCCGTTCACGGAGATCTCCATCCTTGGAGATTTCAATGTTCACCACCAGATTTGGCTTTAGCTCTCCCCTTCACTGACCATCCTCGTGAACTAGCCTTCAACTTTGCTATCCTCCATGACCTAGAGTAACTGATGCAATACCCTACTCGTATTCCTGGCCGTCTTGGAGATACGCCCAACATTCTTGATCTTTTTCTTACCTCTAATCCATCTGCTTGTGCTGTTTGTTACCTTATCTTCTCCATTGGGCTCCTCTGAACACAATCTCATTTCTGTATCTTGCCCAATTCCTCCAATCCCTCCTCAGGATCCCCCAGAGTTGAGGTGCCTCTGGCATTTTGTCTGTTGGAGGTATTATGCTGATTTTCCTTGGAATGATTACTGTTTACATGTCATAGACCCATCTCTGTGTGCTGAACGCATAACAGAGGTGATAGTGTCTGGCATGGAGGCGTACAGTACATCCCTCATTCTTTTTCTCAACCTAAACTTTCTAAACCTTGGTTTAACACAGCCTGTTCTCGTGCTATACATGATAGAGAGGTTGCCCACAAAAAGTACTTGAGCTTTTCATCACCTGAATCTCATGCACTTTATAGTTTTGCCCAGAATCATGCCAAGTCAGTTCTTCAACTTGGCAAACATTCTTCCATAAACATAAAATGTCAAAATCTTCCAAATTCAACTCATCTTGTGACTTTTGGCATCTGACCAAAAACATCTCCAATAACTTTACTTAATTTTTCCCTCCTTTATTTCATCCTAATGGCACAACTACCATCTCACATGTCTCAAAAGCTGAACTCTTCTCTCAAACCTTTCGTAAAAACTCCACCTTGAAATTATTCTGGGTTTTTCCTTCCCTCTCCTCCTCTCTCTGACTATTTCATACTTTAATGATGTTTTCCATGCCCTCATTGGCCTAAAGCCCTAAACCCTCGGAAAGGAAAGTTCCAGCTATCTGGAATGGATGTTCCTCTTTCCGCGTATCATAGGCCAGTGTGATAGCCCCTTTATGGACCTGATGGGGTCCCTCCTATTGTTCTCAAAAACTGTGTTTCCGTGCTTGCACCTTGCCTGGCCAAACTCTTTCAGCTATGTCTATCGACTTCTACTTTACCTTCGTGCTGGAAACTTGCCTACATTCAGCCTGTTCCTAAAAAAAGGTGACCGTTTAATCCCTCAAACTACCGTCTTATAGCTTTAATCTCTTGCCTGTCAAAAATTTTGAATCTATCCTCAATAAGAAGATTCTTAAACATATGTCACTTCACAGTCTAATATGTAATCGCCAGTATGGCTTCCGTCAAGGTCACTCTACTGGTGATCTGAGGAACACCACTGTTAGTAGATTTAGAAGAAGAACAGTGGCCTTCTACCACGGCTGCAATAGAACAGTCAGAAAGGAAACTTGAGACAACGTTGCAGAGAGAAGGATAGAAACTGTAGAAGGGTAGTTTTGAAATCAAAGCTTTTGTTATGTCTAACACAACAGCAAAAGTTTCATCAAAATCTCTAGAAGAGGATGACTATGGTCTGACCATTTTATGAAGATCATTTAGGCGTTGGCTTTTTCTGGGATTTCCCCTACCTGTGGCTCTGTCACATTTGTACCAATATGCACCTCAAGTCAGGTACTTATTACTTTGTAATTGAATGGTGCTGTAGTACATATACATTGTTATCCTCTAAAAAGGCAAGTTAGAGTAATTTGTGTTTATTTTTAAATATATTTTGCAGTTAGTACCTACGGCCCATGGCTGGGGGGTGTGTCTTTTCCTCGCTCTGTTCTGTATGAACAAAGCCCCTACAAAGAAGAGGAGAGTTGAGGTCATTTCTGAGGAGCACACCTTCATGGCCTTCACTGTGGATAGCCAGGATGCCTGTTTTGTGGCAGGCCAGCCAAGGGAGACCATTATACATGTGAAGAAGATAAAACTTCCTGTTGGTGGAGTGGAGAAGCTTTGTCTCCCTGCCGCCACTGACCGCATGGCCTCCCCTGACCTGACCAGACAAAGGATCAATCCCCACACCCCCGATGCTGCCTCCGCCCCAATGGACTCGCCACCCTTGTCTCCAGGCCTGTAGGACCCCATAGATACTGATATTGCCTCTTTTAATTCATCACGGTCGCCTGCTGGACACCCAGCCAGTCTTCCCCATTACAGAGCGAGCTCAGAGCTCATAGACCGATCTTCAGGTAGGACTTAGACCACAACACACTCCACACACCGGGAAAGCGAGGCCACAACCCTTCGAGTTACATCCCGTACCTATTTACTGCTAGGTGAACAGGGGCTACACATTAAGAGGCTTGCCCAGTTGCCTCGCCGCACCGGGACTCGAACCCGGCCCTCTCGATTGTGAGACGAGCGTGCTAACCACTACACTACGCAGTGTGCTTCCTCGCCTCAGTTGGGCGCTTCCCGTCACCATATGACCTTTCCCGAGGGGCACGGCAAGACTCTGGCTCAACTCTACGAGTGGTTCATGGCGCTGCTCAAACAGCACCCGTCCATGGAACCACTCATGAAGGAAGGTAAGCGCAAGCCGTACCTGACAGTCAACCCTCAGTCGGCAGCATATGACATGTTGGTGAAGGAGGGCTTCCTCGGCCTCACCATGACCCCAGCGGACCCTGACACCCGGCAGCAGATGGTCATCATTCATGGCGTGTCTACCACCATCAATGTTGACCTTCTCTCCACGCCAGAGGCCTTCCTTTGGCTCAAGAGGCGCGTCGTCACAGGTGAACCCCGCCCTCAGCTCCTGGGCCTCATTGAAGGGGCCGTGCCCAGCTCAGTGCACCTCCACGGCCTGGGCCGTTTCCACGTGGGCCTGTACATCCCTGAGCTTGACCTGTGCAGTCTTTGCTGTCGGTTCGGGCATCAGAGCTGGAAATGCAAGTCGTCGCCACGCTGCAGGTACTGTTCTAGGGGTCATCCTTCGTCCTGCTGCCTGGAGAAGATACGTGCTGGCACCATTTTTGCAAACACAACAATTCTTGACAACGTTTCCTCCGAGTGTTGTCACATCCCTTTGGGTGACCAAGTGAGGTCACAGGTCAAAGTGACCATGTTAATCCATGGGTTACATCAAGGATTCTTGTATATTCCTTGGGTCATATCCTCTCCTGCTATCAGCCAGGATGGAAGAGAGAGAGAAAGAGAGAGGGGGGGGGAAGAGGCAACTTGACTGACTGACAGGCAGATTCTTTTCTCAAATTTTAGTAATTTATAAGCAAGTATAGATCTCTGATAGAAATATATTTGCATGAAATGTAGATTTGAGAGAGAGAGAGAGAGAGAGAGAGAGAGAGAGAGAGAGAGAGAGAGAGAGAGAGAGAGAGAGAGAGAGAGAGAGAGAGAGAGAGAGAGAGAGAGAGAGAGAGAGAGAGAGAGAGAGAGAGAGAGAGAGAGAGAGAGAGAGAGAGAGAGAGAGAGAGAGAGAGAGAGAGAGAGAGAGAGAGAGAGAGAGAGAGAGAGAGAGAGAGAGAGAGAGAGAGAGAGAGGAGGGAGGAGGAGGGAGGAGGGAGGAAAGGAGGGGGCGAGGGAGGGAGGGAGGGAGGTGGTGGGTGGGAAGCAAGGTTCTCATTGACACATAGGCCGGGAAACCCCCAAAAAAAGCCAACGCGTAAACAATCTTTATAAAATGGTCAGATCATAAGACTCAATAAGGAACGTCAGGGCCCATATCCACGAAACTGTCTTAGGCAGATGCTAGTTAAGTCTGAAATCGTAGGCTACTTAGCTTAGGGTCAACGATTCGTTCGTTAATTAGTCATCCTCTTCTAGAGATTTCGATGAAACTTTAGCTGTCGTGTTAGGCATATTCAAAGCTTTTGATAAGTACCTTTATCTGGTAAACTGTGGAAATTCCTGCCTGCTTCTGTATTTCCATCTTCCTATGACTTGACTTCTTTTAAGAGGGAGGTTTCAAGACATTTGTCTCAGTCTTTTGGTTAAATCAAGGAGGTTATATTGAAGAAGGAGGCAAGTGCCAATCCCGCTGTCCTAAAAAAAAGTGAAGCCAGTGGGCGGAACTTATGAGACGGTGGGCGGAGCTTACGATCGCAACTAATGCTGGGGTCACACTATAGCCTTTGTTTTTTTTCTCTCTCTCTTTTTTCTATGATGCCCTCGACGGTCGTACAGGCCAGTTTTCTGCGACTGCATACGACTGTCGTAAAGG
Source organism: Portunus trituberculatus (assembly GCF_017591435.1). Lineage (NCBI taxonomy): Eukaryota > Metazoa > Arthropoda > Malacostraca > Decapoda > Portunidae > Portunus > Portunus trituberculatus. The sequence continues at coordinate 3,602,749 of NC_059268.1, read as the reverse complement.
TTGGGAGTATTTCAGTACAAGAAGGACACGGATAACGAAGGATGTCCACCTTCGTGGGTGTCTGAAGATGGATGTTCACTCCATACAGTACGCCCCTTGGCGAATCTCAGCTTGGCGAAATTCACTTTTGGCGGTAGGGTGGTTATGGACCACCGAGTGCACGCTTGGCGATTTGAATTCGAACTTGGTGGTCCCTTGGTGGCCGCACGGTGAACCACGTGGCTCCCCTGTGACGTCAGACCTCTCTCTAAACCTATCAGAACGTAGTGTGAGAGTCCCCTTCAGCCATTTTGCTTGTTCTACCCTCTGTTCTGCTAGCATGGGAACGAATTCTGGCTTCTACCAGCACAACAGGTAGTACCACCGGTGGGGGTAAGGACAATGGTGGTGGCAGCAAGAACGAAAGTGTGCCAGGGAAACGGATGGAAAAACGGGAGTACAGATGAGGAAAGCATCACAAATGCTTGTTTATTGGTCTGTTATGTACATGTGTTCTAATATGTGAAGGCAAAAGATTTTATTTCAGCTCGAAAGATGGTATTTTAGGGATCAAAAGAAGGACTTTGGCAATGACCAATGACTGATTTAGGCATTTTTTTGGCAACTTATACGATATAAAGAACTCATGTTTGGCGAAATTCGCATTTGGCGGTAGTTTCGCCGGACTAATTAATTCGCCAAGTGCGGGGGCTTAGTGTACTCATGTCCTATGGGCCTCCAATATCTAAGGATGTCCCAAAGAGACCTTGCGATGACAACGGGACATCATACCATCATACCCTTTCTATGTCCGATCGTCTTCGATGGGTAAACTGAGGTTATTTATTTATTTATTTATTTTATTTATTTATTTTTTTACTGGCGACAACGCCCGAGCGGTCACACTTTTCACAACGATTCTAATGACAACATTTTCATGCGTTATTGCCAAACGTATGTTTAAAGACCAGCCGTAACTCAGTATTTGAATGATTTTTTTATTCGTTCGATGTCGAACGATGTCGTTAGCAGTACGTACGACATCGTATTGCTCTATAAAGTCATCATACATCATCGTACACCAGATGAAATGGCTTTGCCTGTCGTGAATCTTTTCTCGACAGTAGAATGCAACGCTCGATTGTCGTAATGCTTCTACGATGTCGTGTGACAACAAAGACATTTTACGACATCTTACGATATCGCCGCATTAATGTACGACATCTTACGACAGGCCGAAAGCCGTTAAAATGACGTCATTGCTGCCGGCGACAGGCCTCATACAACCGTCGGGGACGTCGTAGTAAAAAAAAAAAAAAAAGCTGTAGTGTGATCCCAGCAATACCCCTGGAACATTAGCCTCTCCCAGGAAATTGCCACTTTCTTTTTCGTTATTAGAGGGGGAAAAAAAAAGAACTGATGGTTTGACTTATGTAGAACACATTTTTAGTTTCCTAAATATGTCATGTAGACCTGTTATTAACGTGTGTTGATACGAAGTACCTACAATATTGAAAGAAATACAGCAGGCCGTTTCCGAAAGAAATTATGGAAAAAATGACTTTTTTTTCCGTTTAACAATTCATTACATGGCAAAAAACAAAGTGAAGTAAAATTTCAGTGAGCGATGCCTTTTCCAATGCCCTGCAGTGATATGAAATCACACATCACTCTAAATAAAAGCGAGAGAGAGAGAGAGAGAGTATTTGACATGTTAAGTCATTGCTATACCCAGAAAAATCAACCTTCAGGCCAACTTTCACTTGATATATATATATATATATATATATATATATATATATATATATATATATATATATATATATATATATACACACATTTTTTTTTTTTTTTAATCCGCTACCGTAAAGCAAGAACCCCAGTATGACATTCTCCTTTTTTTTAACATAAACCCTCTTTGACATGCCCTTTTGACAGAAAAAAATTCCGTGTAAAAGTCAAATGAGATAGAGGGGAAGGAGATGAGAAGAAAAGAAAATGATCTTGTATAAAGCAGGCGAGATAGGATGTGGACAGATCATCTGCGTCACACTCCTGTTGCTGCTCTCCTTCGTGATCTATCTATCCCCTCTCCTCGTCTACGCTGCATCCACTTTATCCAGTGGTGCAAGGTGATAGCAAATTCTTTCTCTCTCTCTCTCTCTCTCTCTCTCTCTCTCTCTCTCTCTCTCTATATATATATATATATATATATATATATATATATATATATATATATATATATATATATATATATATAGAGAGAGAGAGAGAGAGAGAGAGAGAGAGAGAGAGAGAGTTAGCAACTCATATCGGTTTAATGTTACATAGTTAACCGCTGCAATGGATGAGCTATCTATAAAACTCTCTCTCTCTCTCTCTCTCTCTCTCTCTCTCTCTCTCTCTCTCTCTCTCTCTCTCTCTCTAGATGAAGCAGGCCAACTCGTCTTCGCAGTGTCTTACTCTCGTCACTGGCACGGTAAGCTTGGATCTCCACCTCATATTCCTCTTTCGATTCCTTTCATCTCTCCCAAGGTCGACGATACGAATGATAAGAATGGATAGCACTCCCTGTATACTGTGGATTTATCCCTCTTGAGTGCCTTGGTCATCTAACAGAACAGAAAAAAAAACGTTGATTTAGTTTCTTTTGGTTGTTAGTAGTGCATTTAAAAAAGGTTTCTTTAAACTTGCACAGCAACACTTGGCTTGGTTTAAGGCAGTGGTTTTCAACCAACTAATGGGCGAAAGCTGAACAGCGCTTCCCATACACTCTTCAAGTGTGCTTACAGGCATACTTGAAACCTTTTTCTGTCCATTCCTCGTCTTCCTGAATTCTCAACATTAGTATGGATCCCTTTCAGGGGAGCGGGTGCACTGAGATGCATATCTGCTATTTAAATTTCATCATTTTACCTTGTTATATTCTCGAATACAGATTTGGTTATAGTACTAGGAATGTTTATTTACTAACGAAAATATCCTATTATCTTCACATCCATTTTCTCTGATTCCTTTCCTTCAGTGGCAGCCATTCTCCATTGTACAGAACGACGCGCCACCCTACCATGTGACGGGCAGCGCCAAAGACGTGGTGGACATCCTGGCGAAACAATTGGGTTTCTGGTGAATGAATGAATTTTTTTCCCCTTTACTGTAGCTTACACCGTTCATTCCTCACATATACGAGGGAACCTAACTGCCATAGTTAGATAGATAGATAGATTCTTGGGTGATAAGAAGAGCATTGATACTTTTCATACATACGCATACCTGTTAAGCTAGTGTGGTGTCTTGCCGTAAGTTACGTTAGAGACCCTAAGTTTATGTATAAAATGGTAATTAGAAAATAAGAAAAGAAGGCATAGCTAAGGACTGACAAGCTACTGGAGCGTGAATTGAAAAAAAAAAAAGATATTCTTATCACTGCCAAGGAATTGAAGGAAGCACATCTCGATGTGTTGGGAGAGGTGTCATATACGAATATATAATTTATGTGTAACACTTGGAAAAAGTTCATTTATTTCAAATCATTTAAAACAAACACATTAAAAAAAAAAAATCGCATGCGGAGAAGAAACGTAAGATTTTCAACTTACGCCGTATGATTTGAAAACCATAGAAATTACGTAATACACGCAAAAACGTAAAACTCAACAAGTATATATATACGTGCATGCTTAGGTTGATGCATCTCGCTCATCCAAACATTAATTCATTTTAACTATTATCTAATTTACAGAGCTGGGCACTTCTGTACCTCGGTCCGCACCTCCGCTCGTCTGTACCTGCGGACCACCAGACGAGGTGCGGAGGTCCGAAGTGCGGAACGCATCGTTTTTGTATAGCGCCAATTTTTAGTCAAAACAAGAACTATATGGTTTCTAATCAACACGGAAAAATACTATTATCATGACAGAAGAAATCTGAATACGTTGATGAATATATATTTAAATAATTTTTTTTTTTTCTTCTAACCTAGCAATGAAAAGTTCCTCTGTTGTTTGTATGTCCATTTCCTGGAGAGTGCGAATGTGCGACGCTTTTTAATATTTCCAAGGCAACTTCCAAGTAGTTAGCCAAGATGAGCAGTTATGTTATCTGTCAGTGGACAAAACACTGAAGAATTTCTCATAGAGAGCATTAAAGGTCACCGTTGCCTTTGGGATCACAGAACAGCTGATTACATTATAAGGTGCAAAAAAGCCGCGGCTTGCTGGGGTGAATGAGGAGCCATGTTTGTTTAAAATCGACAAGCGCGGCAAAGGCGGAAGCAAGCTTGTGTGTGACGGCCACCATCTGCAAAAGTTGACAGTCGTCAGAAAATTGACAGAAAAAAAAGACGGAAAAGAGCTATTGCGTCCTCCCCGCTGACGCGGAAGGACGTTATATCACTCTCCGTGTTTACATGAGTGGCAGTCCCTACAAGCGGAAATCAGAAGTGATTTGGAGTGATCACGCCTACTCAGTGGTCACTGAGGGAGGTCTAGGCCCGTTTTGCCAGCCAGAAATAGGCCAGAAGAAGACAGAAAATAAGCATCTGTGCCTGAGTTTGGTGGTGCCCGCCGCCACAACAAAGCCTGCTGCGTTCCACGTGGGCCCAGCACAAATGACTATGCCTGTCGAGGGCGCTGTTGAGGTGGAGGTAGGCGCAGCAGCCCTCGAGGACATGGAGATTGTCGAGGAGCCTCGTCCTGCACCATCTGTCAAGGAAAAACACCAGAAAATGCTGCTGCTGACCAGATTCCCCCGTCGAGATGTAACTGCCCTGGCCACCTCGGACCATAAACAAAGGCATCGTCGCTTGTCCTTCCCTGCAGGACATGGAAAGACGGCCAGTGAGCTGTTCAGCTGGTTTGCAGCTCTGCTAAAACAACATCCAGACCTGCAACCACTCTACAAAGAGGGAAGAAACCAACCCTATATCACAGTCAGCACTGACTCCTCCTTCCATGCCACCCTGGTAAGTGAAGGCTTCCTGGGCTTAGTTATGAAGTCCCCTGGTGAGGAGGGCATTCATTCTGTTATTATCCATGGTGTAGCGACCCATATCAATGTCAACCTGATAGAGGTACCAGCTGGATTTCATGGGTTGAAGAGGAGAATGGTGGGGCAGATGCCCAGGTCCCAACTGTTGGGAGTGGTGACAGGCAAGGTGCCCAGTGAGGTGCATCTCCTGGGCCTTGGACGACGGCGTATGGAGCGTTACACGCCAGAACCAGACTTATGTCGCCACTGTAGTCGCTGGGGACACAAGGAGTGGCGTTGCCAGTCTGCCCCTCGCTGTAAATACTGTGCTAGCCCCCATAAGTCAGCAGTGCCTGGATAAGATCAAGGAGGGCACCAAAATCCCTCCTCGGTGCTATAATTGTGGGGGCGACCACAACGCCCACTCCACCCTCTTCACTGTCATGCCTCGGCCCCAAAGGTAGCCTGCCACTGATGAGGTGAGTCGGCCCAGGCTTGTGTTCCGCCAGGCTCCACCTCCCCAGACCAACGCCTGGGCGACGAAGCCCTCCTTCTCAGCCGCTGCCCCTCACCTGACCCAGCCTTCCTGCCCCACCACTGGCACTTCAACCACACCTGCCGTGTTCCCACCTTTGCCGCAGCGCACTGCTACAGTGCCCCCTGTGCCTCCAAAAACAGTGCCCTAGCCAGGCGTCACTCAGGAACTGCCTGCCACTAACGCTACCCAGCAGCTAATGGCAGTGGTGAGTGCGCTAGCTGCCAAAGTGGTCAACCTGACTGCAACGGTCTCTGGACATAGTAACGAGTTTGCCGCCTTCAAGAACCAGCAGCACACAGTATGCAGTGGGACCTCCACTGTGGCCCCAACCCCATCCCCAGCTAGTGGTGCTCAGTGGGGCCAAGGAGAGAGTGACGTGTGTCAGCGCAGCCTGTGCGACCCACCCAAGAAAAAGGACAATGCTGGAGGGCAATGTGCAACTGCCGCTGCACCCTCACCGAGGATGGATGCCCCCCAAGCCAGTCAAGAAAGCCACACGACAACCCCGGAGCCCCTCAGGAATGACCCCTGCTTCCCCTGCCTCAGAAAGCAAGTCACATGAGGCAGACTGTGATGAGGATGCTGCAGGTGAATGGACATTGGTCAGCCGGAAGAAGAAGCGCTGCTCCAGCCCAATCTCAGCCCGGACTGCCAGCCCCGAGCCAGACCTGGCATGGGAAGTGGACGGCCTGAAGACACAGATGCAACACCATCACAATGAATGGTAAGACTTTCCACACCCTAACATGGAATGTCAATGGTCTACATGCCCGCTTCACTGACCTACACTCTCATGTCCTTCTCCATAAGCCTGACATTATTGCCTTACAGGAGGTAGGGCCACGGGTGCTGGAGCTGCGAGGTTATGCCTCCCACACCCTCAGTTGTGGTGACGGCAGTAGTCGGGGGATGGCCATTTACATTAAACATAGGATTCCAGTTAAGTTCATGGAAATGGGGGTCACTGAGGGTATTGAACTTATTACTGTTTGCTTGCACACTGTGGGTGAAATTATTTACTTTGTAAACATGTACATTCATGCTGGTGCCTTAAATATTGCAAACTTTCCTGAATATGTTCTTGAGGACCTAAATGCGAGGCATAAGGAATTAGGAAGCCACCTCACCACCAATGCCAATGGTGTGCGCTGAAAGGCTTTCCCTGACACCACAGATACAACTGTACTTACTGGGGACCACACACCCACACATGTTCAAGGAGGCAGAATTGATTATGTAGCCCTCATCAATATGCCAACATATACTGCCGAAACTTATCTTGTCAGGTCATTGCTGAGCGACCACTTCGCCCTGGAGACGAACCTCCCGGTGCAGTTCGCCCCGGCAGTGCCCAGGAAGCCCAGGGAATATACTCAGTTTGCCCCAACACTGTAAAATGTGTATGCAATAAGGTGTGCAATATCTGTACTTATTTATTGAAATACTTGTATTCTTGTTATGTATACTGTTTAGTGTTATATTTTTTATACTTTAACCTTAAGTCTTTGCCCAGGGGGTGGGTGGCAAGGTCCATCCTCCTCCTTTGTTGTAATTATTTATTAATTCAACAATAAATGTATCAATCAATCAATCAAGTGCTAGTGTGACGCTGCCTTTACGGTACCGGAGGTGCGGTACCAGACCGAGGAAAAAAAAAAATTTCGGCGCGGAAGTACTAGTACGGACTATCTGCGTTTCGAGGTCCGGAGGAGCTGTACCGGACTACCCGATATTCAGTAACGCGCCCAGCTCTGCTAATTTATGGTCTGCAAATTGAAAGAGAGAGAGAGAGAGAGAGAGTTATAATGACGATATAATGATAACGTTATCATTAGACACTATTACTCATTATTATTACTGTTATTATTATTATTATTAATATTATTATTATTATTATCATTATTATTATTACTATCATTATTATTATCATTATTATTATTATTATTAGTAGTAGTAGTAGTAGTAGTAGTAGTAGTATTATCATTACCACCACAATAATAATAATAATAATAATAATAATAATAATAATGATAATCATCATCATCATCAACATCAGCAGCAGCAGCATCATTGATTCTTACCGTCATCATCAGCAGCATTACTCTTGCAGCTACAGGTTGGTGAGGGCCTCGGACACCGACTGGGGGATCGAACTGCCCAACGGATCATGGACGGGATCACTGGGTATGCTGAACAGATGGGTGAGTGGTGGAGGGGCCAGTGAGGAGCAAGAAAGGGGAGGATAGGACCCTATCATTGGTGGATCCAAAGAGTGGGGGAGGGCTGAGGGAGCTGCAGCCACACCAAAGTTTTTGTTCATTATGAGCGAGGGTATGGTGTACGGTACTTACCAGATATATACGGAACAACAATGTAACAAGGATATTTGAAAAGGCTAAATCGGATTATGTGACTTTACAGTGAGTTTTCATAGTTAAATAATTTTACGTCTTTACGAGTAGGAGATATAATAAAAGAGGCTTATTATAACTTCGTTTCTGGCTCCTATATCAATAATAGTTACTTCTCACTGGAGTTAGAGAAAATGGGTACTAATGAATTATTACTCTTATTATATAAAAATAGCTCTGCATATAGCATAAAAAATTTCCTAAGATTGCTAAACTTTCAAAAATGTTCTCGGAGGGCCTTGCAGCGTCCCAACAAATTTCCAGCTGATAAGTTCGCAATCCGCTTGCAGCTGCTCATCACCAATCTCAAGGCGTACAGGAACAATTCAGGTTGGCGCCCCTAAATTTTTTTTATCCTGGATCAACCACTGAACGCTTTATACACTATGCTGGGATTGCCTGGACTAGATATAGACAGCTGGTATAAAGAGTAAAGAGAAGTAGGTTGTGAGAGACATGAGAGTCTGTCGTGCAAGCTTAAAGAATGGTGGTGGTGGTGATAATGAAAGTTTTCCAAAAAGAACTCGATCACTATTTATTGCTTTTTTTTCATCATACTCTAAATTTGTATCAAAATATTTTGCCAAACCTAAGAAGAAACCATGCATACTGTATACGTAAGTCGAAAGGTTGAATTTATTCTTAGACATATATACTTTTCCTTAAAACCTGTCGCAATGTATTTGGGAACTCTTTTATTCATATGAAACATTTTGTTCTCTCATCATAACTATTTGTAAAGGCCAGAAAAATCATTCACCAATTTCTCAAGTGTGTTTTTACTGTTAACAACGAAGAAATTTTGCCAATTTCTCACTATAGTAAAACACACTTAAAAACCCCTGCAATTAGTCTTTCTATAATAATGTACCATTGGAGGTGCGATGCAGAAGTATTTCAGCATGTCCTAAACTGAGCTTGCCACCCTCTCAGGAGGCCGACATGTCATCGTCCCTGTACACTGTGTCCCAGGCTAGAAGCCGCGCCGTGGCCTTCAGCTATCCCTTCACTGTGGACCAGTTTTCCTTCAGCTACGTGCGACCCGTCTTGAGGTCTGACGTTGTGGGGTTCATCAAGCCCCTGTCTCTATCCGTAAGTATTTTTCTTCTTCTCAACTGGTAAAGATGATTATGATGATAATGATAGAGTACTACAAGAAATAGTAGCAGCAGCAGCAGCAACAGCAGCAGGAGTAGTAGTAGAAGTAGTAGTAGTAGTAGTAGTAGTAGTAGTAGTAGTAGTAGTAGTAGTAGTAGTAGTAGTTTTTATGCACGAGGGAAAACTGGCCAATGGCAACAAACAACATAAAAAAAACCTACTGGATTGCCAGTTCCCTTAAAAAAATTAAGAATTATCCAAGAGACAGAGACAAATGTCTTGATACCTCCCTCTTAAAAGAAGTCAAGTTGTAGGAAGATGGAAATATAGAAGCAGGAAGAGAAAGGTATGAATGATTGAGAATACTGGTTAACTCTTGTATTAGAGTTTGACAGAATAGGGATGAGAGGAAGAAGAAAGCATTGTGCAGCGAGGCCGCAGGAGGGGAAGCATGCACTCAGCAAGATCAGTAGAGCAGTTAGCATGAAAATAGAGATAAAAGATAGAAAGAGATGCAACATTTCGGCGGTGAGAAAGAGGCTGAAGACAGTCAGTCAGAGGAGGGGAGTTGATAAGACGAAAAGCTTTTGATTCCACCCTATGTAATAGTACTATGTGAGCGGATACCTCCCCACCCCAAACATGCGAAGCGCACTCCATACAAGGACGGATAAGGCCCTCTGGTACAGAATTAGCAGTCGGAGGAGCGGGAAAAGCTGGCGGAGACGCCTCAGTACGCTTGACTTCATAGAAGCTGTTTTAGCAAGAAATAAGATGTGAAATTTTCAGTTAAGATTATGAGTAAATTATTATTATTATTATTATTATTATTATTATTATTATTATTATTATTATTATTATTATTATTATTATTATCATTTATTATCAGTAGTAGTAGTAGTAGTAGCAGTAGTAGAAGTACAGTAGTTGTATAAGAGTAGTTGCGTTGCTGTTGGTAAGATTCAACCCGTTCTCTTTTTAATTTCATTGTATACTCCATTTACTTGTTATTTTCCCCTTGTATATTGTATCATGAAGATGTAACTATTATAATGCATATATCAAGTTATTTTCTTCCTTTTTTCCTGTTTTCAAATTTCTTTTTCTTTTTTTTTTTCTTTTTTCTTTTCCTGTATGTGTATAGGTTTGGGGACTACACCTAGCGGCGCTGGTGGTGGTGTTCATAGCCACCTGCATGATCCACGTAGGCCACTCGCATATTCAGGATACTCGGTCAGTTTACCCCCACCATCAGGGCAGAGAGAGAGAGAGAGAGAGAGAGAGAGAGAGAGAGAGAGAGAGAGAGAGTCCTGAAAGACACAACCTGTTGAAATCTGAAGCTCTCGACGCAGCTTCATTTTCTATACATTCCAGATGGAGCAGTATCATCATCTTGAAATTCTGCCTCTTAGGTTGCTTTTACACGAACGGTTTTCTCCGACCCAACATGTACCGAACGACAGCCACATGTCACCTAGGGGCTTCTGTTACACGAACGATTTTCGCTGGTTAAGTATTGCGGTGTCTGCCACAGGCCTCTTACCATGTTTTGAGCACCATGTTCTCAATGATGGAGGACATCATAAAACTCATTGATTTAGTAAGAAAACTTAATAGACATATTTTCCTGATTATATACTATGAAAACGTATATTTAGTCAGAAAACTTAAGATATCTGTTTTTTTTCAGTATTTTGCTAAGAAAATTAATAAATTTCATGAGCAAACTGAAGACATTTATGTTTTCCTCACTATTTTACTAAGGAAACCCATTAATTTAATACCAAATACCCTTCCACGCACTCGGGAAACACCTGATGTGTGAAAGCGCCCATAGCAACACAGTATACCACAGAAACCGTTGTGCGGCATTCCTGCCGTTGCGGTCTTGCTGGCAGTGCGGCAGGGTGCGGTTGTCGGAAGGAGAAGATTACCGGTCCGCATAGTGAGAATACTACGTAATGCTAAATTGTTCGGCATGCTCCGGACATGCGAAAATCATTCGTGTGAAAGCTGCCTTACTCCTCTTAATACCAACTTTCTGTCCTGAGTGAATGTCTTGGTGTTGCAGGGAAGACGACGAGGGTAAAGGATCCTTCTCCCCTTGGTGGCGCCGGTGGTGGGTAGGTGTGACCACCAGCAGGGAGCGATCAGGGCGCTGGGTGTATTCTGCTATGCTGGCTCAGCGTGAGTTAAAACTACACAAGAGAGATTATGTATATCCATCCTTCCAGCCATATTCTCATTTACCTTCTCTCTAATCATGTTCATTAATCTCTATCTTCACTGCACTGGTAGAATAATCTTTGGAAGGAGACAACATTTCCATCCTACTGGAACTCCTTTGCTTAGTCTTCTGCGATCACGTATTAAGACTAGAATTCACACACCATTGCCTTACTTACCTCAAACGTGAAGTATCACTATAAACACTTCAAATATCTTAAGAATAAACTGTTTTTATCGTTCAACTGCATGGTGATCTTCCTCTGTCTTCTGATATAGCTAAGTCTGGGTGAACAAACTCCAAGAAAATTTTTCTTTTTTCAAGAAATGGGAAATCATCTCTCTCTCTCTCTCTCTCTCTCTCTCTCTCTCTCTCTCTCTCTCTCTCTCTCTCTCTCTCTCTCTCTTATAGCGGTCCCCTGGGTACCTATGGGGGATGGGGTGCGCATGGTAGCTGGGATCTGGCTCCTTACTGCTTATATTGTCACTGCCGTGTACCGCTCCAATCTGGTAGCCACACTAGTGCTACCAAAGTTGCAGCTCCCCTTTGACAGCCTGGAGGAACTAGGCAGCTCTGGCATCACTACCTGGGTACCTAAGGGCAGCCGCGTTCAACAGGCAATCATGGTGTGTGTGTGTGTGTGTGTGTGTGTGTGTGTGTGTGTGTGTGTGTATTCACCTAGTTGTAATTTTACAGGGCCTGGGTATCATACTCGTGTGGCCCCGTCTCCTTATCTACACACATCTAACTTTCCTTTAAAACTATGCACACTCCTCGCTGACACCACCTCCTCACTCAAACTATTCCACACCTCCACACATCTCTGTGGGAAACTATATTTCTTCACATCCTTCAAGCATGGATGTGGCTATCTTTTTACTATGCGATCTCGTAGTTCGATTTAAATTTTCTTCTCTCAACATCATTTGCTCATTATCCACTTCATTCAAACCGTTCAACAGTTTATAAACCTGTATTAAAAACCCTCTTTCTCTTCTTTGTTCCAAGGTAAGCAAATTCATTTCTTTTAATCCCTCCTTATAGGTCATTTCTGCCGGTTCCGGAACCATTTTTGTTGCCATTCTCTGCAATCTCTCCAACTTCCTTATATGCTTCTTTTTATAAGGGGACCAAACCACTCCAGCATATTTCAATCTTGGTCTAATTACCGTACTAATTAATTTCTTCATCATATCTTTATCCATATAATGAAAGGCTAATCCAATATTTCTAATCAAATTATATGTTTCTCCAAACATCTTGTCAATATGAGCCTCAAACTGCCCATGGTCTTGTATTATCACTCCCAAATCCTTTTCCTTTTCCACCTTTTTCAACACTACTTCTTCACCCATCTTATATGACCCTCTTGGCCGTCTTCCACTCTTCCCCATCTCCATTACATGACTTTTGCTCAGATTAAATTCCATCTCCCACCTCTTGCTCCACTCCCAAATCCTATCCAGATCTGCCTGTAAAATTTCACAATCTTCTTCACTCTTCACACACCTACACAACTTCGCATCATCCGCAAACAAATTAATATAACTATTTACTCCCTCTGGCATATCATCAATATAGACAAGGAAAAGTGTTGGTGCCTTGTGTGTGTGTGTGTGTGTGTGTAATTCACTGTTTGATCTGCTGCAGTCTCTGACGAGACAGCCAGACGTTATCCTACGGAACGAGCTCAGAGCTCATTATTTCCGATCTTGGGATAGGTCTGAGACCAAGCACACACCACACACCGGGACAACAAGGTCACAACTCCTCGATTTACATCCCGTACCTACTCACTTCTAGGTGAACAGGGGCTACACGTGAAAGGAGACCACCCAAATATCTCCACCCGGCCGGGGAATCGAACCCCGGTCATCTGGCTAGTGAAGCCAGCGCTCTAACCACTGAGCTACCGGGCCGTGTGTGTGTGTGTGTGTGTGTGTGTGTGTGTAATTCACCACGGTCGCTTGTTGGTTATCCAGCCAGTCTTCCCCATGACGGAGCGAGCTCAGAGCTCATAGAACGCTCTTCAGGTAGGATTGAGGCTACACCACACACCTGAACAGTGAGGCCACAAACCCTCGAATTACATCCCGCAGCTACTTGCTGCTATGTGAACAGGGGCTACACACATTGAGAGGCTCGCCCATTTGCCGTGTGTGTGTGTGTGTGTGTGTGTGTGTGTGTGTGTGTGTGTGCAAATGGAACAATGCCGTTAATAAGCTGGGTAAACACATTATACTTAAGAGTAAGTACTTTTATTGGATTCCCGTGCAGACGTCACCACCGCACAGTCCCATGGGTCACCTGATGAAGCAGCTGTACGTGGGCCCCAGCATCCCTGAAGGCGTGATGGGCATGTACAACGGCACTTGGGCTTACACCACCATCACTCGCACCCTGCACTACTTCCTCGACGCACATTTTGCTCAGGTATTCATAGATGATAAGCGTCTACATTCCCACCACATGATTTCTTCTAATGATACCCACAAGCCTCAGTCTGATTTCTTATCTCCACACCACAATAGACGTTCACTTCAAAACATCAGAATCGGTAGATTGGCTTATTCATTCATTCATTAATTTACCTCTCCAGGTGGGTTCGTGTAAACTGTACATTGCCTCGAGCGGCTTCTTTGGCGCTTCCAGTCTCAGCTTCGCCTTTCCTCGCGGCTCTACACTCAAGGCTGAAGTAGACCGCGTGTAAGTGGTTTAAGCAATTAAGGCGAGCCCCTAGTGGGTGTAGGGGTGCAATATGACATTGATTAATTATAGAAAAATACTGCTTTGCCACTGGAACTGTTATCTTTAGAGCAGATATTAAACTCTCAATCCAATTGACTTAAAATGTGGAAAGTAATCATATTTTTTTTCCTATTTTGTTCGAATTAACATTTTCTAATTAGGTGTCCAGTAAGTGGAAAAGAAAGGTAAAAGTAATTCGTAGATCTTCTAATGGTAGTTCAGAGAGAAAGTTTCTGAGGAAGTCCCGTCATCAAAACATGAGAGAATTTCCCAACCACCTTCCTCACTCATTTCTTTAATTTTAATCCAGTAAATCATGCATTTATTTTCCAGTATCCTTCGCCTGCACGACTTTGGCCTGATCGAGCACCTGCTTCAGGGTCAGGTAAGGAATTCCAGCGAGTGCCTCAAACCTGTGGGCTCTTCCCTGAGTCGGGCCGAGCGACCACTCAGCATCAGCGACTACTTCGGGGTGCTCTATGTCTATGTGGCAGGTGTGTGCTGTTTTGTAGTTAGACGTAGCACATATTTCTTGTAGCTAATAGTAAGTAGTTTGTGGTAACAAACAGTAGGTAGTGGTGGTAGATAAGCGATGACAGTAAGTACCGAGAGTAAATTATTATAGAAGTAATAGTAGTACAGTTATTATTATTTTTATTATTATTATTATTATTATAAGTAGTAGTAGTAGTAGTAGTAGTAGCAGTAGTAGTAGTAGTAGCAGTAATAGTAGTAGTAGAAGAAAAAGTAGTAGTAGAAGTAGTAGTAATGGTGGAGATATTTGGAGATATTTGGGTGTGTCTCCTTTCACGTGTAGCCCCTGTTCACCTAGCAGTGAGTAGGTACGGGATGTAAATCGAGGAGTTGTGACCTTGTTGTCCCGGTGTGTGGTGTGTGCCTGGTCTCAGGCCTATCCGAAGATCGGAAATAATGAGCTCTGAGCTCGCTCCGTAGGGTAACGTCTGGCTGTCTCGTCAGAGACTGCAGCAGATCAAACACTGAAACACACACTGAAACACTGAAGTAATAGTAGTAGTAGTAGTAGTAGCAGCAGCAGTAGTACGTAGTAGTAGTAGTAGTAGTAGTAGTAGTAGTAGCTGTAGTAGTAAATAATATTTGATAGTGATGGAAAATGTAGATGGTTATAATAAAGTAATGGTAGTTGGTAAGTGGTGCGGTAGTAGGACTAGATAATAGGTTTTTGTTGCTGCCTTTGTTACAATACTAACATCCACAAATTATCTACAGGCGTGAGCCTCAGCATGGTAGTGTTGGCGGGTGAGTTGATAATGGTGTTAATGAGGTAGCATCAACCTGAGCATGATTAGTCAGCCACATCCGCCAACGACAACGCCAACCCCAACGCCAACGACTATTGATGACCAATGAGAGATGTTATATATATCCTGTGTTCGTCCAACGTTTCCCCATTTTTTTTTTTTTTTCAAATCTTTTGACATGAAACCCATTAGCTCGATCAACTGTCACTCCTGATTTTTTTTTTTTTTCCTTCTTTTCTTGGCAGTTGACCGTTACACTGCACCTATGATTTCTTCCTTATAATCAGTCATGGTAGACGTTGATTAATCAATGTATGTTTTTTTTTTTTCCCCTCTCCCCTCAATAAAAGTCCTCTGTAAATATTCTGGCTTTTTCAAAACTTGGCTACTGACAAATACTAGTCACATTTGAGGACTTATAATGGAGAAGACTTCGCACAGTGGAAGAACTTATGCGTAGCAACTTAGCAAGATCATTATAGACTGTCACTACACTGATTGTACTAGTTTTATTACTTTCAGGTTTGTCTGTTTTTGTTGTTATTACAATGATTAAAATTATCATAAATAAATGTGGTGACCAAAGTAAGTTGATATTTTTTTTTTTTTTTTTTTTTTTTATTAAACATACGTGAATCCACCAATTTTTGTTATTTGCTTTCATGCAGTGTTGTGATAAACAGAATTGTAGGAAAAGAAAACAAACTATTTTTCCTTGTTCACGAATAAAGATTGGTTCACAATTAAAGACAGGCCATTTGAATATTCACAGTACTAAAAAAAAAAAAAAAAAAAAAAAAAAAGCCATGACAGAGGAGGAGGTAGTAGACACCGAAACGATAATTTACTCTCAGCAAGGTCTAATAGCACTAATTCTGTTCTGGACCAGTTCTGGTCTGGATCAGTTCATGGGGTTGTGAACTCAGGACTGGAAGTTGGCTAATGTTACACCAATATTTAAAAAAGGTAGGAAGGATGATGCGAATAATTATAGACCGATCAGTTTAACTAGAATAGTATGTAAGATACTAGAGAAAATCATTAAGGGTAGTATTTGGGAGCATTTAAATGAGAATAGATTAATTAGAGATACCCAACATGGCTTTAGATCAGGGAGATCCTGTCTTACAAATTTGCTCGATATCTTAGAATATATTACCAAGGAGTTAGATGATGGAAATAGCATAGATGTTATATATCTAGATTTTAGCAAGGCGTTTGATAAGGTACCGCATAGGAGGCTAGTGTACAAATTGAGACTACATGGGATAGGGGAAGGTTAGTTGATTGGATTAGTGAATGGCTTTCTGATAGGAAACAGAGAGTAGTATTAAATGGGGCAATGTCTGAGTGGAAGGAAGTGGTTAGTGGGGTACCCCAAGGATCAGTGCTAGGACCTCTTCTTTTCTTGGTGTACATTAACGATTTAGATATAGGAATTAGTAGCAAAGTATCAAAGTTTGCAGATGATACTAAGATAGCATGTGCAATACAGGGTGAAAAGGACAATTACAGAATACAACGAGACCTGGACAGGCTGATAGCATGGGCAGACAGGTGGCAGATGGAGTTTAATTCTAAAAAAGTGTCAGGTTATGCATTTAGGTAAAGACAACACAAACTTTAGCTATGAAATGGAGGGATATTGGCTAGAGGCAGCAGAGGAAGGAAAGGATTTAGGAGTAGTGATAGACAGGACTATGAAATTTTCAAAGCAATGTTTAGAAGCAAGAAATAGGGCAAATAGGATCCTGAGTTTTATAAATAGAAATGTTAGTTATAAAAGTAAGGAAGTGGTGCATAGCTTATATAATTCCTATGTTAGCCCCATTTAAAGTATTGCATACAGGCCTGGTCACCCCATTATAGGCAGGATATCAACATGTTAGAAGCAGTTCAGAGAAGAGCAACTAGGATGATACAAGCATTAAAGTGCCTGGGTATAGAGATAGATTAAAGGAATTAAACATGTTTTCATTTGAGAGATGTATAAGAGAGGATATGATAGAGTTATTTAAAATGTTCTCAGACACAAACTACATAAATGTGAGATCTTTCTTTACCTTAGAGGAGGGAAGTAGGACTAGAAATCATGGCAGGAAGATTAGAAAGCAAGGCTGCAGGTTAAATTTAAGAAAATATTTCTTTAGTCATAGGGTGGTAGACTTCTGGAATGCATTGCCAGAGAGGGTTGTAAATATCACTAGTTTGACAATGTTTAAAAACAGATTAGATAAGCACTTAAATTTATTAGATTTATAATTATGTATAGCGCTGCATGATAGTTTTTATAAGAAATTTACTATAATTAAACAAGACATGATCCCCATGTATGGGGATCTCAGATTGTAGAGGAATTCGCTGCAGGACTTAGCCCTGTTAATGGGCCAAATATTTAGAATTAGTATATAATGTATTGTGTACTTGTAAGTGTATCTTTAAGTACTGATGACGAGGTCGCTGTGCGACTGATACAGGATAACCTAGATGGGCCCTGGTGGCCCTTTGTTATCCTATTATTTATGTTATGTTATGTTAACTCATTAGCAAAGCTTGTTGTGATCTCGCTGAACATTTCCCTTTATGTCTAACAACTCAAGAGAGCAATCACAGCCTGCCCTCTAAAGACAACGCTCCTCCTAACACAATACTACAAGCACTTACTACACACACACCCTTCACTCAAAAAAAAAAAAAAAAAAAAAAAGGCGACTCCCAACCCAGCCTCAGAGTCCCCTTCTGGGGAGGGGACCATAAATATATCCAGGTTGGACTGCTCTCTCGGTTACAACCCAAACGTCTTGACATCTCCCTTAACTTTTCCTTCATTAACATCTGTAACATTCGCTGTCTTAGACCTAATTTTCAATCTGTAAAACACCACCTCTCCTCTATTAAACCTCATCTACTTTTCCTAACCGAAGCACAGCTGTCTGAGGCAACTGACAGTAGCCCCTTCTCTGTTCCCTCATGCTTTCTCTATCCTCCTTTTCGTTCTAAAGCTGGATCTTGCTCTCGTGCCCACGTTCTTGAATCTTCCGAGTTTTCCACCATCTGGATTCGACTCAGTAGTCACTCTAACTAAATCTATTTATGCTTTCTATCTCTCTCCTATCTCCTCTAACTATAGTAAATTCTTTGACTGTTTAACATCTAAATTGGAGCACATTCTGTCTCTATCCTTTCATGGAGATCTCCATGCATCCTTGGAGATTTCAATGTTCACCACCAGCTTTGGCTTTCCTCTCCCTTCATTGACCATCCTGGTGAACTAGCCTTCAACTTTGCTATCATCCATGACCTAGAGCAACTGGTGCAACACCCTGCTCGTATTCCTGACCGTCTTGGAGATACACCCAACATTCTTGATTTTTTTCTTACCTCTAATTCTTCTGCTTATGCTGTTACTCTGTCTTCTTCGTTGGGCTCCTCCGATCACGACTTCATATCTGTCCTATTTCTCCAATCCGTCCTCAGGATCCCCCAAATCAGAGGTGCCTCTGGCGTTTTGCCTGTCTATTTTATTTTTTTATTTATTTATTTATTTTTTTTTGACGGGGGTAGACCTGAGGAGGTATTATGCTGATTTTCCCTGGAATGATATTACTATTTCCATGTCAGGGAACCATCTCTGTGTGCTGAACGCCTAACAGAGATAATAGTGTCTAGCATGGAGGCGTACTCATGCTTTTTCTCATTCTAGACCTTCTAGATCTTAGTTTAACACAGCTTGTTCGCGTGTTATACATGATAGAAAGGTTGCCCACGAAAATTACTTGAGCCTTCCATCACCTGAATCTCATGCACTTTACATTTCTACCCGGAAACATGCCAAGTCTGTTCTTCAACTTACCAAACACTTTTTTATAAACAAAAAATGTCAAAATCTTTCAAACTCCAACTCCCTTCGAGACTTTTGACATTTAGTCAAAAAACATTTCCAATAACTTTACTTCTTCATCTTTCCCTCCTTTATTTCATTCTGATGACACCACTACCATCTCATGTGTCTCTAAAGCTAAACTCTCCTCTCAAATCTTTGGTAGCAACTTCACCTTGGTTGATTCTGGACTTGTCCCTCCCTCTCCTTCTCCTTCTGGCTATTTCATGCCTTCAATTAAGATTCTTCGTAAGGATGTTTTCCATGCCCTCGCTGGCCTAAGCCCTCGAAATGCTAATGGACCTGATGGGGTCCCTCCTAGCGTTCTCAAAAACTGTGCTTCCGTGCTTGTGCCTTGCCTAGCCAAACTCTTTTAACTGTCTATTGACTTCTACTTTTTCTTCATGCTGGATCTTTGCCTACATTCAGCCTGTTCCTAAAAAGAGTGACCGTTCTAATCCCTCAAACTACCGCCTTACAGCTTTAATCTCTTGCTTGTCTAATTTTTTTTTATCTATCCTCAATACAAAGATTCTCAAACATCTGTCACTTCACAATCTCTTGTTTGATCGCCAGAATGGCTTCCGTCAGGGTCGCTCCATTGGTGATCTTCTGGATATCCTTACTGAATTTTGGTCATTCTCTTTTAGTGATTTCGGTGAAACTTTTGTTGTTGCATTAGACATATCAAAATCTTTGATAGAGTCTGACACAAAACTTTGATCAAAATTGTCCTCCTATGGTTTCTATCCTTCCCTCTGCAACTTTATCTCAAGTTTCCTTTCCGACCGTTCTATTGCTGCTGTGGATAGACGGCCACTGTTTTTCTCTTAAATTTTTTAACAATGGTGTTCCTCATGGGTTCTGTACTGTTAACCGCTCTCTTTCTATTATTCATTAGTGAAATATAATAGTGATCTTAACCAAGCTTCTTGTCCTATCCACTCTTACCCTGAAGCCCAGGGGGTGGGTGGCAAGGCCCATCCTCCTCCTTTGTTGTAATTATTCATTAATTCAACAATAAATGTATCAATCAATCAATCAATCTTACCCTGAAAATTTCACCGTACATCTTTCCACGTCATTTTAGAGACGACCAACCCTTCATGAAGCCAACAGATCACGCAGGGACGCCACAGAACGCCTGACTTTTGTTTGATCTTTATAAGATTTCTGATTTGGGCAGAGAAAACTTAGTAGTGTTCAAGGCCTCGAAAGCTCAATTCCTCCATCTATCAACTCGATGGAACCCTCCAGACAACTATCCCCAACTCAGCTGTCCCTATCTTCTACATTGATTATCCACGTTCTGTCCTTTATTTATAATCTAAACCGGAAACTAAACTTCTTATCTCTTGCAACTGCTTCTGTGAAGTTAGGCGTTCTAAAGCGTCTCCACCAGTTTTCTCGCCCCTCCAACTGTAGCTAACTGTATCAGGGCCTTATCCGTTCTTGAATGGAATAGCTACTCTTCGCATGTTTGGGGGAGGTTCCACTCAGACAGTTTTATTAGATGGGCTAGAATCAAAAAACTTTTCGTCTCATCAGCTCCCCTCTTATGACTGACTCTTATTCAGCCTCTTTCTCACCGCCGGAATGTTACATCCCTTGCTATCTTTTATTGCTATTTTCATGTTAACTGGTCTTCTAGCTGATCTTGCTAATTGCATATCTCCCCTCCTCCTGCGGCCTCACTGCACAAGGCTTTCTTCTTCCTCTCACCCCTATTCTGTCCAACTCTCTAAAGGCATGTTCACACGTGTCAATTTGCGACTGAAATTGCAAGTTGAATATCGGTTTTCCAATCGCAAAACAGGACCAGCATGTAGAGGAGAACAATTCTGAAGTTGATAAGGGAAAAAGATTACATTTCAGACCCTAAAAGTGAATTCTACAGCAAAAAAAAAAAAAAAAAACTTGTACAAATAGGCGTTCGATGAGATAGCTGCCACTCTCCGATGACTGCTTCCCTTTATGCAGGGTGTTGTTGGAGGTGAGGATTGAATATTTGTGATGATTTAATTTGATCGCCATCGTCATCGTTACCAGAGGAAGACATCATATGTTGAGTAGCTGTTTGTTTACACTCACTTCAGCCACCCGATACTTCCCAGTCGCTAATCGCTATGTGTGAACATGTTTCGACTAGAAGGGCGTTCAGTCGATACTTCTAGTGACTTAATTCTGGTCGTATATTGACACGTGTGAACCCGCCTTTAATAATGCAAGAGTTAACCAGTATTCTCAATCATTCATAACTTTCTCTGGTAACTGTAAGTCTACTCCTGCGTTTCCATCTTCCTACGACTTGACTTCTTTTAAGAGGGAGGTTTCAAGGCATTTGTCCCAGACTTTTGGCTAACTCTGTTATTCTTTTAGGGAACTAGCAATCAAGTGTTGTCCTAGGCTAGCTTTCTCTCTTCCATTAAAAGAAAAAAATGCAAGCCGTGCTTAATCTGTCAGCAGTGATCCAATCCTGTTGTCTTTAGCCAAGCCATAGGCTGGTAGAAATTCAAGGTCTTACTGGACAGTGGACAATGGGCATTAACGATCTCTTTCCCATGCTTCAGGCGAGGAATTCAATGTCTGTACCTAGTCCATGCACAGACAGTTAAACAATAAAAAACCTACGTAGTTGAAACGACATGTGGTTTTAAGATTTTATTCCGCTTCAATGACAAATTAACTGTATTGCTACTCTCAAAAGGTTCTACATGATATAGAGTGACGCACAGGTTTTCAAGGGTATTCTTACTATATTCTACATGCAGGTTAATGACATTTCTACACCTACCTTGGTAAAAGGCTGACAACAGTTTTCAAGCTGAGCATTGGTGATAGATATTATTTTGTGTCTTCATGGAATCATATCATTACTTAGATTATGTTGGTATATATCTAACGACCAACAACTGTTCATACTGCAATAGGTGTATAAAACCCTTTTGTTGATGAAATTACAGTAGAAAACATTTGATTTTCTAAGAACCAGTAAAATTGAAAAAAAATATATATAACAGAAATGTTCAACTATAAAACAACATAGTTCTGAGTGTTTCTTAAATATTTTATGAAGTTTTTTTCATATAAATTTATGAATATAGAGAATGTTACAAAATAAAGTAAATAATCTTAAATTCCGCAGAACCGCCATCACTTATCACACAACGCTCATGGCCGGCGTTGTCTGCGAGTTTTCAGGTGAGATGAATTCTGTTGTGTAAAGGTTCCGGTGAATCCAAGTAAGTGGACGTGAAGTTTTGTGACATGCTAATGTACATATTTTAACCTGAGCTATGTGGAAATAGAGGACTAGTCACGGAAGAAGGTGAATCGAGGCAATGAGGAGCGTGGGTGTAGACGCAAGGAGCAGAAAATGGCAGGTCGCGGCGGGAAAATTCATGGCTTGGGAAATACAGAATGCTAGGTGAGCGTTTATGGTGGCTCACATGTGATCTCTCTAATATCTCTTTGAAACTATAAGGAACCATTAATTCCTAGCGGCAGGTCTTGCTTTGGAAAACCCGGGGAAACAGCTTGGTTTTAGTAATGTATATTGACTTTGATTTAGATTTGTATAGTAAGTATTGTGTGGAATGTGCTTAAGATCCACTAGTTGTTCATGAATGTGTTAGAGATTATCATCTCTCATGTAGAACTGGTATTGAGTGTATCTTTAGTGTTTTCCTTCATTTAAATTGTTTAATATTGTCACTACTAGTTTATTGAAGTTCAAGGTATGATAATGTAGATGATACAGCGATAGTTACAAAACTCTGACTGCCAAGTGGTAATAGACAGATACATATTACAGTGACAGTAGACGGTGGTGCTGAACAACTCAAAGAAATTTGTGACATATTTAAAGTTTGAGGTGCTCTCTAAATGTTTATATTGCTGTTAGCATTGTTTCAAAATTATGTTTGAACTTGTGAAACTTGTGCTTATTAGAAATTAAACTCATAAGGGGGTTTTGAGTTTCAGACATAATTTATTATTATAAATGCAGCAAACCGACAAAGATCAGTTGTAAAAATAACTGGTAACGTTTATTTATTAACGAACTCCACACTCATCTCTAGCTAATTCAAGGCTTCTAATACTGTGCTTTGTCATTTGTGTCAAAGTTGCACTCTTGGAAAATGTAATAGCATTGTTACTTTAACAATATATCTAGTATCTATTGTTTTTCTTATGTTGATGTGTTATTCACTGGATTTTCTTCCAAATACTATACTTCAGTGTGCATCAACTCTGCAGTATCATAACTTGTCAGCAGTACTTTATCTTGTATCTAAGTACTGATGACGAGATCGCTGTGCGACTGATACAGGATAACATAGATGGGCCCTGGTGGCCCTTTGTTATCCTATTATTTATGTTATGTTACTTGCCTGTTGTCCACTTAAGTATTTTCCAGCTATTGGCATGTACTGATATAGACAGCAGCATATTTCCTAGTTGTAAGTCTGTTTATGTAAGAGGATCACTGGCTAAGGTTGACAAAAAACAAAAAAAAATTATATATATATATATATATATATATATATATATATATATATATATATATATATATATATATATATATATATATATATATATATTATGTATAAAGAAAAAAAAGACCCGTTCATATGCCCCACATGCCAGTTCCCATCAAAATTATCAAATTACTATAAATGTCTTGAAAGATTCCAAGTCATAAAACTAACTGGTGTGGAAACCACATCACTCATGTTTCTCATTTTCAATCCAAAGCTGGATGTTGCGTCTTTGTGCAATGACCAACCTTGTTTTCTTGACCCCTCTCGAATTTTCCAAAATTTCCAAAATTTCCACTGTCTGGCAATGACTACAGCCATTCTCAAATTAAATTGATCTGTGCTGTATATATCTCATCTATCTCTTACTATAGAAAAGGTCTCTGATTACTTAACTTCCAAAGCAGAGCCCATCTTGAGTCTTTCCTTTTTGTAGACTTCATTCTTGGAGAGTTCACCATTAGTTTTGGCTTTCCTCTCCTTTTACAAAACCCTCATCATGATTTCTAATCATGATGAGGGTTTTGTCTCTCATAAGTATCATTTGCATTCTCCGTCCAGAAATACAAGGAGAAGGACTGACAAATGTTTTAGGAAAGGGTGGCTAATCAGGATGCAAAGTAATTTCACAACACAAACAGCTAGAAATACTCAAAAAGATTGTCACCCAAGAATTCACTCAGCCTATGCTTAAGAGATGTCAAAGAAGGGGCTGAAACAATTTCCTCAGGAAGAAAATTCCAACTCTGAGAAGGAGTGGGCTCTTACATCAGTGTGGTGGTGAGGTTTGAATATCTTTTTACCATGGCCCCTAGTGCTATCATTATCTGCCTTCCTGAACCGATGAACCAGGTGAGGACAGTGGCCATTCGTAATCTTTCAAAGCTCAGAATAGTCCTGTTGTAATTGAATATAAATCTAGTGTATATAAGCGCTTAGCATATAATGAATAAGGCATCCCATAGATCTCTTTTGCCCACTGTCTCTACACAAATTCCAAAAGTTGGAGATCATCAATATATCCCTTGTTCCACAGAACATTACTAAAGTCAATAATAGGTTGAATATTAGTAATGAATACTTGTTCCATGAATTCCAGATTGAGTTCTTTGTGAGTTAACCTTTAGCATTGCTATCTTCCATGACCTAGAGTAATTAGTGTTACAATCTAGTCATATCAGAGACTGTTGGGAGATGTGTGCAATAATCTTAACCTTTTCCCAACTTTCAATCCTGCTTATGCAGTCATTATCATTTCCATTGGGGTCGTCTGATCACAATCCTCTATCTGTAGCTTGTCCTATAACTGATTATTCCTCTAGATTCCCCAAAGCAGAAGTACCTTTGGTGTTTTGCTGCTGCTATTTGGTGGATCTAAGGAAGTATTATTCTGATTTTCCTTGTAGTGCTGTGTCAGAAACCTGTTTATTTGTGCTAAGTGCATAATGGAGGTGATAGCATCTGTCATGGAGGCATATATTCCTCACTCTTTCTTTCATTCTAAACCTTTCAAACCTTATTATGGAAACCACAGAATATTTGACATCTGATCTGTGCAATTTCTGATTTGAACAGAGCAAATTTAGTATTCAATGCCTCAAATTTAATTCCTCCATCTATCATTTTAACATAATCTTCCTGATAACTATCCCTTCTTGAGTGAACATCCTTGGTCTTTTGTAATCTAAACTGGAAACTTCACATATCTCTAGCTAAGACTGCTCCATTGAAGTTGTGTTTTGAGTTGTTTCTGTCAACCAGTTTTCTCCCTCCCCACCCCGCAGCTGCTAACTCAATACAGGTAACTCTCGATTTACACGATAGATGCGTTCCAAGAGGCATCGCTTATATCAAAATTGGCGTAAAACAATCTTGTAATTCTCATTAGAAACAATAGATAATAGGGAGGATGTGGGATGTGGTCCAGAAAAAAATTGTACAAAATACTCTATTTGGCTAAATGAACATGTTTTTATTATTTACCTTTCTAAATATTAGAAGTGTATTTAAAGTAAAGGGAAAAGCAAGAAATAACAGAAAGCAAAAAATAAGAGAAAACAACAAAACAAAGAATACGTAAACAACACTTACTGCATCACTGCCTTCACCACTCACCACAGTCAGTCATCATCTTCCTCAGCTTTACCACTTTATCAAAAATCCACTTATCAAAAATAACCCCACATGCAGAAGAAGATCTTGGTGAATTATAGGCAGATTGAAGAGATTCCGTCTGTACTCAGTGCTGGCAGACTGCAAATGAAGCACGAGAAGAGCGGAGTTCCCACCTATCAGCCAGCTGCGGAACTCTGTGGTGCGCAGTTTAAAATTGCGAAATTGCGTCTGGCGCTCAGTTTGAAAATGCGGTTGGGCCAAATCGCGTATAAGCAAACCGATCACGCAAATTAAATTAATTATAATATTTTTTCGGTCGTAACAAAAACGCATAAATCAAACATGCGTAAATCGAGAGTTACCTGCACTGGGGCCTTATTAGTCAATATTAGTGAAATATGCTTCATTTGTATTGGTCTATTGGACACATTACTTATAGATACGATAGAATCAAAAGTATTTCATCTTGCCAACTCCACTCATCTGACTAGCTGCTTTCATCTCTCTCTCTCTCTCTCTCTCTCTCTCTCTCTCTCTCTCTCTCTCTCTCTCTCTCTCTTCTGCAATGTTTTGTATCTTTCTATCTTCAGTTGTTATTTTTATGCTAATTGCTTTTCTGATCTTGTTAACTGCATGGCTCCTCTCTGCACACAGCCTCGCTGCACAAGATTTCCATCTTTAAACTTACCCCTGTTCTACACATCTCATGTAAAAGTTATATTAGTATTCTCAATAATTCACTTCCTCTTCAGGTAAACTCTAGGATTCTGCCTGCTTTTAGATTTCCTTCTTTTCAAACTCTTTCAAGAGGAAGGTTTCAAGGTACCTATCTTAAGTTCTGAGAATCATTTCTGAATTTGTTTCAAGTTTTGACAATCTTTTCTGATTTTGTTTCTGTTTGTGATTAGCACTTCATTGTGTGTGCCTTTATTCTTCAAAATAATTTTTTGCCATATACTTATATATGTGTGTATTTACCTAATTGTAACATACGGGAAAAGAGCTATGCTCGTGTTGTCCCGTCTCCATATCTATTAATGTCCAGCTTTTTCTTAAAATCATGAATATTCCTTGCGTTGACCACTTCCACGTCTAAACTATTCCATGCTTCCACCCTTCTATGAGGGAAGCTATATTTTTTCACATCTCTCCTATAAGTGGCCATTTTAGTTTTTTCCCATGCCCTCTCGACATTCTTTCATTCCACATACACAGATCTTCCCTATCCATTTTTTCCATGCCAATCATCACTCTGTATATTGCTATCAGGTCTCCCTTTCTCTTCTGTTTTCCAGGGTTGGAAGTTGCATTCTTTTCAGTCTGTCTTCATAAGTCAAATCTCTTAAGTCAGGCACCATTTTTGTTGCAGCCCTCTGTACTTTCTCTAGTTTCCTTATGTGTTTCTTTAAGTTCGAGCCCACTGTATTGTTGCATATTCAAGCCTCGGTCTTATCATTGCAGTAATTATTTTCTTCATCATTTCTTCATCTAAATATACGAACGCCACTCTTATGTTCCTCAATAAGTTCAATACTTCTCCAATTATTTTGTTTATATGTCTCTCTGGCGATAGGTCATTGGTAATTGTCACCCCAAGGTCTTTTTCTTCATGACTGGTTTTATGTCTTCATTTCCTATCTTGTACATACTCCTGATTCTTCTTTCACTCTTGCCAAACTCTATTTTCTTGCATTTTGTCGTGTTGAACTCCATTTGCCATGTACAGCTCCATTTCCATATTCTGTCCAAGTCTTCCTGGAGTAGTTCGCAATCTTTGTCACATCTCACTTTTCTTAACAATTTTGCATCGTCTGCAAATAGGCTCACATAACTGGACACCCCATCCACCATGTCATTTATGTAGACCGCGAACATTACTGGTGCCAACACTGATCCCTGTGGAACTCCACTCTCCACCAAGCCCCATTCTGATGGTCTGTCCTTAATTATTGTTCTCATTTCTCTTCCTACCAAAAGTCTTCCATCCATTTTAGTAAACTGCCATGCACTCCTCCTACCATTTCAAGTTTCCAGATCAGTCTCCGGTGTGGTACCTTATCAAAGGCCTTTTTTAAATCCAGATATATTCCATCAGCCCAACCATCTCTTTCCTGTATTACATCTATCACCCTCGAATAGTAACATATCAGGTTTGTCGTGCATGAACGCCCTTTTCTAAAACCAAATTGACACTCACAAAGTATGTCATTTTTCTCCAAGAAGTCTGTCCATCTATTCTTCACCACCCTCTCACACATCTTAGCTACCACACTTGTAAGTGACACTGGTCTATAGTTCAATGGGTCTCTCTTGTTACCTGATTTATAGATTGGGACAATGTTAGCTCTTTTCCAGTCTTGGGGCACTACACCTTCCCTTAATGAGGCATCAATTACTTCACAAACTTTTTCTGCCAGTTGCTCCCTGCATTCTCTTAAAATCCATCCTGATACCCCATCAGGTCCCACAGCTTTTCTCACTTCTAAACTCCCCATCATATTCTTGATCTCCTCCACAGTTACTTGAAACTCCTTCATAATCCCTTTCTGTTCCATTACCAGTGGTTTGTCAAAAGCAGTCTCCTTTGTGAATACCTTCCGAAAGCATCCATTCATAGCCTCTGCCATTTCCTGGGATCTTCACTGCATACTCCATTTACTTCTAAACTTTCAATACTTTCTCTATTTTTGATGTTGTTGTTCACATGTCTGTAAAAAGCCTTGGTTGGTCTTTACATTTATCAATTATATCCTTTTCTTGTTTCTTTCTTTCTTCTCTTCTAATCAACACATATTCATTTCTTGCTCTTTTGTAACTTTCCCACTGCTTAATCCGTCTTTTCCTTCTCCACCTCTTCCATGCATCCTCTTTTCTTGTTCTAGCCTTTTCACATCTATCGTTAAACCAGTCCTGCTTTCCAACTTCTCTATGTTGTCTTATTGGTACAAATTTTTTCTCACCTTCTTTGTATATTTTTATAAATTCCTTCCACTTTTCATTTGCTCCCTTAGCACTCTTGAATTTCATCCAATTTGTCTCTTGAAAGTGTGTGTGTGTGTGTGTGTGTGTGTGTGTGTGTGTGTGTGTGTGTGTGTGTGTGTGTGTGTGTGTGTGTGTGTGTGTGTGTGTATTTACCTAGTTGTAGTTTTACAGGGCCTGGGCTTTATGCTTGTGTGGCCCCATCTCCATATCTACACATATCCAATTTTTCTTTAAAACTATGTATACTCTTTGCTGACACCACTTCTTCACTCAAACTGTTCCAAGTCTCAACACATCTTTGCAGGAAACTAAATTTTTTAACATCTCAGACATCTTCCCTTCCTCATTTTCTTACTATGCAATCTTGTGCTTCTAATGTCATATTCTTCTCTAAGGATTAGTTTCTCATTATCCACTTGATCCATTCCGTTAATCAGATCCCCTCTATCTCTTCTCTGTTCCAGGGTTGGTAGATCCATAGCTTTTAGTCTCTCCTCATATGTCATCCCTTTAAATTCTGGAACCATTCCTGTAACCATTTTTTGTAGTCTCTTCAATTTCCTTATGTGTTTCTTTTTATGGGGAGTCCACACAACTCCTGCATATTTCAATCTAGGTCTTATTTTAGTACTTATCAATTTCTTCATAATTTCTTTGTCCATGTAGTGAAATGCTAATCCAATATTTCTTAGCAAATTATACGTCTCTCTGAAAATTCTATCAATATGGCTTACCGGTTGATTGTTTTCTTCCATTGTCACTCCCAAGTCCTTTTCCTTTTTTCCTTTTTCTAGTTCTACTCTATCTCCCATCTTATAGATTCCCACTGGTCGTCTTTCACTTTTTCCCATTTCCATGACATGGCTTTTGTCCACATTGAATTCTATCTCCCATTTTTTTACTCCATTTCCAGATCTTGTTTTAAGTCTTCCTGTAGTATTTCACAATCCTCTTTTTATTTAATGACTCTGCACAGTTTCGCATAATCCACAAACAGATTTATGTAGCTGTTCACTCCCTCTGGCATGCCATTTATATATACGAGAAAAAGTTTTGGCGCTAATACTGACCCCTGTGGCACTCCGCTGTCTACTGTTCTCCACTTGGACTTCATATCTTTAACTATCGTCCTTATTTCTCTCCCCCTCAAGTAATTTTTCATCCATCTCAATGTGCTTCCTTTTAACTTCCATAGTAATCTTTCATGTGGCACTTTATCAAACGCATTTTTTAAATCTAAATAAATACAGTCAGCCTATCCCCCTCTCTCTTGTACTTTATCAACTATTCTAGAGTAGAAATTCAATAAATTTGTTACACATGACCGACCTTTTCTAATTGGCTATTTGATAATAATTTGTTGTCTTCAAGAAACTCAATCCATTGCTTCTTTATTACTTTTTCACACATCTTGCATATTACACTAGTTAGTGATACCGGTCTGTAATTTAAATGTTCTTCCTTCCTTCTGCTCTTATATATGGGAACCACCTCAGCTCTTTTCCACTCCACTGGCACTGTTCCATTTTCTATTGAGCATTTTATGATGTATATAGGATTTGCTAGTTCTTCTCTACATTCTTTCAGTATTCTGCCTGAGACTTCATCCGGTCCCATTGCCTTTTCCTCATCTAGTTCCGTCATCAACTTTTTTATTTCAAGCTTGGTTACTTTAACCTCTTTCATATGGACAGTCTCTCTATTACCCTGTGGTCTTTCAAATTTGGATTCCTTAGTAAAGACCTCATGAAATTTACTATTTAACAGTTCTGCCATACTTTTTGGGTCTTCCACCATTCCATTCTCTCCTTTTAACCTTTCTATTGTTTCTTTTTGTCTTATTTTTCCATTTATGAATCTGTAGAACAATTTTGGTTGTTCCTTACATTTTTCGACAATGTCCTTTTCATACGTAGTTCCTTTCTTCTTCCTTTCTCACCTTAGCATATTCATTTCTTGCTGTTTTGAAGTTTTCCTTATTTTCTGGATTTCTGTTTCTTCTCCATCTTTTCCATGCTCCATCTAGTTTCTCCTTAGCCCTAGCACATCTTGCATTAAACCAATCTTTCTTTCCTTCTTTAGGTCTATATTTCGGGACATATTCCCTGACTCCTGTTTTGTATATTTCCAAAAATAAGTTATATTTCTCTTGAATCGTTTGAGTTTTCCATCTCCCAGTTTACGTTTTTAAAATAGCTGTTGAGGTTCTCAATATCAGCCTTTCTGTAATTTAATCAGTCTCCTTTGTATGATTCATCTCTATCTTTCTTTCCTTCTTCTATATCCATTTCTAATATTATATGGTCACTCTCCCAATGGGCACTTACCTCTTATATCATTGTGTGTGTGTGTGTGTGTGTGTGTGTGTGTGTGTGTGTGTGTGTGTGTGTGTGTGTGATCTGCTGCAATCTCTGACGAGACAGCCAGACGTTACCCTACGGAACGAGCTCAGAGCTCATTATTTCCGATCTTCAAATAGGCCTGAGACCAGGCACACACCACACACCGGGACAACAAGGTCACAACTCCTCGATTTACATCCCGTACCTACTCACTGCTAGGTGAACAGGGGTTACACGTGAAAAGAGACACACCCAAATATCTCCACCCGGCCGGGAAATCGAACCCCGGTCCTCTGGCTTGTGAAGCCAGCGCTCTAACCACTGAGCTACCGTGTGTGTGTGTGTGTGTGTGTGTGTGTGTGTGTGTGTGTGTGTGTGTGTGTGTGTGTGTGTGTGTGTGTGTATTTACCTACCTAGTTCTATTTACCTAGTTGTAGTTTTACAGGGCCTGGGCTTTATGCTCGTGTGGCCCCGTCTCCATATCTACACTTATCCAATCTTACTTTAAAAGTGTGCACACTCGTTGCAGACACTACTTCTTCCTCTAAACTGTTCCACGTCTCAATACATCTCTGCGGAAACTATATTTTTAATATCTCTCAGACATCTTCCCTTTCTCAGCTCTTTACTATGCGATCTTGTGCTTGGTGTCATATTCTTCTCTCAGGATCAGTTTCTCATTATCCACTTGGTCCATTCCGTTGATCAATTTATAGACTTGTATCAGTTCTCCTCTCTCCCTTCTTTGTTCCAAGGTTGGTAGATCCATAGCCTTTAGTCTCTCCTCATATGTCATCCCTTCAAGTTCTGGGACCATTCTTGTAGCCATTTTTTGTAGCCTCTCCAATTTCCTTATGTGTTTCTTTTTATGAGGGGTCCACACTACTCCTGCATATTCCAATCTGGGTCTTATTATAGTATTTATTAATTTCTTCATCATTTCTTTGTCCATGTAGTGAAATGCTACTCCAATATTCCTCAGCAAATTATATGTTTCTCTAAAAATTCTATCAATATGGCTTACTGGTTGATTGTTTTCTTCCATCGTCACTCCTAAGTCCTTTTCCTTTTTGACTTTCTCCAGTTCTACTCCATCTCCATGTGTGTGTGTGTGTGTGTGTGTGTGTGTGTGTGTGTGTGTGTGTATACTATAAAGGAAACTCAGATCTTGGTGGAGATTCAAACCTATTTGGTTACCATTCTCAATCACCACTGAGTCACACCAAGGATGTTATGCTGTCTACTATACCATCCAGGTAGCTGTGTATGTACACATGAGAGAGAGAGAGAGAGAGATTTACATAATTGAGCTTGGCTTTGCTTCTCAAAAAGTGACTGACTGAGCTATTTGTCAGTAATGTGTTCCAACAAGCATGGATGAGTTGGTAACTACAGTCACTCAGCATGAAGTGAAATGTTACATTATTATTATTATTATTATTATTATTATTATTATTATATTGTTGTTGTTGTTGTTAGTAGTACTAGTAATAGTAGTAATACCTATAAAGTAATCTATAAGTAGAAAAGGGAACATGATGAATGCATACATAACCTTATTGAAAACATCAGATGGGCAAAACTGTATCGTGAAAAAAAATATAAATAAAAAAATAATAATCTACACTATGGCTTATAGTACCTGTAGGTATACATGAAGAGTATGTATAGGAAGCACTGTTCAGCTTCCACCCATTAGTGGCACAGACAATTTTATTTATAGTGGTACCCATATAGGTACTCATGTAGATAATTTTAAACCACTCGATAAATGGCATAGTTTTAAGGCAGTATGTGGTGGGATTCGAACCTATGCATGGATGTCTGCCTGATCCCACACTCACTACCTACCAAGCTCATGTGAATGGAAATTAAAACAGGCAAGAAAAGGGGGATAACAGGTTGTGAAAGATTAAATTGATTTTAGGTGTTAACTTTTTTTTACTCTCGTGTGAAACATTGTTGATATTGAATAGTTATATGTACGTATATATCATATTAATTTTTATTCTGATATCATATAGCTATTGATTCTTTATCCAGAGGTCAGCTGTAAGAATTCTTTCCTTTGGTACTAAATTGATAGATTTAGTTATTTTAAAAGAAAACTTCTTTGCTATTGGGTTGATTTTCTGAACATACATATAAAGAAATGTTTAGTATTTATATGAAATGCTGTAGTTCTTGTAGATATGTTAAGGAAGAGGTATGGTAATGGCAGAGATGATAGGTAGCCAATATTGGTCAAAGTTGATAGCCTCTTTGGTTAGCCTCTGGTTATGTATTTATCCATGAATTCATTGGAATGCTTTTGTATTAATTCATTAGTAGAGAAGTGGGCAATTACAATGCTCATGCAAACACTTTCTAGTGATAAGTCTCAAGCTAAGCTTATCTCTTACCTCACTCAATTTTAGTGCTGAGATGGTAAGTGGAATCATGTGCCCAGTGCATCTTCAGTATAGTTGATACTTATCTTTGAAACATTTTTTAGACATTATAATTATGTAATTTTGTCAGTGGAGGTTGTATATATTTAGAATAATAATGGTGATACAAAAGTATAGTAAAGTAGTAGTTTTGTTATCTGTTGGTAGTATTAGAGTTGTTTTGTTAATCTAGCATTCATGGTATGTTCTGTTTCTTTCTTTAAAGCATATTATGACAATATCGAGTGCATAACTCTCTCTCTCTCTCTCTCTCTCTCTCTCTCTCTCTCTCTCTCTCTCTCTCTCTCTCCATCGTTTTTTGTTGCAGCAAGAACAGAAATATTAATGGTTATGGTAATAATAATAGTAATCTATTACCAGTAATTTTAATGTTGCTGTTCGAATAGTGTCATGAATGTTAAGTCCCTAATCTCAGCGATTACCTAACCTTTTTTCAGTACATCGGGTGATGTTAAATGCTGTAATATGTTTTTTTCTCGTAGGTTATGTTTCGAAAAGCCTTATTGATTTATTACAGTAGAGAGATCCCTTGTGTCGCCTATATGCACGTTAGTAAAAATGAGGTGCGCAAATATTGTTCAACAACTAGTACAGTATTTAGAATTTGAGAAAGTCAATCTGGCAACACTCCGTGACCGCAGCTACTTCACGACAGCCCACCACCACAGCTGCTCCGCCCACCGGCTGGTCTGTGGAAGATGTTTCCACAATGTTAGCTCCGTGCTTGGCTCTTGATTATTGATTTAATTTGTATAATCAGTGTGGTTCGTAACAAAAAAAATCTTTTAGTTTAGTAATAATAATGCGCTAAATATAGCAACTGCGCACTACGTAGTTGTTTTGTCCCTCCTTATCATGCGGGATGATACGCTCTCCGCCATTGGCTGACGTAGCACAGTGCCACCTGAGAGGCTTGCAACGATTGGCCAGTCGACCGGCGGGAAGGCTGGAGGACCAATCCCGTGCCATGTTTATCGTCTGCTTGCTCTCTCAGTAGTGCAAATGGAGTAAGAATGAGTGAGTGTCGGGGAACGGGCGCTGGTGGAATTTACGCAGCAAAATGGGCGACCGAGCCAGGAGCCTCACCATTGACGGCGTGCGGCTGATCAAGGACCTAAAGGTGGTGGAGCTGAAGGCGGAGTTGGAGCGTCGGGGGCTGACCAAATCCGGCAGCAAGAAGGAGCTGCAGGAACGTTTGCGTAGTGTGAGTCTAGGTTTTAGTGTGTGTTGTGCCGCTGCTGGCGCTGCGTTCACCCCTCCACTCGCTGCCCTGCTCTTTGCCACACACATTTCCTCTTCCGTCAACGTCCTGTGTGAAGCCGTGAGCTTGAGTAATCTGACAGTGGTGTTTGGGTTATCTTGTGGTATGGAGGTCAATCTAGAGATGTAGTAACTGGCATAATAGTTGAGCAAATTAGAGTAGTCGCTGTGATGACCCTGCTGCCATCTCTACTGTATTTTGGTCCGTGGGTACTTCTCAACTTGGCCAATAGTTGATTTGTGTTACGTATTGTGTGTTGAGTAGGATACCATGCAGATTAATGAAAACGTTAATTTTGTTGGTATTTGATGAATAGCAATATTTGTTGTGACAGTTTGAGTTTGCGTACTCTGCGTGTAAGCGTTAAATAGTGAAGTGGAAACTATTCTACCAGGGGGTAATTGTAGTCTCGATTTAGCGTTCAGATTTATTCATTCTTAATTGGTAGCGTCACTTTATTATTGTAACTCATATGTTAGCAAGTTAGTTAAGGAATAGTGGTTGTCTCGTTTATTTTATATATTTATTTATTATATAGTTTTTGCTTCTTATAAAGTGTTCGTTATAAGTCTCAAATCCTAGTGAATTTATTTAGATCGGATGTTTCTTAAAGATGAAAAATTGGAGCTGTTAAATGCATAAAGATGTTTGTTGTATGTAGAAAAACCAGTCAAAATTGATGAAACTTAACATGCTGTGTGAACCTGTAGATATGGATCTTGCAAAGCTTGTGAAATGTAGAATTATGTATAACTTCACCCACTCCCAGTGTCAGATTTTGCTTGGAAGAGAAAGTTACCTTGTATAACCTTTTCCAGATAGGTACTGAAATGGCAAATATCAGGAATATACCAAGATTTGAACCAGCCAACCAAACCTTAAGAGGGCAACTGAGGGGGATGATTTTTTAACATGTTTGGAAGAGGGATTTTTTTTTTATTTATTTTTTATTTTTTATTTTTCTTACTCAGCAAGTGGAGGTGGTCTTTTGCATGTTTTGTATAATTTGAAAAAAAAAAAATCCCTATAAGAGATTTTAAATGCCACATGTTGGTGCATCATAGTCTGATGCACATGCAAACACATATGCCTTATAGTTTGTATACATGCCAAATTAGCATTGGAAAGATTTTTTTTTCTGTAAATTTGGTAAATATCTAGAAAGGCACCTCAGAATGAGCACTCTTAACCAGGAAAAAGTTATTGGACTTAAGAATAAGTTTATATATTTCTTTAATTATTTATCTATATATGTATATATATATATATATATATTTTTTTTTTTTCTCCAATGCAGAGATTTGTGTATCTCTCTCTCTCTCTCTCTCTCTCTCTCTCTCTCTCTCTCTCTCTCTCTCTCTCTCTCTCTCTCTCTCTCTCTCTCTCTCTCTCTCTCTCTCTCTCTCTCTCTCTCTCTCTCTCTCTCTCTCTCTCTCTCTCTCTCTCTCTCTCTCTCTCTCTCTCTCTCTCTCTCTCTCTCTCTCTCTCTCTCTATATATATATATATATATATATATATATATATATATATATATATATATATGTGTGTGTATTTACCTAGTTGTAGTTTTACAGGGCCTGGGCTTTACGCTCATGTGGCCCCGTCTCCATATCTACACTTATCCAATTTTTCTTTAAAGCTATGCACACTCTTTGTTGACACCACTTACTCACTCAAACTGTTCCAAGTCTCAACACATCTTTGCAGGAAACTATATTTCCTGTGTGTGTGTGTATATATATATATATATATATATATATATATATATATATATATATATATATATATATATATATATATAGTGCATTCTAACTAGACCAAACTGAAGTTAAAACCTGACCTAACTTAACACAGATTTTTGTGTTCTATGCAAAACTTATGTATCAACTTTAGTACTAAATCAATGATTTGCAAAGGAAAGTATAAAAAATGTGTCTTAGAAAGACCACTTTCCAGTGGTGCACTTTTTTTTTCATGTCATTGTGACTTATGGGGAAACTCCTCTCTCAACTTGGGCCAACTGACACAGTGCTTGACTAGACCTAATTGTAAGGGGCCTCTCAGTTCTCAGCTAGATGTCAGGGACTGAGTTTCTTAATTGTCATTCTCTCTCTCTCTCTCTCTCTCTCTCTCTCTCTCTCTCTCTCTCTCTCTCTCTCTCTCTCTCTCTCTCTCTCTCTCTCAAAATGTTTTCTAATTTATTACAAGTGCAAGGCAACCAAGAAGAAAGAAAGAGGCTTTTTAAGAAGACTTATTGTAATCCAAACCCAGAAAGCATGTTAGAAAGCATATATGCAAGTCAAGATATTGTTATATAGGTGACCTGAATAGATGGATATTCATTATATGTGAATGTGAAAGATTGAGTGACGTGCTATGGCAGAAAAAGTTGTACAGTTTCCTTTCAAATGTACATGAATTTTATATTATGTGCATTATGGTTGATATGGCACATTGAATTAAGTATTGTGGCCTTAGTACTTTCCATTACCTGGTCATTACAGCTTCAGAAGTGAGTGTTTACTTAAAAGGAAACACCTCTAGTGAATTCAACTTTGCATGGTGTTGCATTATTTATATTATCTCTGTATAGGTGCCTTATCCATCCATGTATGGAGTATGCTTAACACATGGGGAGTTCCACTCATACAGCTCTTTTTGGCAGGCTAGAATCAAAAGCTTTATGTCTTATCAACTTCTCTCCACTAATTGACTGTCTTCACCCTCCTCATTGCCACAATGTTGCATCCTTTATGTTGCTATTTTCATGCCAATTGCTCTTATGATCTTGACTCCTCTTCTCCCATGGACTCCTTGCACAAGACCCTTCTCTCACTCCTATTCCGTCTACCTATCTAACACAGATCCCTCCTAAGCTTTTCCAGGCCTTCTCAGTGTCTGGTGTATAGCTTAGGCAGATTCAGATTAGGGGGTTTGATTTTGTTATCAACATCGATTTTGTCATGTGGCAAGATTATGGTGCTTGTTCTTGATTATTATAAACAAGAAAAGGGAAAGTAGCATTTTGAACTTTTAAAAGTGAATGGCAAAAATAAATATTCATTAATCAGTTCATTATGATGTGTTATTAGTAAGCTCCAAATTATTATTTTTTTCTTACAACAATGTACATCTCATTCTAAAGTCATTAAAATTTTTAATTTTGTGAAGCCAGCAATTTTGTCATCACTATTGCAGATTCAGTGATGGCTGTGCAGTGAATGACATCCCTGTCAAAACTCTAATATGTTTTTCGTTTTCCAAGATTTATTGACCTTTACAATGCTCATAGTTGCATTCTAGCTTGCCATGATATGTCATGTTACACTGTGTGGTGAAGAGATGAGAAAAAATGTTGAATGGTTGGTGTAAATTGTGCTAGCTACAGGTTCACTGTTTACAGTATGTGAATATTCTTTTATGTCTTGCATCATCTAAGTATGTAGATTCTAGTTCATAAAATTGGTTTCAAATTAGTTAGATTATAGGTGCTCTTGTCTTTTTCATCATTGACCATGCTAAGCAGATTTTTATTTATTTATTTATTTTTTTCAGTAAGGCCTATAGCGCCTGTAGGCACACTTGAAGAGTGTATGGGAAGCGCTGTTCAGCTTCCGCCCATTAGTGGCGCAGGCAATTTTATTTATAGTGGTACCCATATCACTGCCCAAGCTCATCTTGAGTGTAACCACCTAGAACCTGGGTATCATGGTGATGTGTAGGTAACTTGAAACCACTTGACAAATGGCAAAGTGTTTTAAGGCTGTACATGGTGGGATTCGAACCTACGCGTGGACGTCTGCCCGATCCCACGCTCACCACCTTATCCACTATGCCACCGCCTCCCTATAACTAATAAAGAAGTTAATTCAGAAGTAGATCTGGCAGAAACAGACAGATGCCATATTTGCATTCTGTGGCCATGGTTTGTGAAAATTGTGGGTAGACTAATTACTGCATGTATGATTCTAATGGAGTGCTGAATAGTGCAGATTCATTTTCTCTCTCTCTCTCTCTCTCTCTCTCTCTCTCTCTCTCTCTCTCTCTCTCTCTCTCTCTCTCTCTCTCTCTCTCTCTCTCAAGAGTATAGTGTAGCAAACAAAACTAGTATTCTTCAATAAAGAATATATGAAAACATTTTTGTTATCTTGAAAATGCTGACTGGTCTGTAGTTGTATATATTTTTAATAATTACAAATAATGAAATATGCTTGTAATTTCCAGTGCCATTGATTTTCAAAATACATTTTTATAGGCTACATTCATAGTGTAAGTATGTTATGTGGCTAACAGTTTGTAACAATTTATTATCTTTTAACAGAGTGTACAGTTTGAGAACACAAAATCAAAGGCAACAGCCTCAGTCAATGAAGAGGATGTCCCTAATAGATGGGTAAGTGGGTAGATTTATTACATTGGTAGCAGACCAAGAATTCACATTATTTTCTAAACCCTAATTATGTGTTCATGTGGTGTTTATCAGATTAAACTATGAAGGCTTTGAAATAAACTTATATTATTAGTAGCATTGATTTGGTGTGAAATTAAATAGAAATCTGGGTGTAGTAGGTATTTTTTGTTTCAATATAATCAAGGAAACTTTAATAAGTGGTGGTGCTGAAGGACTTGAAGGTCCAGGCTTGTGGAAGAACACTGCTAAAGATGATTCAGCTTGTTGAACTGCTGCTGTGTGAATAAAACTTGACATGTGCAGACATGTATGTAGCCTTTAAAGAATTTTTTTAAATGTACTTTACCTGATGCGAATTAGTTCAGCTCCTTTTAAAAACTCTTAATCATTCTTCAATTTCATATATGTATGTTAAGCACTAATCTTCCCAAAGTACATACATGATAAGTCTATTACCAAGTTTTCTTTATATTTCCTAATGGATGTCAATAAATGATGATTACTAGAATTATAATTCCAGGTTTATGCCATACTGGAAAGGATGATTATTGATTGATTGATTTAATTTATTTTCAGCTACAAAATGAGCCCAACTTAGATAACAACGATTACATACGAGAATACTTCCAGTCCCAGAAGGCTCTTTATCGGCAGCAGATAGAAGTTAGAAGACAGTATAGAGGTGAGGCACACACAACACTTTGTACTATTCCTTTTTATTGACCAGACCAGCTTGTGGTGCTCTATTTCAGTCCATTAGGCATTTGGCTTTTCATTGCTTTCTCTATGTGTATTCAATAATTTCTTAATGTTTTGTTCATTTTTTTCTCGTAGCATCATTCTCATTGCAAATACTACAACTTTGTGTATGGTAACCAAATTATTTTAATTGACACTGGTAGGTAATTTGGTGGTGTGGTTTTGCCTCAACTTCTTGGTGTACAATAATGGCTGCCAGATTATTATTTCTTGCTTGTTGCTATGTAATCTTTTATTTTATTTTTTATTTTATTTTTTTTTCTACTAGATATGCATTTAAAAAATTGTTTTAGCATGATTGTAAACTTTCTTGTTATGACAAATTTAATTGATTTTTCCAGAAACTGCAACTACTACAGTTCCTGGGACCTCTGAGGTTGTCGGTGGTTCAACCACTGATACTCATCAGCCATCAACTCCACTACCACCAGAACCACAGCCCACACAGGTGACTGAGGCCAAGGTTAGTAGTAAAGGAAACATTAATCTTGAAGTGAATCGTGAAAACATTGGTTTGGGTGTAGTTGCGTCCACCAAGGCCAGTGTAGTTCCCATCAGCAGCTGCAATATCACTACTTCAGTTGCTAGTACAATCTCTACCATTACCAAGTCTTCAGCAACTGCTGTGTATCCCGACACAAAGAAATTCATCACATCTAAGGTTGCAGCTTTTTCTGCTACAACCAAACCTCCCAACCCAGGGTACACTGCTGCCCCAAAGGCCCTTGAAGGTTTCAGCAATCCAGCATCTACAACTTTAACAACCCCATCACAAATCATCCACCCTGATTGTGGCGGGGAACAAGTAAGTATTCATGAAGCAAGATAACCTTTTTGAAGGCTCCCTCAATTTTCTTTTAACTCCTGGATGTACTTCCTTACATGACTTGAGGTGAAAAAAAAAAAAAAATAGGCCCAGATGTGTAAATATGCACCAGAGTACAGAAAATTCTAATTAATAATGAAACTGTTTAAATGCATATCAAGGCACAAGTATGTGATGATATCTTTGAATGACCTGAAAAGATGTTTTTGAAATAGATGGCAATAGGACAAAAGTTTTGCTTATGTATATGATGTACATATGTTTGGAGGGTTAAGTTATGCTTGCATTATAGTGTATTATAGGGTTTACATTAACCTGAAAAAGAACCAAGCAATTGATATAGAGAATGCCTAAACTATAGTAAGTATTTTGTGCTGAGTGTTTAGGTGTGGCCAATTTGGAGTTTAACTTTATGCTGCCCTGCCAAATCTACCTGCACTGTGCTATGGATGACCCGAGAATACCCTTGCTTTGAAGTAAAGGTTTTCAATTGTCCTTACTTTATAATAAATGTACATTTTATTGTCATAAATTAATTGTTTTGTTGCTTTGATTTTCATAAAGGCTGTGGCAGATGTGGGATGAGAAATTTTTTGTTTTGCAGTGACCAGACGAAATTATTTTGGATGCCAACCTTCACTTGACCTGTAGTGTCGTTGTCAGGTGTTGTGGTATATATACCCAGATCAATGCTATTAATCTCACAAATAAACCATTCATAATATTTTTCTTATTTTTGAAGTAATGGATATATTCAGATTTATGTTGAAGCAATAAACAGTTAATATATCAGGCAGAAAGATGATTTTTGTGAGTGACATGACACTGGTGGGCAGGAAAATCACCTATAGCACCATGCCTAAACATTTGGTACAAAATAGATTCACTGCAGTAGATTAATGATAAATAATAAAACTCAATCATATTAATCAGACATTGCCACTATGCATACTGTTTACTGTCAATTTCAGTGCTATTTTTGTTTTAAGTTTCAAGGGATCAGAGGTATTTTTTTTTTACAGGAGATTGAAGCTTTTAGAGAGAGAGAAAAAAAAAATTTTAAGTAGGATAATAGGATAGGACAAAAAATAATGAGCTCAAACTTGATGAAGCTGCAATTTAAAGAGAGATAGAAAGGAAATTACTCAGATTGATTGGTGAATAAAACAGATCCATTAATTATGTTTTTGTTGATTCATTGGAGAATTCTAAAAGATTAGACAAATTCATTAATTAAAGTGATAGGTAGTTATATTTTATACAGGGACTGAAAACCTTATACTTCTTGCAGCTTCCCAGTGTTTGTTTATTTTCTACTAACTATTATTCATGTCATTGTCAAACATAACTTGAATAATAACAGGGAGGCAGAGAAATAGATAGCAAATGAGATGAGCTTTGCTGTAGTGTGGAATAAATAGTTGGCCAACAATGATTGGAGAAAAAGCCCTTAGTGTCAGGAGAGGTGGCCCATATAACTAATAGGATTGTAGAAGAGTATTAACATAGCTAGCAAGTGATAGTTGACACATAACAAGTCTGGCAATTCTGTGGCAAAGTCTGTAATTCAAAATGGCTAGACTGGCAGATTGAACAATCAGTGGGATGTGATTCTTCTGCAAGGCTAGAATTCTGTTTGTTATATCTGCATAGGAAACTTTATTATTGTTATTTTGTTTTATTTTTATTTTTCTTACTTATTTATTTTATGTATTTTTTTTAGATTTTTGTATAGCATACAAAACTTGATTTTTGTGATGAGATAAATTAAATAATGGTTTTAGAATATCTTTAAAACAGAGTGTACTGGCTATAGACATTGTGAGATGGTTATGGGTATACTCTTAAGTTCTGTGAAGTTTGGAGAGTTTGCATGGCAGTGCTGACAAATGCTTATTGGTTATCAGCTGAGATAGCTAGAGGGATGGATCTTAGTTCAAAGCCAAACATTGCTTAGAAACAAACTATGCCTATTTTTTAAATAAGAACTTAAATACCAGAAACTTTTGTCTAAAGTTGCCTTTCAGAAAGATGAAATAAATGCATTCTGGATATCTTGATATGTGTGGCTCTATCTTACTTTGCACTCACTGATGTTTTCTCTTCATTGATTAAGTATTTAGCACATATGGGCTTATTTGTGTCACACCTCTGCATCCATAGGTTGATATAAAAGGAGCCACCACTGCCCCCCATTATTCCTAAGCCTAGAATCTGGAAGTACTTTGTAGTTGTGCTTCATATATATGAATGTTAGTTTGTTTTAAATGCATGGGTTGAAGAAAATATTCTTATTTCAAGAATTTGAGTACGTGGTGAAAG
Source organism: Portunus trituberculatus (assembly GCF_017591435.1). Classification (NCBI taxonomy): domain Eukaryota; kingdom Metazoa; phylum Arthropoda; class Malacostraca; order Decapoda; family Portunidae; genus Portunus; species Portunus trituberculatus. Next base: position 3,559,610 of record NC_059268.1, on the reverse strand, counting down.
TATTGTGGGCTATCTTGGAAATTAGGAGCCTTATTATGTTTTATATATCATATGCTGTACATTGTATGTGATCTTAGAAGATAACTATCAAAAGTATTATAGTCACCATTGGCTAAGCTGAGCTAGAAGCTCTCCTTATTTCTCTCCATTTGGTAGGGCAACCGATGGGTGTTCTTGGCACCTAACAATATTGTTTTATTTTCAGACATTTTCGGTAACCTTATTGATTATAATTAGCCTTGTCATAATTTCTTCTCTATAAAATTTGTTAAAACATCGAAACATTGCATTTTTTAACATATGATCTGCACCTCATTGTGATTTATGTGATTTATGTGATATAGATGTGATTGTTTAATGTGTGTTATTGATTTCTTCAATTTTTCTGGAGGATTAGTACTTTGATATTATTGTTCATTATATATTAATACTTCTGAAAATCAGTTCAAGGTAAGGGAAATTGATGAGGCGATTGAAAGTATTATGGAGATAATAAGATATGCGAGAGTGGCAATACCTTAATGAATGCATTAACGAACTGTCCTGCCAAGGGGAGGAGGAATGTCTGAAGATTTCCATCAGTTTAGCCTATGGTCTCTATGGATAATCAAATTATATTTTCTGCATTGCATTATCATATTGCATGGGATAGCTTTGATGAATGCACTTCCTCCATGTCTAAGGTCTTCCAGCTGGCTTCCTTCCACCAACCTCCATATTTTCCATTACTTTTGCTTTACTGTCTTCTCATCTCCTTACATGCCCAAACCAGCAATGTTTTCCCTATCTGAGTTTCACTTCCAACTCCTTGATACTACAGCTCATGCCTTACTTGCCATCTGATCTTGTCATTTCACACCAGCCATAAATCACAACATTCTATGATCACATGCTCTAAGCACCCCAACAGTCTTTCAATTAGGGACTCTTTCAGAACCATACAGCAAAATTGATCTTATGCAGGCCTCATACACCCCTGTTCTACTTCTCAGAGGTATACCATGATTTGTCAACAGATTTGCTATTTCTTTCCACTTTCCTTGTCCTGCTGCTACTTTCATCCTTCCTCCTCTTTCCACTCTTGCCTCATAATCAATCACATTTTTCAGATAGCAAAAATGTTCCACCTCTTCCAGCTCTCCCCAAACCAGCTCTCCAAAACTAGACATGAGTATCTCTGATGATACACTCCACACACTGCATAAAGTTCACTCTGATCCCCATACCACAGCAACAGCTTGGCTATTTCCCAGACTTTACCCTACTATTTGCTTCTTTTCCAGTGACCATGAGCTTTGTCTTTTCCATTATAATTTTCATTCTTCTTTGTCTCATCCCTGTTTTCCATCTGCTGAACTTGTCTGCAACCTCCTCTGCTATTTCTGCTGTCAGTAACAAATCATCTGCACACGGTAACTCTCAAGGTCCCTCACCTCTTGCTTCCTTTGTTGCTTCCTCCATTACTGTTACAAACAATAGTGGGCTTAGAGCAGATCCTTGATGGACCCCCATGCAATTTTCAAACTCCTCTGATACTCTGGCTAATGATTCAACACTTGATTTTGTTATGATCACCTCTTATAGGGACTAATACATGTAGGCTTGATGACTTCTTGTAGCTTTCATTATTTTCATATATTTTATTCTTATTAAAGGCTAAAATTTGCCTTTTTCTTGGTGACCTAGCCTTTCTGATCTTTTGCAGAAAGAACACATTCATACACACAAGAGCAGGGATTGTTGGCTTCATGATCTTTTTAGAACTAAACCCATCTCTGGTGAATAAGGGCTATAATCTGAGAGAATTAAATTTAGATGATGCCTGATAAAGATTTAATCTTGGCTCTTGAAGTTTGGGGCCAAAGATTGTAATAATTTCAACACTGAGCCACATTGAATATGTGATTATGCAATATTAGTGATAACTATGTATGGTGAAAATAAGAAAAAAAAATATTGTGCCCCATAGACTCTCTCTCTCTCTCTCTCTCTCTCTCTCTCTCTCTCTCTCTCTCTCTCTCTCTCTCTCTCTCTCTCTCTCCTTCAATACACCTGCAAGTAACAGTTGAAACTTAGATATATCTTGTATTTCTCTTTGGTATGATTCCATAGATTGATGGAAGTTCTTATCTGCATTTCTTGAAACAATCAGTGTATGCTAATGAAATATGTGTGTGCTTGCCTTCAGCGGAAATCTATCGGAGGGCATATTGCTGCTCATCAGTAATTACCTTCACTTGAAATGATTGTATGCAAAATTTATTGTGTTTGCACTATTGTTGGTGTGTATATTGGCAAAAGATTCTCTCTGATACAGGCTTCATTAAATGATATATTATATATATATATATATATATATATATATATATATATATATATATATATATATATATATATATATATATATATATATATATATATATATATATATATATATATATATATATATATATATATATATATATATATATATATATATATATATATATATATATATATATATATATATATATATATATATATATATATATATATATATATATATATATATATATATATATATATATATATATATATATATATATATATATATATATATATATATATATATATATATATATATATATATATATATATATATATATATATATATATATATATATATATATATATATATATATATATATATATATATATATATATATATATATATATATATATATATATATATATATATATATATATATATATATATATATATATATATATATATATATATATATATATATATATATATATATATATATATATATATATATATATATATATATATATATATATATATATATATATATATATATATATATATATATATATATATATATATATATATATATATATATATATATATATATATATATATATATATATATATATATATATATATATATATATATATATATATATATATATATATATATATATATATATATATATATATATATATATATATATATATATATATATATATATATATATATATATATATATATATATATATATATATATATATATATATATATATATATATATATAATGTTTATATACATACATACACATGCATATACAGTAAATCCCACACAAATCAGACCATTTGAAGGGTGTGAAGGCCAATCCGAGTTATCCAAGGAATTTCCCCCCTTCCCCCTTATTTCACATTTTTCATGCCTATTACCACTAACAGTTGAAATGGTCTATGCAATGAATTTTAAAGAGATACTGTGTGCATAATGCACACATACACATGTGGCATACACACGTATTCATGTGTGGCTCACACCTCTCTCATGGTCCATTTTATCTGTCAGCAACAGCATCTTTAGCTTCCTACCTGAAGGAAGACAGTCTTGGCCTAAGAAGCCATGGTAGAATTACATAGGCAGCATTGCCAAACGCTTGCTAAGTCAGCTGTGTAAGCACTGATCTTGCTACTACAGTGCTGCATCTCATGCGCCTGTTTTGTGTCTTGAATAGTTTGTAGAACTCAAATGACTCAAATGATGTAAGAGCTATTGGCTATTTTAGCCAGTTTTAAGCTGAGTGGCATAAGATTACTCAATCAGAGGGCAAAAAAATCCCTACTGGTGCACTCATGTATGTAAGCATGCATCCTTGAATTACATGCATTTTCTTTTTGAAAGGAGCAGTGTACGATCATAGTATCTATAAAGTCAAACTATTACCTTATGAAAATTTTGCATGAATGACTAAATTGTGAAACATTTGAAGAAGGAAACTATGAACGAAAAACTCTGTTTGACTCGGATTTTGTAAAGGTATCTCATGACTACATTGATAAAACCTGATAAATTAGTCTTCAGTTAAAATGTGATGGACAAGTTATTTCATATTGGCAAAAGTTTATTAATTTTACTAGTCCCTTTGTTATTGAATTTTAGTCATGATCATGTGAATGCAAGGTCTAGTTTACCATGAATTACTAGTAACTTAGATTGCAGAATCTTTAAATATATGAATACATGTTATTTTTGTGCAAAAACATACTATACTTAAGTTGTGAAATAATTTTCTTTTTGCATCTCATTCATACTTGAACTTTTTTCAGGTAAGAAAGTTGAAGATTGAAGCACCACCACTACCAGAGTCTCCCTCTACCTCCAACTGCAGTAGGCCCAGCAGGAGCTCTGCCCGTGCTGCTCGAGTCCTCAGTCGAGTGTCCCTTGAAGATTCGGAGGAGGATAACTCAGAGGAGGAAGACCACCACCATCACCGCCCTCAACCACCACGCAGGTCGCGCAAGCGCTCAGTCCGACATATCCCAGCCTATCACGAGAGTTCTAACCACCATCCAGGCCACACCTCGTGTGAAGCTGTTTCTCCTGATCTTAAAGACCGTGTACCATCTCTTAAAATTAAACTGCCAGATGCTGTGCCTAATATCACTGACGAATTACCAAAGAGAAAAGAAGACAGTTCTAGTGCAAAGAGAGAATCTATCCATTTATCTGATAACAGGGTTGGTGTTGCAAACCAAGCTTTGAGTAGAAAACATTTAACTGAACCAGTGAAAGAGGTGTGTGCTCCAGAGGTTTCTACATCTTTGAGAGTACCAGTGACTTCAGTTGTCAGTGGTGACACTCCTGATGGAAGATTGTCTTTAAAAGTCATTCCACCTGTCTCTCCCATTGGAAAGACTAAAGAAAGGGAGCAAAAGTATCCTAGTGAAGATACTTCTGTGACAGCTTTAAGTGCAGAATTACAACCTGTTGTGTCATTGAAAAGGATACAGCAAGGTGGTGAACAGACTGTTTTGAAATCATCTGGAAAACCAGAGGTCTTAGCTAAGTCTTCTCATATTAACAGTCAGAGTAAGTGTATAAATTCAAATGCCCCTAATATAGACATACATGAACAACAAGCAAAGGAGAAAGTAAAAGAACCTGAAAATAAGGACAAGTTATCTTCTGTAACATTACAACAGAAACACAAAGTTGTCAAATCAACACCAGTAAGTGAAGCATCTGCTAAACTTGAGAGTGCTGGAGATGCCTTACCAATTATTGAAACACATCCTGTAGTGCACAAGGCAAGTGACACTAAGAGGGTTTCTGAAAGTGTGTCAGTAAAGGATGAGTGTGATCAGTATAGTGGTAGTACAGTACTACAAAACATAAAGAAAGTTGAAAAGGCAAAGAAGTCAGATTATAGTACATTAGAGGTCACAAAACATTCGTCCAATATAGTTGCAAGGGAAGGGAATACATCTAAGCTACCAAGTTCTGTGATTATAAGCAAGCTTGATAACTTAACTGTCCCAGAAGTTTCAGCAAAGAAAGCTGATGGGGAATCCAGAGATCTGTTGAAAACTAATGAAATAAAAAGTTTGGGTGAAATAAGAAAAGCCCTCACCAGTGACAGTCTTTCTATTGAAATTGTTAATGTTCACAAAGGTGAAACAGCCAGAAAAGATTGTCTGGAAATTGAAGAAACCTCAACAAAAACCTCTGAATCTTCATCCCATACATTTGTAGGTCCTGCCCCAAAGGTTCCATTAGCACAGGGTCCTGTAAAAGCTAAGATTTGGGAGAAGTTACTTGACACTGCACAGAAAAAGGGAGACCCAGTGAAAGACTTCTCTAAACAGGGATCTAAGGATTCATCACCAAAAAGTGATACTGATCAATCAGAAAAACCAGAATCTCACAAACAGAAAAGAGAAAGTTTAAAGGAAGTTGAAAAGGAATCAGAACAAAGGTCTGACAGTAATTTGAGTAGTGTTTCATCTGAAAACCAGGAAACCATTCTCAAGAAGCTTGTTATCACTAAAGTTTCGGATTTTGAACCAACATCTCATTCTATCACCAGTCTTCTGTCCACAAGTAATAAAGATAGAGAAAGAGAAAGAGGAGGCATAAAGGAAATAAAAAGACTACATCTTGGAGAAGAAAGTGGAACAGAAGAGTTGCAGAAAAGTAATTTGTCAAGTTATACTCCTCCCTTACTACTGAGTACATTGTGTGGTGGTAAAGAATCTAACCCAAGTGTACAATCAGAAATTACACAGCAAAGTAAGGCTCTTGCAGTCAGCTGTAGTATTAAAACCCCTTTAGTGTTTGCAAGTGAAACTGAATCTGAAATCCAAAAGTTACCACATTCACAGTCAGAAAAGACTACTATTCATAGTGTTGAGAAAGTTATCCAAGAGCAGTCTCCTGTTGATACAAATTTAGATGCTTCTAAACATTCTGATTTTGTGGACACAACTCTATCAGTTCAGCCCAGTGCAAAGAATACATTACATTCTGTTAAGAGTCTTTTGCCTAAAAGCAAGAGCACCTTAGAAGAGACAAAATTGCCAAATTCTGTTGCAGAGCAAAACTTTCCGCACAAGACTGAAAGCATTAATACAAAAGTCTTGGAAAGCACATGCATTGAAAATAAAATTTTGAGCACCAAATCAGAAATAGGACCAAATATTCCTGACAACTCAAAACACATTAATATTTCAACATCATCTCAAATCAGTAAATCAAAAGTAAAGACACAAACCTCTTTGGAAGCTGTTGGAACAGATAAATATATAGATTTCTCTGATATTTCAAAACCAAGTGGACATATTTCTAACAAAGAAGTAAAGGCTGTTAGTTCTGTGATTCAGCCTGTTCATAAATTCAAGAGCATTGAAAGTCTTATAAGTAACAAATGTGAAACTGAAAGTAAGGAAGGCAAGAAAGTAAAGCAACTACTAACAGTTCCACAAAATACAGAACCTGCACAATGCACTGAGTTGCACATTGATGTTGATGACAAATCAATTGCATGTTCAGAAAAGGAAACATCAAAAAATACAGACTCTACTTGGACAACTACACCAATAACAAAGGTTGCAGACACTGAAAGAGGAAGATCAATAAGTACAGAACTTACACATGCAGCATCAAAATACACAGATCTAGAAATATTGGCAAGTACCTATAAGGAAGAAGAAAAGTCTGCTGTCAGTGAAGAAGAAACTGTTGGTATTGATAAGGATATAACTTGTAACCAAGAATCTTCAACTTATTTTTCAACATCTAAAGATTCAAAAACTAGTGTTGAAGAACTAGCCCTGTCTATAGAAAAGACAACTGGAGACCAGAGCATCTTTCCAGTATTGTGCAAGGATAGGCAGTCATTACTAAAGCAACCTCATTCTCTACTCAAGGATTTAATTTCTACATCCTCTGAAGATGCACATGTGGTAAAGACTGAATCTTCAAAAATAACAAAAAAAACTGAGGAAAAAGCTGGGTCTTCAGCTGAATCAAAATCATTTGAGTGTCTTACAGAAATTGAAGGTAATTTTAAATCAAAAAGTCAAACAAAACTTGAATTAAATCCAGAATCAAAAGATTTTGCATCAAAATCTGAATTAGCTACTGGTTCAAAGGACACAAATTCTCAGAAAAGTGTTGAGTCAATAAGAGATCCTGCTTCTGAATTAAAATCAAAGGAGGCAAGTGAAAAAATACATACAGAATTAAAAACAAAAGAGGATAATATTAAAGTTGAAAATCCTCTGTCTAGTAAGGTAAAGAATAAGACTGATAGTCTTTTAAGTGACACACATGATCATAAGATTTGTTCACCAGATAAGAGTCCAACAAAAAGTGCTGTTGACATTATTAAGTTCACTGAGCATCAAATTGATGTATTGTCAGTATTGAAAGGAAAAACTTCAAAGAATCAAGGCAGCAGTTTATCAGAGGTCCAGCTTGATGTTAAAGATATTTCGAAAGAAAATAGTAGTGCCCAAAAAGTAAGTGAAAAAGAACACAGTGTTGAAGTTGAGAAAGATCAGAGACAGAGAGATCATCAAGCAACAAAATCATCTTCAGAGTCTGATTGTAAGACTGTATGTCAGTTGTCTAGCCACAGTTCAACAAGCTCTTCTGCTCCATTAGTTAGTGAAGATAGTTCACAGAAAGCAGCAGCTAGTGAAGTTTGTCCAAAAGGAGAGGTTGTTTCAGATCTTAATATTAATCCCTCATTTCTCAAGGCAGAAGTTCATATTTCATGTGCACCTACAGCAGTTCCCTCTTTAGTACAAAAGGCTGAAACCAGTTCTAATACAAGTTCTGGATTTGAAAGTGAAAAAGGTTTGTCTTTCAGTGAAATCAGGAAGGCGGAAGTCAGTTCTGTGAATAAAACTGTTGCATTAAAGGAGCAGAAATCAGAGTCCACATCAGAACAGGAAAGTGGCACAGTAAGTGCCATCAAGACAAATACTGAAGCAGAAAGTTTCCCAAAAAGTGAAGATCTGAGGACAGATGAGGAAAAAATTGTAGATTGTACTGAAAGAAGAAACATTAAGGTAGAGTCTACTGAAAGTTCTACAGTATCTTGTCCACAGATTACAGATACCACTAATGAAAAGGATATATCTTTATGTATACCAAAGGATCAGGCTGACCTTGGAAATTTAAACACCACAAATAGTGAAGAATATATTGTCACAAGAAATATCACTGAAACTGATACAACAGCAAACTTTCCAGGAAATGAAGCAAGTGTAGGCATTACCAAAACTGGAACAGATACCTCATCTGTCAATGAGAATAAAACAAATATTACATCAGGTTCCAAGAGTGAAAGTTGTTCTTTGAGTGTTGAGGTTTTCAAAGAAGTCAATACCACAAGTACTCCAAAAAGTGAAGTTTGCCTTGCTGGTACAGATATCAAGACTGAAACAAGTGAAATCAACAACAGTAGTAAAAGTACCACCAGTACTGAAATTTGTTCAGCTGGCACAGGCATAACAAAGACCGAACCATCTACTATACTGATTGGTTCTTCTGAAAGTAAATTTTGTGATTCTGACATTAAAAATGGGACCAAGACTATAACTGATACACCAAATTCTTCTGAGAATGTATTTCATGCTTTGAGTACAAACACCTCTGGGACTGAAGCAACCATTGTACAACATCCCACAAAAGTTTGTCAAATTGGGACAGACATCACCAAGACTGAAAAAGGTAATATACCAAGTAGTTCTAAGAATCCATTGCATTCTGCAAGTTTGGATACTACAGGGAAGGAAATAAGTACTACACAAAATTTTCCAAAAAGTGAAGGTCTTGGGAGTACAAACTTTGCACATAGTTTTTCCAAAACTGAAGATTCCTCTCCTGTAATAAGCACTACTGAAAGTAAAACCAATACATCTGCAACTAAAGTGTATACTGTAGGCACAGACTTGGCCAAGGAACCCAGCTCTATACAAAGTTATTCAACTGGACATAGCCTTTCTAGTACAGACATCACCAAAGTTAAAACTGATACAATACAGAGTTCTCATAAAAGTGAATTTTGCTCCACTGCCACAGTCATTACAGAAGCTAAAGCAAATACCACACTAAGTTGTCCAGAGAAAGAGGTCAGTCTAGTGAATACAGACACTGACAAGACAAAGGGTGAAGATTATTCCTCAAATACAAATATTAAGAGTGTAATTGGCACCACTGTTAGCAGTTACAGTAGTGGGGTTTGTCTTTTTAGTCAAGACCCTGTAAAGAAAACAGATACTTCAATAAGTACTCTCAAGGGTGACTGTTCTACGGAGGATACATCAAATTTGGCTAATAGTGAGGTTTGCTCTCTTAAAACTGATATTATCAAGGCAGAAATAAGTGCTGGACCAGGTGAGGAAGGTGCTTGTTCTTCAAGTGCAGGGACCACTGAGACCAAGGATAATACTTTACCAAGTTCTCTTAAGAGTGAGAGTCCTCTTCTTGGTACAATCACTGCAAAAAGAGAAGTCTCTTTGACCAAAACAGATACTAAGGAAAAAGTTTCTGTTGATACATTAATTTCCAAGACTGAGAGTGGAAATCCTGAAAGTTTTGTTAAAGATGAAGGTCATTCCCAAAGTGAATTGAAAACCAAGGCCGAAATATTTTGTAACTTTAGGGAATCTAATATTAATGAAGGATCATCTAATATTTCCGATGACTTGAAGCAGGGTGTACTTTCAAGATCTTCAAATTTGAAGCTGCAATTTACAACTTCATCTGAAATTCATCTAGTTTCCTCTTCAGAGTCCTCAGAAACTACAGGTAACAACAGTACTACTTCAATTCAAAGTAGACTTGTTTCTGAGCATTCACTTGTCACTGTTAATGAAAGGCTAGATCAGGGGAAAGAAAAGAGTAATTTTGATTTGACTGAATCAAACAGGGATACTGACATTGCCAAAGTAAAGGTTGACTCACCCAGCAAAGTTAGCACAGATATTGGACAAGTTGAAGTCTCAAGTCCAGTGTACTGTGAGAAGTCAGACAGTGCAAAGGGTGTAGTAAGTGAATTATTTGGGAGTTGTGAAGAATTCACAGAAGATAAGGGTTCAGGAAGACACATCAGTACTTCAAACACAAACAAATCTCTGACAAGTGAGATAACAACCAGCATATCACAACCAGAAAAAGTTACTAAGGACCAAACTTGTGCTTCAGACATTATAACCAAAGAAAGCGTAGAAGACAACACAGCTTCATCTGATTTGGAAGATATTGAAATCAAGGATCACCAGCAGCAAAAACCATTGAACAAACAGGAGGATTCTCCCATTGTTAGAACACTAGAGGCACCTACATCACCAGTAGTAGAGGAATCAGGTGATAGTCAAGAGAAAGAACTATCCAATCAAGAAACATCAGATACTGACAGCAGTTCCAGTTCTGATTTACTTATAAAGGTGAGGAAAGTATGGCACAGTAAGTGTGACTTAGTGTAAAGTGACTTGCACATAAAGTGTAGCTAATATATTTAATTTGTGATTGTTTGAATTTTTGATTTATTTTGTACTTTATTTATTTTTTATTTAATTAATTTTTTTATTTTGTATGTGTAAGGATGGTGAATGTAAGAATATTAGCTGAAATTGTAAGTTGCAAGTGCTGATGATTAACCCTTTAAGTACGGTGATCAATTTGGAACGATTGTAGCGTCGCCTTGCGGAGAGGTGAGGATCGTTCCGGTAATCATGATTTTTCCGTGCTAAACGTTTGAATCTCTCCCTGTCACTATTGTTCCTGGGGCAAGTGGAGGTATCTGGCATCTTTTCTCACTTGCCTGCTTGAGCCTTGAGATATATGTTCCCTCACAATAGGTCATCTTTTCCCATTTCGAGGCGACATCTTTGCAACCCCCGTGACCCGGAGGGAGGAGACGGTACTCCAAGTGATGTTATGTCAGTGTTATTCGGTAGTGACATTGAGGAGTGATGAAAATGAAGACTGATTTTTTTTTATTGAGACAAGAAAGTGAAGACTCCAGTAGTGATTCTGATAGTGATCTGGGAGACAGAGACCAACCCTCACAGCAACATTCATAAACCTCCTCACGTAGCCTATTCCCCTTGAGCAATGCATTGGTGTGTGTCACCCCTGGCTGCCTCAAGAAGATTGTGCTTGTCGTCCAAGTCACATGAATCCCATTGCTAATGAGAGTTGCCAGATTCCAATTATTATATAAGTTCACAATACTTGTAATATGTGGTTTCTTATTCTTTCCCTGTTTTACACATCATTTCATATATCTGAGTTTGCATTTTCTTGACATGAAAGGGCAAAAGTTCCTACTTTTATATTAAATTCAAATGCCCAAAAGGAGAGAGAGAGAGAGAGAGAGAGCACAGTGTTATTGGAGCTTGGAGGGTATTTCTTAGTGGCGGGCTCTGCCATGAATTTTTTTTATATGCAATAACTATGCTCCCAGAGGTCATAACATGTTAAAAACTACATTGTTGTACTCAGAATAACACAAAGAAATATGTTTTTATAATGAAAAAATATTTTTAGCATTTTTGACAGGTGTGATTTTTCCCCGTTGTAACAGACGGAAAGTAAATCCATCCCCTGTACTTTAAGGGTTAAGTAAAATCAGAATTTACTGGTTATCATATATATATATATATATATATATATATATATATATATATATATATATATATATATATATATATATATATATATATTTATTTATTTATTTTTTTTTTTTTTTTTTTTTTTTTTACTTCTGAAATGAGATCAAAACCCTTAATTTAAAGTAAATTTTCTATTGATGTATAATATTTCTTCTTCAGATGGGTCGGCGTAGAAAGACGCAAGCTGGAGCAGCAGAAGAAGACAAGGACATTGTGACTTTGCCAAGCTCACAAAGAAATCAGAAATCTAAGGAGATAGTAAATGAAAATAGCACTGATGGTATGGAAGAAGCAGAAACCAGCACAAGAGTCTCTCAGAGGACCACACGAGGACGATCTAAGAGGGAGAGCAGTAATGGAGATGTAGACCAAGAAGAAACCATGAGCACAAGGCGTCAAAGGAGAAGTTCCCGCAGTGCCAGTGTAGAACAAGAAGAGTCAGTTAGCACGAGGCGCCTAAGGAGAAGTTCTCGCAGTGCCAGTGTAGAACAAGATAAGATTTTAGGAGTAGAGGTCAGTAGAACAAGGACACGTAGAAGCTCTACTCAAAGTGCTGTGGAAGAGGATACAGAAATGGAATCTGAAAAGTGCCAGGTGAAAAACATCAGCACACGAGATGACAGCTCAGATACGGAAGTCCCTCACAAGAGAGTCCGGAGGTCTCTTAGACATACTGCTAGTGCTGATTCTGAAGAGTCTGAAGAAGAAAGCAAAGTGGATAAAACAGCACCAAAAGGAAGGAAACTTGAGAGCATTGAGGAATTAAATGAAAGTCAACATGATACTCCTAAAAAGTCAAAAGATTTTGAAAACCAAGATAAAATTGACCGTAAAAGGAGTGATGCTAGTGAGGAAATCTCAAACAAAAGCCCTTCAAGTGACACAGAGAAAGCAGGACAAAAAGAAGAGAATGATACCTCTGATAAAGAGGAATTGCATGAGAAACATGGGCAACATATAGATACTGAAAAGACTAGCACAAAAGGTGGTGATGACACCTGTGCTAGGATGAAAACTGAGGTAGACTTCAAGAAAGAAAGGAAAGAGCTCTCAATGCCATTGAAACTGCAGCGTAATGAAGTCAAGCTGGCATCCACTGAGCTTGACAGGCGATCACTATCAAGATCTCGGTAAGTATGTCATAATCTTTGTTAGGGGGTTTACTTTACCATGATATAATAATCATTTATTTCAATTGAAAATTTGCTTAAGGTTTATATATATATATATATATATATATATATATATATATATATATATATATATATATATATATATATATAGTCATTGTTATTATCAATGCATTACCAACAAGTTCCATGGATCCCATCCATGGGTTTGGTTCTAATCACAATTTTTTTGTAAAGTAAGCTGTTTGAATGGTAATCCCTATATTTTTGTTTTTAAAGTCAATTAGTTCACAAAAAACTAATGATAATAGGTATTTAGGCAAAATTGATGCAAAGGTAATAACAAAGACACGAGTCTTAGTTCAACTTCGCTATAAAGGTAAATCCTGCAGCTGTGGGAAGGCAGTGTTTGCTCTTAAGAATATTGATTTCTCCTAGATAATATACTTCAATCGATGAAGGTGGAAGGTATTGTTTAAGAATATGGCCGAGAGCATCTTAGTACAGTTCCCCCAGAAGGAGCATGAATGCGCATGATGTCACCAAGTCAAGTTAAAGTTAACCTACGTTAAATAGAATACATTGCATTATTTAATTGCATCTCCTCGAATATCAAGTCACAATAAATAAAAATCGCGTTATTCTAACTTCCATTAATCGAGAGTTGACTGTGTACGTGTGTGTGTACAGTAAATATATATATATATATATATATATATATATATATATATATATATATATATATATATACATACATATATACATATATATACATATATACATATATACATACAGTAATATTCCGCTTAACGAACAGGATAGGGGATGTCAAAGCTGTTTGTAGAGTGAAAATTTGTTAAGTGGACATAATTTTTCCATAGGAAATAATGGAAATAGGGGGGATGCGTTCTGGACTGGTCCCAAACATACCACATGGGTTAAAAAAAAAAAATAATTATTATATATAAGTTTGGCAGCATATTGGGCCACTGGTGTACCACTACTTTTATGATGTCATTATGAGTCATTGGAAGTTAAAGGAGCTACGTACAAATTCTCTCACATTCTCATATTTATGTTCACAAAACAACATTTCTATTAGCTTTTTACAAACCTTCCCCCCAAGAAAGGATTGTTTTGTAATGCATAAAGTTAAATCTTACATGGAATACCAAAAAATAAAGCAGAGGTGAGATCAGCCACAGACGAAGCGGGAGACTCATGGCGACTCGGCCTCTTTTTCTTCTTCTTGTGACCCTCTTAGCTTGACGTGTTGTCTTTCCCCATGATATTTGTTTCCACTCCTCTATTGCCTGCTATAATGGATATCATATCTTAGTATTCATATACGCTCATGCCACGAGGATAACCTCGACTCGTGGCACTGAGTGATAGTGAATTATTAATGAAATACCGGGGTATTTCATTAGTAACTCACTATCACTCAGTGCCACGGAGTCAAGGTTATCCTCGTGGCATGAGCGTATATGAATACTAAGATATGATATCCATTATAGCAGGCAATAGAGGAGTGAAAATAAACATCATGGTGAAAGTAACACGCAAGCAAAAGGGTCACAAGAAGAAGAAGAAGCGGCCGAGTGGCTGCGAGTCTCCCACTTCGTCTGTGGCTCATCTCATCTCTGCTTTATTTTTTGGTATTCCATGTAAGATTTCACTTTATGCATTACAAAACAATCCTTTCTTGGGGCAAGGTTTGTAAAAGCTAATAGAAATGTTGTTTTGTGAACATAAATGCATATATAATAGACAGTAACACCACCTCTTGAGGTGGTGTTCCCAGCAACCTCAGAGCAACCTGATAGCAACCTTGTCACCGTCCCTCCAAGCGATCATGGATGCCATTTCACTGCAGGAGGTTGCTCTGATGTTGTTAAAGAATCTTGGATCCAGCTCCAGGAGCGCTAGAGACAGAGGCGGGAAGCCAGCCAATCACAGCGAAGCTACCACGTTTGGTCCCTCACCCAGCAAATTCAAACCCAGAAAATTTGCTAAAACGGATGTAGTTGTATGTTATGTGGAGTTTTTGGTCTAACTTTATATTCATGATTTCACCAAACCTAATCAGCTTTGAAGTAATAGCCTTCCTTTATGAAATATTGGATTATTTCTAAACTCATATTAATCATTATTTGTTTGGGCTCCATATTTTGTATATCTAATACAATTCCAGTTTATGGTAGTAATACTCTCCGGGACTTAACATCATATCAGTCATTAATCACTATATATTATTGACATGGTTGT
Source organism: Portunus trituberculatus (assembly GCF_017591435.1). Lineage (NCBI taxonomy): Eukaryota > Metazoa > Arthropoda > Malacostraca > Decapoda > Portunidae > Portunus > Portunus trituberculatus. The sequence continues at coordinate 3,544,226 of NC_059268.1, read as the reverse complement.
AAGTTATGGACACCAATAGAGATAAAAAGTTATTACAGGCATCATATTTCATTTCATGTTAATTTCTTTAACCCTTTAAGTACGGTGATCATATATGTACGATTGTAGCGTCGTGTGCGGAGAGGCAGGAATCGTACCGGTAATCATGATTTTTCTGTGCTAAACGTTTGAATCTCTCCCCTTCACTATTGGTCCTGGGGCAAGTAGAGGTATCTGGCATCTTTTCTCGCTCGCCTGCTTGAGCCTTGAGACATATGTTCCCTCACAATAGGTCATCTTTTCCCATTTCAAGGCGAAATCTGGCAACTCCCGTGACCCGGAGGGGGGAAACGGTACTCCAAGTGATATTATGTCAGTGTTACTCGGTAATGACATTGAGAAGTGATGAAAATGAAGACTGATTTTTTTTATTGAGACAGAAGAATATAAAGACTCCAGTAGTGATTCTGATAGTGATCTAGGAGACAGAGACCAACCCTCACAGCGATGTTCATAAACCTCCTCACGTAGCCTATTCCCCTCGAGCACTGCGCTGATGTGTGTCACCCCTGGTTGCCTCTACAGGACTGTGCTTGTCGGCCAAGTCATGTGAATCCCAGTCCTAATAAGAGTTGCCAGATTCCAATTATTATAGAAATCCACAATACTTGTAATATGTGGTTTCTTTTTCTGTTTTACACATCATTTCATATATCTGAGTTTGCATTTTCTTGACATGAAAGTGCAAAAGTTCCTACTTTTACATCAAATTCAAATGCCCAAAAGGAGGGGGAGAGGGAGAAAGAGAGAGAGAGAGCGCGCATGGTGTTATCGGAGTTTGGGGGGCCATTTCTTAGTAGTTGGTTCTGCCATGAATTTTTTGATATGCAATAACTTTGCTCTCAGAGGTCATAACATGCTAAAAACTACATCGTTTTTGCTCTCAGAGGTCATAACATGTTAAAAACTACATCGTTGTACTCAGAATAACACAAAGAAATGTTTTTTTATAAGGAATAGATATTTTTAGCATTTTTGACAGGTGTGATTTTTCCCCGTTGTAACAGACGGAAAGTAAATCAACCCCCCTTCTTTAAGGGTTAAATGTGTGAGAAATGACAAATACAATATTACAGGTCTTCAAGTTCCTCCAGGTCTCCTTCTCCGAAGAATATAAAGCATGCTGAAATCCCACCATCGAAATCTAAGAAGGAATCTAGGATCAGTAATAGTGAAAAGTCTGAGCAAAATAGGTTGCCAGAAAAACAACTGGATTTAACGGATAGCAGAAGTCCCAGTGAAGATTCAAAGAAGACAAGCCATCGACCCAGATTAATGAGAAATGAAGTTAAAGTTACACAGAGTTCACCTGAAAAATCTGAACGAAGTAGGAAACACAGCTTCCATTCAAGTGAAAGGTAGGTTTGTGTCTATTTATTCTTCTGGGGAGTTACAAGTAAGACTTAATGAATATGAATATGTATACAGTCCTCCCAGATCTTTGAGAAATTTAACACACCATGGCAGATAGAAATTAAAGTCGTGTGAGAAAATACATTATTAAAAACAAAACTATTTGAAGGAAGTATGGACTATCTACTGTTGTGCAAAAGATTAACCACCACTTTTTGTGTATTTAGAAAGGAGAGGAATTATGCAGTATATTTATATATATCCTATTTTCAGTTCATCTGATGATTCTTCAAGGTCTCCCACTCCCAAGAAACGTAAGAAAAGGCACTCCTCATCCTCAAGTTCGTCCAGCAGCTCATCGAGATCAAGGTCACGACACTCCAGGAAGAGGTATGAGAAGCGTTCAGGCTCTGATCACAGGAATGATTCTGGCTCAGTTGATCAGCATCCTGTAACAAAGTCAGCTGAAAGTTGCAGATCCAAAGAAGATGAGGAGAATGAAAAGACAAAACATAGAGCCATAAATTTCCCAGGTGGAAAGAAAAATCGCCACTCATACTCACGTTCTAAGTAAGTAAACTTGAATCAGTTATGTCAGACATTTTGAGATACGGTTAATTTTGGAAGAGGGTAAAGAGATAGAATGGAACAAGGAATGAATGTGTTTGATCTCACTTCTTCCTCTTAATAATATCATAATTCTTAATGCAGATGGCTCACCCTAATTCTTAACAGCTGTTAAAGTTTCTTAACCCCTTCACGCCGGATGTTAAAAAAGCCCACCTGTATGATATACGGGTGGTAGTGCCGCACCGAGCCGGAAACTCGTGCAAGCTTGTCATACTTGTCGCCTTTGTGTATTATGCTGCTATTTTTAGTCACTATATCGCCTTCAAGAGGAAAGTGGGACGCTTCTCTTCGGAGAAAAAGAGAGAGAGAGACATTTGCTAATATTTTAGACACAAGCGGGACGCATGTAGCTTATCTTCCGAGAGGAGAGGGGGAGGGAGGGAAGGGAGAGGGAAACGAAGGGAGGAGAGAGAGAGAGAGAGATTAGAAAATTTGTTGTTTTTGTGTGTGTGTGTGTGTGTGTTTTCATGAATGTTACAAGGCGGGACGCATGTAACTTATCTTTCGAGAGGGAGAGGGAGGAGGAATGGAGAGAGAGAGAGATGGGAACAGTCTATGCCATTGGGTAATTTTAGACACAAGGCGGGACACATGTAGCTTATCTTTAGTGATTGGTGGAGACAAGGATGGTGGGAGGAGCACTAGGATTTCAAAGACAGCATACGGCGTGTGTAGTTGGTATCCAACGCTCTATACGGGGCAACTGAACTGAAGAATGCTCAGAAAAGAAATATGACGCCTACGTAGGCGTCACCGTATATGCTACTGGGGCTTCATGACGCCTACATAGGCGTCACCGTATTGAAGGGGTTAATATCTCTTCCATATTCCTTTCATGGATTTTCTGAGCATCAGTCATCTACTGTATATATCAGGCCGGCAATTCCAAATCTTTCTATCTGACTGAGAAAAAAAAGTTTTCAGGAGAGATTTTTTACTTCTGATTTATGTTCCTCTCCTTGTGCTACTGTATATGTTCAGAAAAGGAGTAATTGTATTCAGAATCCTTCTGGGACAACATAATTTACTTCACCTTTGTTCTTTCAAAATGCTCTAGATCTCCAGATGAGAAAGTCTCAAAAGATGAAGAACCTGATGTACAGCATGATGGCACTTCTGGTGAAGACATGAAGAAGGAAATATACAGTGAGAATAAACAGCAGCTTGAGGAAGAGGAAAAAGAGCATGCAGTAACTATTGATTATTCTTCATTCAAATCAGTCCGTAAAGGTTTGTATACTTAAAGGCTGGTTGGTGAGAGGCATCTAATTACAATGTCTTAATCTTCATTAAAGCATTGTGAAATATAAGAATAGGAAATTGGAATTTACAAAGTCTTTGTTTTGTGATTTGAAGCCATTGCTACTTGTATGACAAAGTATGCTTGCTGCAATATTTTTTTTTTAGATATGTACAGGATATTTTAAAGTTTTAGATGAGTTGGCATTGTGATGATTGCTGCCAGGCATTTCACTCCATGTAGCATCTTTTTCACTTTCCCTAAATTTATTTGTCTGTTGCTCATGTCATGAACAGCATCCACGTCAAGTGTAATTGGTAATTTGTATTTGTGAAGATAATGAATTTAAAAGTCTTTTGATATTTCAGTTAGTCTATCTAGAGGAAAGTCTCGTGAAGAGGAGGATACTGAGAAGCCCAAGAAGAAGAAATGGGGAAGTTCATCAAAAAAGCCATCTGTTGATATTTCTTCAGCTTCTTTGAAGGTATTTTATGTGGTTATGTATGATTCTCTGTTACTATACGAATATAATTATATTTTATTTTGGATTGATATTAAAAGTCATGAGAGCTCTAGCTTATCTTGGCATAAGACTTAAAAAAAAAAAATGTCAATTTCAGACAATAATTCCTGATGTGAAGCCACTGTCTGCCTCTGAGGTTCATATGGGAGAAGATTCAGCTCCAGAAAGTGGAGAGGCAAGTGACTTGGAGGGTCCTACCCCTCCACCAACAACAGTGTTCCAAGTGACGACGCTCACTGAAGAGAGGGATGACAAGGAAAAGGTAGAAAATAAGCCAAGGCGTGAAGTAAGGGAAGTGACATCGCCAGTCCCAGTAAAGCAAAAGAAGCACTCTCCAAGTCCTGAAGAAAGTAGGTGACTTCTGTTCATATTTTCTCAAAATTCTGGGTTTCAGGAGCACAATAGATCCTACTTAAATGTTGTTCAATTAGGTTTCCATCCTCCAGGACTTATTAACTCCTATTTTTCTTTGATAAAACTTCAACTAAAGCTTGCATTATGAAATTGGTTAAATATGAAATTTTGCAATGTTGCATAACTAGACTGACAATCCACACTGGAGAAAAGATTGTCATCTTGTAAAGCTAAACTAGCACAGTCCAAATTGGATGGCAGGAAGGGAATTAGAATATTTCAGAAATGTTCCATAATACAAAATATGTTACATGTGTCAAAACTGATAAGGATTTTATTTTAATTCAATATTTGGTGTTTGGCTGTTCCTGAATGGTAATGAAGATTTTTGCTATATGCTTGTAATTGTGATGTTAGATTTAGATAAGTGAAATTTGAGTCTTGAGGCACTGCCATGTCTTAAGTAAAGTTAAAGTTGATCAGTGTTAAACCCAAGTTGATAATTTTTGATGGGATGTTCAATGAGGTATTCATCTTTATTTCCAGGTTAAACTCCTACACTTCGAAAATGTCAGAAAAATATTTTAGTTACATAAGTCTGCCTCCTTTAGATACTTAGCATATTACCACACAATGATAATTGATATTGCAAATCAAATAATTACATAACTAGCACATACTATGAGACTCCAGCTTTAAATGATACCACCAGGTCAATTCTCTCTCTCTCTCTCTCTCTCTCTCTCTCTCTCTCTCTCTCTCTCTCTCTCTCTCTCTCTCTCTCTCTCTCTCTCTCTCTCTCTCTCTCTCTCTGTAAACATGACTATATAGAAAAACATCATACATAATATTATTCATGTAACACAATCCTAGTACTCATCATAATGAAATAGTATATGATCAATCCTAGTAGGCAGTGATGGAAAGAAGATACTCCCTTTTCTGTTGTCTGATAAGCTAGCTTGGTTTCACCACTCACATTTACCTGTATGCCTAATGTATAATTCAATATTCAGTGAATCTCACATAATAATATATGGTCAAAATAACTCGATAGATAAAAAAAAAGCCTTCCAGCTGGTGGGATTTTCTTCATGACATGTATTAGGAGCTTAATGGCAGAAAAAAAAAAAATAGCTGACCATATGTAGAGGGCAGAAGTTATTTGAAATTACAACCAGGAAAAAATGTTGCTTACATGAACAGTCATTCAAAATTGGATGGTGTACAGTTACATGAACAATCACCATCAGTTGAAGGTTAATGTTACTGTGCTTATATTTTTCATAGAAGCATCATTACTTATTATTTAAATTATAGAAAGGAGCCGGAAAATTCATCTCTTCGAAGGACCTGTTCCCAGCACCAAACCAGCAATTGCTCCATCTCGCAACCCACCATCCAGAGTGGTGTACATACAGAACTTAGTGCGACCCTTTACTATTAACCAGTTGAGAGAACTACTGCAACGCACTGGACGGCTTACTGAAAATGGCTTCTGGATAGACAACATTAAGTCAAAGTGTCTTGCCATGGTGAGATTTGTTTTAGCAGACAAATGTTTTCTTTGTATGGTTGAGAATGGATATTTGAATTCATTATGTGAGAGAGTAATGCATGCTCACTCATGAAATCTTATTTTCAGTATGAAACAGAAGATCAGGCCCTGGAGACTAGAATGGCACTTCATGGTGTACGTTGGCCTGTCTCAAACCCCAAAAATTTATTTGTTGACTTCTCTACCGAGGTTAGTAATTGCTGCTTTATTTAGTCATTTTGGGGATTGGAGTTCGTCATATGTGTCACCTTTTGAGAAAAATCCGGCACATTGCTACATCTGGCAACACTGCCTGTTTTTATTTTGCCATTTTGATAATATTTTGTTATGGCCTGTACATAAAGTAATCATCTTAAAAATGATTAACTCAATAAATGGAGGAAAAAAATGGTCTGTTAAGTCAGATCATAAAATGGTCTTTTCTGCATGTGAAGCATATGACCGTTGAATAAAAAAGGATAGAATATAAATTACAAGAATACCATTTAGAGCAGGAGGCGGTGGCATAGTGGATAAGGTGGTGAGCATGGGATCAGGCAGACGTCCACGCGTAGGTTCGAATTCCACCACGTACAGCCTTAAACACTGCCATTTGTTGAGTGGTTTAAAGTTACCTACATGTCACCATGATACCCAGGTTCTAGGTGGGTACACCCAAGATGAGCTTTTGGGGTGATATGGGCCCTAATTTGGGTACCACTATAAATGAAATTGCCTGCGCCACTAATGGGCGGAAGTTGAACAGCTCTTCCCATGCATTCTTCAAGTGTGCCTACAAGCGCTATAGGCCTTAACGTAGGGGGGGGAAAAAAAAGTGGGGGGGCAGGTAATGATTTCCATAATAGGAGGGATGAGGCAACTTGGATTATTGTAATTATTTATTTACTGATAGTGATCTCTCATAAAGAAAATTGATAGCAAAGAGTTAAGATTTAGAAAAAATAATCCCCCTTAAGGCTGCTGCCATTTCAGTAACATTGATATACACAAATATTTTAATCGAATCTGTTTTCACATCACAGACGGAGATGAAGAAAAGGATGGCAGATTTTTCTCCTCCACCTCAAAAAACTATAGAAGATCGCAGGGATGAGAGGTGGAAGGTAACAATAATTACTGTTTAAATTAAACTAATACCTACCTTCTTTCACTGAAGTACAGTACTTCTTTGTGTGTTTTACTACACTCAGTAGATTAAGGAGCTCATCACACTTTAGATTTGGTAATATTTTTCACTAATCAAGGTTTCAAGACATTGTCCTTGTCTTCTGGCTAAATCCTTTTTCAATCTTTTAGGGAACTTGCATTTATTTATTTATTTATTTTATTTTTTTTCCTCCCTTGGCAAGTTTCCCTCTTGCATAAAGAAATCTCAATGTATTATGTATACTTATAACGTTGTGATTCTTTGCTAAATCATGTATCAACATCCTTCTGTAGGTTTTGTTGATTCTAAAGGGTCTTAGATTAAAACTAATCCTGCACTTACACACATTTCTTGTTGCATTCATTTAAAATTTCACCACTACAACCATTCTTCCCCACATGTGATCCCTGAGAATCATAGACTAGAATTTTTGGAATTGCAGTAAGTAATTATTTGCTCACAAATTTATCATATAATTATTAGTAAACACACTTTTACTAGAGGAATAGAAGCTACAGTGTAACTGAAGACTAACTAGGGGCCTGATGAATGAAATCACCTATTGTAAATGTCACATTACATTAGAATTTATTGAGTCTTAAGTCAGAACTTTAAGTATCATCATCTACAAACAAGATTGCATTCAGTGTAACATTCCATAATATGGTAACTCAATTATTGCTGTCTTGTATTGGATTACTTAATTTTTTAACTTTTCATTACTAACCACTATCAGGACTCATAAACTTTGTTGCCATCAGCGTGAGGGACCTGTGCGAGAATGGGATCTTGCCAAGATTGGAGAACGTTCACCTGGAGAGAAAGAGCGGGAGAGAGAAAGACTCCGCAGAGAGAGAGAGGAGGAGAGGCTGAGAGAACACAACAAACCTAGGAGCCCAGGAAGAGGTAACTTAACATATTTTATGTACATTATTTGAGTTTGCTCTTGTCATATAGTTGTAACCCTAAAATTTTATGACATTGTGTTTATTAGTCAGTGGTATGTTTCAAAATCTACCAATAGGTTTGGTGATTGTCTAATGAACAAAGTGATTACTTCTCATTGTATCTCTACACCACATCATCTTTATTTCAGAACAAGAAAAGAAACCAGAAGAACCACCTGCAAAATTGTTGGATGATCTATTCCGTAAGACAAAAGCTCAGCCTGCAATATATTGGCTCCCACTGACTGCAGAACAGGTTTGTGCATTCAAAGATGAAAGAATAAAGACATGGTTATGGCAGTAGGATTATATATATATATATATATATATATATATATATATATATATATATATATATATATATATATATATATATATATATATATATATATATATATATATATATATATATATATATATATATATATATATATATATATATATATATATATATATATATATATATATATATATATATATATATATATATATATCTTTGTGGAAATTATATTTTTTAACATCTGTGTGTGTGTGTGTGTTTGTATTTACCTAGTTGTAGTTTTACAAGGCCTGGGCTTTACACTCGTGTGGCCGTCTCCATATCTACACTTGTCCAATTTTTCTTTAAAGCTATGCACTCTTTGCTGACACCACTGCCTCACATATATAAATGTGTAATTCACCTCGGTTGCCTGCTGGTCACCCAGCCAGTCTTCCCCATTACGGAGCTATCTCAGAGCTCACAGACCGATCTTCGGGTAGGACTGAGACCACATCACACACAACACACACTGGGAAAGCAAGGCCACAACCTCTCGAGTTACATCCCGTACCTATTTACTGCTAGGTGAACAGGGGCCACACATTAAGAGGCTTGCCCATTTGCCTCGCCGCTTCCCGGGACTTGAACCTGGCCCTCTCGATTGTGAGTCGAGTGTGCTAACCATTACACTACGCGTGTGTGTGTGTGTGTATTTATTTATTTATTTATTTATTTATTTATTTATTTATTTTATTTATTTATTTATTTTTTGGCAAGGGGGTGCTGAAAAATGTTTTGAAGTTAATTGAGAATGTGTATGTGTGTTAGTTAGTGTGGATGTGTTGTGTCAGTCAGATTGATATGTATGCATGTATGCTTATTTTTTTATTTATTTATTTTTATTGGAAAAAAAAAAAATCTTAGTTGCAAGCCGACTTGCAGGACTGATAGAGTTAGCCAAAAATGTCTTGAAACCTCCTCTTAAATGAAGTCAAGTCATACAAAGTTGAAAATACAGGAGGAGGCAGGGAGCTCCAGTGTTTAATAGTGAAAAGTATGAAAGATTGAAAGTACTGGCTAACTCTTGCATTAGCATTTGAGAGTTGGACAAATTAGGGATGAGACGAAGAAGAAAGCTTTGTTTAGCAGGGCCACAGAAGGAGGGAAGGCATGCAGTTAGCAAGATCAGAAGAGCAGTTAGCATGAAAAATAGCAGAAGAAGATAGAAAGAGATGCAACATTCTGGCAAAGACAGTCAATCAGAGAAGGGAAGTTGAGAAGAAAAGCTTTTGATTCCACCCTATCTAATAAAACTGAGTGGAAACAATCACCCCCACAAAAAAAAAAAAAATGCAGAGTACTCCATACAAGGACGGATAAGGTCCTTCTACAGAGTTAGCAGTTAGAGGGCGAGAAAAACTGGTGGAGACGCCTCAGAATGCCTAATTTCATAGAAGCTGTTCTAGTAAGAGATATAGTGGGTGACAAGACATAACCCCGAGGAACACCACTATTAATAAATTGAGAACAGAGGCTGTCTACCACAGCAGCAATAAAATGGTCAGAAAGGAAACTTGGAGATAAAGTTGCAGAGAGGACAGCCCACCTAGGTGGGCAGTTTTGAGATCAAAGCTTTCAGACTCGGTCAAAAGCTTTTGATATGTCAACAGCAGAAGTTTCACCGAAATCTCTAAAAGAGGATGACGAAGACTTAGTAAGGTAAGCCAGATCACCAATAGAGTGGCCTTGATGGAAGTCATACTGGTGATCAGATAGAAGATTGTGAAGTGGCAGGTGTTTGTGAATCTTCCTGTTGAGGATAGATTAAGAAACTAGACAAACAAGAGATTAAATTTTTAGGGCGTTAGTTTGAAGGATTAGAACGGTCATCTTTTTTAGGGACAGTCTGAATGTAGGAAACTTCCAACAAGAAGGAAAGGTAGAAATCAATAGAGAGTTGAAAGAGTTTGCCTAGGCAAGGTGCAAACATTGGAAGCACAGTTTTTGAGAACGATAGAAGGGACTCCATCAGGTCGTATATGCCTTCCTTTGCTTCAGGCCAGCCAGGGCATGGAAAACATTATGAAAAATTTTAATTGAAGGCATGAAATAGATGGAGGAGGAGAGGGAGAGATAACCCCAGAATCATCCAAGGTAGAGTTATTAGAAATGGTTTGAGGAAAGAGTTCAGCTTTAGACACATGTGAATGATGGCAGTGGTGCCAACAGGATGAAATAAAGGAGGGAAAGATGAAGTTATTGGAGATATTTTCGGCTAGATGCCAGAAGTCTTGAAGGGAGTTGGAGTTTGAAAGATTTTGATAAAATCTATTTATAAGGAAGTATTTGGCAAGTTGAACAGACATGGCATGATTCCAGGCAGTAATATTAAGTGCATGAGATTCAGTCAATGGAAGTCTCAAGTATCCTTTGTGGGCAACCTATTTATCATGTATAGCATGAGAACAGGCTGTGTTAAACCAAGGGTTAGATTGAGAAAAAAGAGAGAGGAATGTATGCCTCCGTGTCAGACACTTATGTTATCCGCTCAGCACACTGTTAAGGGTCTCTGACACAGAAACCATAATCATTCCAGGGAAAATCAACATAGTACCTTCTCAGGTCCCAGAGGCACCTCCACTTTTGGGGATCCTGAGTAGGGATTGGAGAAATAAGACAAGATACAGATATGAGATTATGAGAAGATAGGGTAACAACATAAGCAGAAGAATTAGAGGTAAAGAAAAGTTCAAGAATGTTGGGTGTATTTCAAAGACAGTTAGGAATACATGTTGGGTGTTGCACCAGTTGCTTTACATCATGGAGGATAGCAAAGTTGAAGGCTAGTTCACCAGGATGGTCAGGGAAGGGAGAGGAAAGCCAAAGCTTGTTGTGAATATTGAAATCTCCAAGGATGGGGATCTCCATGAAAGGATAGAGGCAGAATGTGCTGCTCTTTAGAAATTAAGTTGTCAAATAATTTCTTATAGTCAGAGGAGTTTGTGGAGGGATAGACAGCACAGAAAAACTTTGTTTAAGAGTGACTTGAGTCGAAGTCAGATTGTGGAAAACTGAAGATTTGAGAGCACAGGCACAAGAGCAAGTTAAATTGTTGCATACATAGATGCAACATTCACTTTGGAATGAAAATGAGGATAGACAAACTAAGAGGGAACAGAAAAGGGCTACTGTCAATTGCCTCAGACAGCTGTGTTTCAGTGAGGAAAAGACGAGGTTTAGTAGAGGAGAGATGGTGGTCTACAGATTGAAAATTAGATCTAAGACTGCAAATGTTGCAGAAGTTGATGAAGAAAAACTTGATGGAGGTGTCAAGATATTTATGGTCGATACTGAAAGACCAGTCCAACCCTTTCCCAGAAGGGATGCCAAGGCTGGTCTTGGGAGTCGCCATCCTTTAGTTTTAAGTGAATGGTGTGTGTGTGTAATAAGTGCATGTAGTTTTGTATGAAGGAGAGTTCTCTTTATAGAGCAGGCTGTGACTACCCCTTTGAGTTGTGAGACACATTATTATTAATTCTTTTATGAGATCATTAGCCCAGTAGATGAACTATCATCATTATTTTCAGATTATGGAGAAGGAGGCTCT
>NC_059268.1:3498451-3532066 GCF_017591435.1 Portunus trituberculatus | reverse complement strand
ATTTTGTTAATTCCAACATAGTCTCCTCTACTGAGATATTAGTATTGAGGCAGGTCCTATTGAGATATTAGTATTGAAGCAGGTTCTGATGATGGTTTGGTGATTGCAGTGAAAAATGCCAATAGGATATAAGTGCAGTACTCTTTTCCAATATCTGACTGAGTCTTGGGGACAAAATCTGTCCAAGTGCGTTGCCTTAAAATTCACTAGGAATTATATTTTTTGGTCTGGGTTTGGTTAAGATGTTTGTTATTATATTAACAATGTAGGAATTCTATTTAAAGACTTACCTACAGACTTAGGTGTGTGTGTTGATAAACTTTAATTCCACCAACATGTATCCGATACGAATAGTACACAAGACAGGACCACTATTCTAAGGACTACTGTAAATTGGGATGCTTCTTTTATGATTCTCATTTTCACTGCTTATGTCTGATTTTCACTGCTTATGTAAGTACGTCCTTTACTAGAATGTGCATCCTCTGTTTGGAATTTGAGTTATATGGGGAATGTGAGACAATTAGAGACAATTCAAAGAAGATGTGGAATGGAGGGCTTGGACAGCTCCCAGCACCTAAAACCTTGAACTTGTACTCGGTCGAGGGGAGATTACTCAGACATGATATTGTTAAATATTGGCAGATTTTCATGATCATTTATCAATTTCTAGAGATGACCTCTTTCCTCATCCCTTGTCATGATTTCAAAATTGTTCATTCCAGAACCCAGCTAGAGAATTTAAAAAGTTTCTTTAGTTTGAGGTGTGTTTACCTGTGGCATGTATTGTTAGGCAAGCTTGTTAAATGTGAAAATATTAAAACATTTAAACGTGGCCTTGCTCTTCATCTTGGTAACTTGCTCTTTCATTATGCCTGAGCAACAGTTTCTGTGGTTCTGCTAGACCAGTGGTTCCCAAACTGCGGGCCATGGCCCCCTGGGGGGCCATATAGCAGAATGTAGGGGACCATAATCTGAGGCTATGCATAAATAAAACCAAAGGAGTTTAGCGGGTAGGTAGCCAGTGGAGGGAACTTACAGGTTCAGTACAGGTTTGTGCAATGCCTTGCTGCCAGACACATGGGTAATACGTCCCTTTTTTTTTTTTTATCTGATTCTGTGTTCTTGACATAAAACAAGACATGGGGATGTATTAGGGAAGCAAGATAATTTTAACTCAACATAATTCTAATCTAAGGCTTCCTAAGCTGTGTATTCTGTATGATAACCTGGTCTTGAATCTTACGTATCAGCAAGGATGTTCATATTATTCAGTTAACCAGACATTCACAGTTACAACATTGATCACCGTGTGTGCCTCCCCATATAATCAGTTTCCTCCCACCTGTGAATACTTCAGTATTATATGAACTTAAGCCAACATCAATACCACTTTAATGGTAAGTAAGCCCTGCATCATGAAGTATATTAAGAAGGTAAATAATATCTGCTGTATTTATGCACATTCTATAACTTTTTTGTAACGTTAAATCTAACTTCCTTTCTACCTCATATTTATCATTTTATTATTCTAATCATGGGTGATGACATATGTTTGCGGTGTTAGAAATAGCAGTTTTTTGTTTGTGCATTGCAGGTACAGTGATGGCTTCTAATAAGAAACGCAACTATGATGACAACTACCTGGATTTTGGATTTACAAGCATCACTGATAAAGGTGTAGTGAAGCCTCAGTGTGTGATTTGTCACAAAATACTCACAGCTGAATCACTAAGGCCCAGTAAGCTTAGATTACATCTGGAAACCAAGCATCCTCAACATGTTGGCAAAGATCGTTCCTTCTTTAGTCGACAAGAATTGAACATGAAGAGACAGCGACTTGATGCCAGTGGTTCCTTTCATCAACAAAATGCTGCCGTAGTGGAGGCATCATTTCTTGTAGCCCTTGAAATAGCAAAGAAAAAGAAGCCTCACACAATTGGGGAGGAATTAATTTTGCCATGTGCCAAAACAATGGTAAAGCTTGTTTTGGGTGAGAAAAGTGCTGAAAAGCTGAATGCTATTTCACTCTCAAATAATACAGTGCAACGCCGAATCTCCCAAATATCTGATGACATCAGAGAGCAGGTGATACAGGAAATCAAAAGAGCTGGATTATTCAGTATTCAACTCGATGAGTCCACTGACGTCCAGTCCTGCTCACAACTCCTGGCTTTTGTAAGGTATGTTCATGATGAGGATCTGAAGGAGGAATTCTTGTTTTGTGAGCCTCTTGAACAATCTACAAAAGGTGAAGATGTAATGCAGAAACTTACAGAATTCTTTGAATCTGAAGGTCTTGACTGGGGCAATCTTTGTGGGATATGCACAGACGGGGCTCCAGCCATGTTGGGTTCTCAGTCAGGTTTTGTTACAAGAGTTATACAAAAAGCACCAAATGCTATCCTCTTCACTGCATGATCCACAGGCAAGCTCTTGCATCAAAAACGCTACCCTCAGAATTACAGGACACTCTGAATACAATTATAAAGACAGTTAACTTTGTAAAAGGTAGTGCTCTTAACACACGCCTTTTCAAGAGACTCTGCCAAGATATGGATGCAGCTCATGAGACCCTCCTATTTCATACAGCAGTTCGCTGGCTATCAAAAGGAAATGTAGTTCAACGTGTATTTGAGCTCAGAGAAGAGATCAGCCTCTTTCTCAGAATACAGAACAAGCAAGATTTGCTGTCAGCATGGTCTGCAGATAGCTTCGAAATACGGCTAGCCTATCTTGTTGACATATTTAGACAGTTGAACACACTGAACCTGGAACTCCAAGGGAAAGGAAGCTTGATAATCGATTTTGTGGACAAAATCAAAGCTTTCATTCGTAAGATGGAGAATTGGAGGCGCAAAGTTGGAATGGGAAACTTGGCAATGCTGGAGACAGTGTCAGAAATTGTAGAGAAGTGTGATGCTGCTACGCAGAACTTGATTACCCAACATCTTGAGGCCTTGGAAGGAGTTTAAAAGATACTTCCCAGATATCCAAAGCCTAACTTCTCGGCTAGTAAGGGCCCCCTTCACTGCTGCAGTGACATGCATTCCTGATGACAATGATGATGGCCAAACTGAGCTGTTGACACTTCAGGAGGATTCAGGAGCTAAGATGAAGTTTGAAACTGAATCTCTCACAGTATTTTGGTCATCAATGGCAGCTTCATACCCAAACTTATGTGACTTAGCTTTTCGCCACCTCCTACCATTTTCATCAACTTATTCCTGCGAGGCTGCATTCTCTCAACTACTCCACATTAAAACGAAATATCGCAACAGACTTGAAGTGAAGCATGACCTACGGTGTGCTTTAAGTGAAACAAAACCAAGAATCAAGAAGCTTGTTGATAATCTGCAACATCACCCTTCACACTGAGTGGAATGGGGATTCAAAAGTGAAGGAAACATGAACGTGGCATGAACGTTCAGAAGCAAATGGTCTGGGAGGAGGTGGGTGTGTGGCCACTGAAGGCCATGGTTGTGGCAGTTAATTATGACTCCCTATGATAGCATTTCATTTCAGAATTACAAAGTTATCAGATTTGTAAGATTCAAAGATCAGATCACATTGCGTGGGATTAATACACTTTTTCAATCCAGTGGAATTTCTTTGTTTCTTATTTTTTTGCTTATTGCTGAAACAGCTTTTCACAATAATGCAATTTTAATTACTCTACATATGAATTTTTAATGTGCATTATATTACTTCTTTAGTACCATTTCAATAATTATAGGAGATTCAGCAAAGGCAAAATACAAATTTCTTTATTAATAATTAATAAAAGAAAAAATAACAAATGGAATCAATAAAATTACAGGATTTGCTAGAGTGGTTTTTATATGGACCTAATGAGTGTAGGACTGTAGACAGTCACGGGTTATGGTTGTGGGCCATGGACAAGGATCATGTATGAAAAGTGGGTAACGACCAGAAAAAGTTTGGGAACCACTGTGCTAGACAGTCATATATTGTTGCTTATGATGCACTTTCCAGCCTGTTCTTGTCAACTTTTATTACTCATGAAGTTGTGTATAGGTTGGCACATCAGCAGAGTGTGGCTTCCTGTTTTTATCCTCCATTTGATGTGTGGGGGTGGGAAACCCACAAGGTAAGAGAACTAGGTAAGAAATAACTTACATACTGTCTTCTATTCAATCTCGTTTTCTAGCAAAGGGAAATCATGGCATCGGGTATTTTGTATTTAATATTAGCATGTACCAGAAGAAAAGAAATATAACTTGGTCTGCAAGAGTGATACATGTGTAATTCTACTGTAATTGTATTATATAGTAATTATGTAATTAATATTTGTTTTTTGGTGATTGCATTCTTAATCAGATTTTCCTGGTAGGTGTAAGGATAAATAAGTATTATTACTATAGTCAGTCCATGTTGATTATCTCAGAGCAAACCGTGTGTTCGGTTGGCAGCCCTGCCTCACCTCTGCTCTCGCTCAGCCCCGCTGAGACACAGATTCATTAACAAACATTTATATTTATTCACTTTACTCAGTAACGACACAAATTACACAAATTTCATTTGTTAATGAATCTGCGTCTCAGCGGGGTTGAGCGAGAGCAAAGGTGAGGCAGGGCTGCCAACCGAACACACGGTTTGCTCTGAGATAATCAAAACAGGCAGACTATAGTCACCAATCATTAAAACAAACATGGACATCTCTTAATATACTAATCACTTCAGGCATAACAGTCTCTAAATCCAAAACTTACACCTGGGAATAGTTAATCAGCCAGTACACTTCAGGTGCACTTGCCTATATTGTTCAACTCCTAACCTAACGTCGATCAACTTAATGAAAACCAAACCGTACCTAATTATTTTTGTGTGAAATCTGTGTTTTGTTATTTTTTTTATTATCTGTATATCTTCATAATAATGTTTACTGGCAATATACTATATTTGGTATATATATATATATATATATATATATATATATATATATATATATATATATATATATATATATATATATATATATATATATACCTCCTTAGTATTTCTTTGTTATTTCCTTCCACGCCTTCATAAAACCCACAGTATACTTTTCATATGATAGTATAAAGTGGCAGAAAAATGTCACTAATCCTCTTGATGCTACAGGTGACTCAGAATTTCTCCTAAGCCAGGTTTCATTTCTGCTCGTGGTGGGTAGTTACAAAAACCTGGCTTAGGAAAAATACCTAATCACCTGTAGTATTGAGAAGATTAGTGACATTTTTCTGCCACTTTATACTATCATATGATGTGTATATACTTTGGGTTTTGTGAAGGTGTGGAACGAAATAATAAAAAAATATGGAGGCATAGCTATACTTGACCATTAATATCAATTTTATCAGGATCTATAAAATAAGCTGAAAACATGTATGCTTGTGTTACTTAGTCATGCAAAGTAGCCTGTTCATTTTCTCTTTCCTTGAAATTTTTTTAGGTGGGGGATGAATCTTTTTGTCTGAATGAATGGAAGTAAAGAGTTTGGGAAGGAAACATTCACCATATTTTAGTGCTGTGCCACCCACACCTGTACACCCACTAGTAACACATCTACCTGGACAGGCAGCAACTGGTATGGAGGCAGTAGTAGTTAGGACAGCACTCTCTCTATCACCAGGCACCACAATGCAAGTGGAAGCAACCCAAAGGGCTCAGGACATGCACAACACAGATATATATTTCATCACCAGAAAACAGAACATCGTCACCTTGTGACTTACAGGTCACCACAGGCACTACTTCCCTCATCTGAGATAGAGCTGCATGCCTGCAACACACACCATCCATACTCTTGCACAGCACAGAATCATTCGACCTTGCACACAGAACTCACAAGGCTAGATGTGGGCACTACAAGCCTCACTCCACTCTAGGCTTCAGTATTTCTACTCTATGGTAAAAGAACTGGCATCCCAATACATGGGAGGTGAACATGGGTGGCATACCAACACATGCAAGGTGATTGTAGGCAAGGAGGACATAGCATGAGCCACAGCATGATGCAGAAACTGTTAGACCTCAACAAGGCAGAAGACTCTGGCTTCCAGCTTCCAGATATGAGGCTTTTGAATAATGCACCATAAATTATTACTGGTTGTTTGGTTGCAGGCACAGTGGTCTGTAAGTGATGTCTGTTATCAAGGCCATCTGAGCCCCAACCCCCAATCAAAAATATTCCCCATGGCAACATCCCTTAACAATGCACCCTACACAGCTTCCACTTTAGTGCTGTAACTGTAACTGAACTCTGCTCAAACTTTTGCGAAAATCTCTACTGTGAATGATAAGGGCTTGTTCTTCCCTCTCTCCAACCCTCTGGCTATGTTGTTTTACCCATTAAAAGCTTTTGCAATTGTCCATACCCTTGCTAGTGTTAACCCTTGGAAGATTCATGGGGCTGATGGGGTCCCTCCAATTGTTCTCTAACTATGCCTCTGTGCTTGCACCTTGCCTAATCAAACTCTTTCAGTTTGTTTATCAGTATTTGTCTTTTCTTCTTACATGAAAGGTTGCTAACATTCAGTATTTCCAAAAAGGATGATGGTCTCCTAACTATGTACTGTCCTATTGCTTTGATATCCTGTTTCTTTAAAGTTTTCAATCTATTTTCAACAGGAAGATTCTATCTTTATTTTTATTTTTTTTTTTTAATTTTATGGTAAGGCCTATAGCGCCTGTAGGCACACTTGAAGAGTGTATGGGAAGCGCTGTTCAGCTTCCGCCCATTAGTGGCGCAGGCAATTTTATTTATAGTGGTACCCATATTAGGGCCCATATCACCACCCAAGCTCATCTTGAGTGTAACCACCTAGAACCTGGGTATCATAACATAACATAACATAAATAATAGGATAACAAAGGGCCACCAGGGCCCATCTAGGTTATCCTGTATCAGTCGCACAGCGACCTCGTCATCAGTACTTAAAGATACACTTACAAGTACACAATACATTATATACTAATTCTAAATATTAGGCCCATTAACAGGGCTAAGTCCTGCAGCGAAATCCTCTACAATTTGTGGTCCCCATACATGGGGATCATGTCTTGTTTAACTATAGTAAATTTCTTATAAAACTATCATGCAGTGCTATACATAATTATAAATCTAATAAATTTAAGTGCTTATCTAATCTGTTTTTAAACATTGTCAAACTAGTGCTATTTACAACCCTCTCTGGCAATGCATTCCAGAAGTCTACCACCCTATGACTAAAGAAATATTTTCTTATATCTAACCTGCAGCCTTTGCTTTCTAATCTTCCTGCCATGATTTCTAGTCCTATTTCCTCCTCTAAGGTAAAGAAAGATCTCACATCTATGTAGTTTGTATCTGAGAACATTTTAAATAACTCTATCATATCCCTCTTATAAATCTCCTCTCAAATGAAAACATGTTTAATTCCTTTAATCTATCTCTATACTCCAGGCGCTTTAATGCTGGTATCATCCTAGTTGCTCTTCTCTGAACTGCTTCTAACATGTTGATATCCTGCCTATAGTGGGGTGACCAGGCCTGTATGCAATACTCTAAATGGGGCCTAACATTGGAATTATATAAGCTACGCACCACTTCCTTACTTTTATAACTAACATTTCTATTTATAAAACCCAGGATCCTATTTGCCCTATTTCTTGCTTCTAAACATTGCTTTGAAAATTTTATAGTCCTGTCTATCACTACTCCTAAATCCTTTCCTTCCTCTACTGCCTCTAGCCAACATCCCTCCATCATGGTGACATGTAGGTAACTTTAAACCACTCGACAAATGGCAAAGTGTTTTAAGTCTGTACGTGGTGGGATTTGAACCTACGCGTGGACGTCTGCCCGATCCCACGCTCACCACCTTATCCACTACGCCACCGCCTCCCTTATATCTACTTATCACTATCTATCACTTTTCATCCTTATATCTGATTGACAGTATGGGTCCATCATTGGTGTTGTGCTGGTGATTTGATTCTTTACTGAGTCTTGGTAATGCTCTTTTAGAGAATTTAGTGAAATTTTATACTTATCAGAAAGTATTTGATAAAATTTGGCACAAAGCTTCAATTTTCAAACTATTCTCCTACAGTTTTTATCTTTGTAACTTCTCAGATTTCTTTTCTGACCTCTATTATTATTGTCGCAGATGGTAACTGTTCTCCAAACTCTTAACACTGTTGTTCCTTCATGTCACCTATTCTGTTCTTGTTATTAATCAATGATCATGTAAGCCAAACCTCTGTTCATATCTTCTTATATGCTTATAATACCACTGTGCAGTTCTTCACATTTTTTCAGAGATATCTAACCCTTCAGGAATTAAACAGCTCATGCAAGCCACAAAACGCGTGATGTCTTTTTGATTATGGTAGAGCAAACTTATATTGTTCAATACCTCAAAAGCTTAATATATGTATCTATCAACTCAATACAGTCTTCCAGATAACTGCCTTTCTTCTTCAATAATGCTCAATTGTTCTCTTCTACTTTGTATATGTTTTATTGGTCATTTACTGATATCAAAACTGGAAACTTCACATCTTATCTCTAGGCAAAACAACTATGAAGTTAGGAGTTTTGTGTTGTCTCAGTTCACTTAATATTTAGAAATAGTTGTAGAATTGAATGTACAGGGTTTACTTGAATTTTTTTTATTTAAATTTCAACAATATTACTAGTAATGTGATGATAAGTGTTGTTTTAATTTTCAGCTTGTTGTGATACACTGTGATACAAGTTCTTAATTGTTCCAGTCATGATCAGGCTTTTTGTGAGTATGAATTTGTTCATGTACAGTCAGCTCCATACTTAGTGAAGGAGCTTTCCTATCCCTATTTTTAACTAAAGAGACTTGTCAGTTTCAGGGATTTTAGTAGGTAAAATATCATTGGCCAGAAGTCATGATGTGTGAATTAAGCCATACCTCCTTTGGCAACCCCCACATGTCTGCCTCCCCCATCCCCACTCCCTCCTTGTTTCTACATTTCTCATCTGGCCTCTTATCCATCAATACCACAATCTCTCTCTCTCTCTCTCTCTCTCTCTCTCTCTCTCTCTCTCTCTCTCTCTCTCTCTCTCTCTCTCCAATTTAGATATCTTGGAAATAAAGACTAAAAATCATGATATTTATGATTACTTGGTTAATATTGTAATTGCAAGAGAACTTCTTTTGTCTTCCTTTCATTCTCCAGTAAATAATCCATAAAATGCACCAACTTTCCCATGTTCCAAGCTACAAGTATTTAGCTTTTTTTTTTTTTCCCCCACTTGAAGAGTAAAGGAAGCGCTGTTCAGCTTCTACCCATTAGAAGCGCAGCCAATTTTATTTATAATGGTACCCATGTTAGAGCCCATATCACCACCCAAGTGCATCTTTGGTGTAACCACCTAGAACCTAGGTATCATGGTGACATGTAGGTAACTTTAAACCACTTGACAAATGGCTAAGTATCAAGGCGATACGTGGTGGGATTTGAATCTACGCATGGACGTCTGCCCGATCCCATGCTCACCACCTTATCCACTAGGCCACCGCCTCCAAATGTATTTATCTAGTTGTATATTACAGGGTTCAAGTGGAACTCATCTCCATATCTAATTTTATCCAACTTTTCCTTAAATTTATGCACACTTTATGCTGTTACAATCTCTTCACTCAAGTTGTTCCAGATATCCATCATCCTAATTGGAAAATTAAACTTTTTAATGTTCCTCAAACACTGACTTTTCATGATGTTCGTAGAGTGTCCTCTTGTTTGTCTATCTCCATCTTCTGTTGGTGATACCAGGTCTTGTCTATCTTTGACTTTTCATGACCTTCTTAGAATGTCCTCTTGTTTGTCTATCTCCATCTTTTGTTGGTGATACCAGGTCTTGTCTATCTTTTCCATACGGTTCACTATCTTCTACATCATTATTAGATATCCTCCTGTCTATTCTTCAAAGTTGGTAGTTAAATTTCCTTTAGTCTTTCTTCATAGGGAAGATCCTTTATTTCTGGCACCATCTTTGTAGCTGTCCTTTGGATTCATTTTATTTTCCTGATGTCCTTTTGCATATATGTTGACCACACCATTGCTGCATATTCAAGTCTAGGTCTTATCATATTGGTTATGATTGTTTCATCATACTCTTATCCATGTACTCGTAATTGAAAGCCACCCTGATATTTGTTAGTGTCTTGTATGTTGAAGCAAATACAGGCAACCCCGCTTAACAAAGGTTCACACAACGAAATTTCGCTACAATGAAGGTTTCACTTTACTACCATCTGCTCGTTTAATGAACACCAAACTCGCTTTAACGAAGTTTTATCCAGGTAATTTTTTCCAAGTTTGAAAGTCCTGCCATATCACGCAAGTTGACAAGCTTTTGAATACACCAGCACCTCTCGTGGACAACACACGCACCACTCACTCCCCTTGTTCAAAACAATAACAGCGTCAGCAGCAGCTCGTCATCCCTCGCTCAACTTGCCACCAAAACGCCCTGCAATGTCACCTAGCGTTGCTAAGAAGACCAGGAAGTCTCTTACTCTCGAAGTGAAGCTGGATATTATTCATAGACACGAGAGGCAAGAAAACTAATAGCATTGCTTGCCACCATCTTGACTCCATCTACTGTCTCTACTATTTTCAAGTCAGCAGACTCTATTAAGAAGGCTGATGAGACCGTATCTTCCTTGCAAGCTAAAAGAACCACCTGAACTCGTGACTACAATGGATAAAATGGAAAGCCTTGAGGAAATGTGGTACATAAGTTTTGTATGTGATACAATGATGCGCCCTTTGTTTACATTCCACAGGTTGCCGGGTAGTGTCTTTCCCATTTCACTCTCCCTCCCTTCATAAATTTAAGATCATCAACATTATAAAGTTACGTACATACATACATTAGTGTACATTATAATGACTTAAACTAAACTGCCTAAATGTTTAACTTCATAATTTTTACTTTCATTAAGCCTTTCACTGTAGTATGATGCATTCTTGCTTTGTGTACTCTCAATGGAAGTTCAAGTTAGGGGTTAAACTTGTTATAATCGATTCGCTTAACGAAGGGTTTTTAGGAACGTAACCCCTTTGTTAAGCGGGGCTTGCCTGTAACTCATTTATGTGTCTTTATGGAGTCAGAGTGTCTTATATAATCACTTCCAGGTGTCTCTTCCTTTTCATTATAACCTCTTCTCATTTTGTGTTCCCATGTAGGTCTTATGTTACTTTTACCAATTTCCATTGACATTTTTGGCATTAAATTCTAATTTCCAATTTTGACTCCACTCTGATATTTTGTTAATATCTCTCTGCAATTCCATACAGTCCTTGTTGTTCTTTATTGCTGTCAAAAGTTTTGCATCATCTGTAAATAAATTTATACTTAAGCTTTCCTGTATATCATTAATATATATCTAAAACATTATTTGTGACAGCACTGAACCCTGTGGTACACCACTAGTTAAAGTGATCCAGCTTGATGGGGTGTCTCTTATCACTGTCCTCATTTTTCTTTCTGTTATGTAGTCCCTCATCTGGTTGAAGATACTTCCCTATATTCCTCCTATGCGTTCTGTTTTCCATAAGTGTCTTTTATGTGGTACTATTTGGAAAGCCTTTTTAATATCTAAATGCACTGTGTCAACCCATCCATCTTTCCCTTCTACCTCATCTATTATCATTATATAGAAACTTAGTAAATTTGTTAGACATGATCACCCTTTTCTAAATCCAAATTGGAAGTTATTTATGATTTAATTTTCATCCAAATATTCCAGCCATTTTTCTCTAATCACAATTTCATGATCTTTTCCACAACACTAGTCAGTGACACTGGTCAATAATTTAGAGGCTCAGTTTTTTCACTTCTTTGTATATCGGTACTACATTTTCTCTTTTCTATTCCCATGGTACTTTCCCTTCCATTAATGAGCTATTGTATATCAGTACTACATTTTCTCTTTTCCATTCCCTTGGTACTTTCCCTTCCATTAATGAGCTGTTGATCACATCTCAGATTGGTTCCACCATTTGTTCTTTACATTGTCTCAGAGTACATCCTGACACTCCATCAAACCCCATTGCTTACATCCACCTTTTCTAATAATTTGCTAATTTTCTGTTTGTGCACCATAACGCTTCTTAGTCCTTCCTGAATCACTTTGTCATTTGGTTGTATGAAATCTCCCTCTACATTACATACGGATTTAAAGCTTTCATTCATTAGTTCTCTCATTTCTTCCATTGTTTCATATATCCTACTTTCTTTAATTTTCCTTAGTGATGGTCTCTCTCTGTTTGTCATCTTTCCATTTATGTACATGTGTGTATTTACCTATTTGTATTTACCTATTTGTGTATTACAGGGCCCGAGCTAAGCTCTCTGTGTCCTGTCTCCTTGTCCATTCCTGTCATATCTCTCTTTCATCTGATTGACACACACCGCGTCAACGACATGACTGCTCAGTTTATTCCACTTATCAATGCTACGATGCGGGAAACTGTATTTTCTCACGTCATTTAGACAGATGTCCTTTATTAGCTTTTTTCCATGTCCTCGGATATAATTACTTGTGGTCACCTTTATCAACTCTCTATCCAGTATGTCAATCTTGTTCACCAATTTATACATAGTTATCATGTCTCCTCTTGTTCTTCTCTCTTCTAATGTGGTCATCCCCAGCTTCCTCAGTCTTTCCTCATAGTCTAACTCCTGAGTCCTGGTACCATCCTTGTTGCCAGCCTCTGTACCCTTTCTACCTTCTTCACATTTTTCTTCATATGCGGTGACCAGACACATGCTGCATATTCTAACTGGGGTCTTATTAAGGTACATAATATCTTCTTCATCATTCCTTCATCTAGGTAGTGGAATGCAAGGCCAATATTTTGAAGCATGTTGTATGTTTTCCAAAAATCTTGTTAATGTGTTTCTCCGGTGACAAAGTGTTTTGCACGGTTACTCCTAAGTCTTTCTCCTCATTGGTCTCTTTAATTTTCTCATCACCCAGCCTGTAATCCCAGTTTGGTCTGTATCTACTTCTTCCCATTTTCATAACATGGGTCTTGTCTATATTAAATTCCATCTGCCACTCTTTACTCCACTCATATATTTTATCAAGATCTTCCTGTAACTTGTTACAATCTTCCACATTCTTTACTCTCCTCATAATTTTAGTATCGTCGCAAACATGTTCATGTAACTGTCAATTCCTACTGGCATATCATTAACATAAATCAAAAACATGATGGGACCCAGCACTGACCCTTGTGGAACTCCACTGGTTACCTTCTTCCACTCGGACTTCCTTCCTCTCACCACTGTTCTCATTTCTCTTCCCATTAAGTAATTTTCCATCCATTTTGCTAGTTTATCATTTACTCCTCCAATCATCTTTAGTTTCCACATCAGTCTATTGTGTGGTACTTTATCAAAGGCCTTTCTCAAGTCCAGGTAGATAGCATCCACCCATCCCTCTCTATGTTGTAGTATGTCAGTCACTCTTGAATAAAAACATAATAAATTGGATACACACGATCTTCCTTTTCTGAAACCAAACTGCCTTTCACTCAGAATGTTTTCACTTTCTAGATACTCACTCCACTTAGCTTTAATTACTTCTTCACATACCTTGCACAATATACTAGTCAACGATACTGGTCTATAATTTAGCGGTTCCATTCTACTACCATTCTTATATATAGGCACAATGTCAGCTCTTTTCCACTCTTTCGGGACTAATCCTGTTCGTATGGAGGTTTCCACAATATCAAATATGGGGTTCAACAATTGATCCTTACATTCATTTAGCAACCTCCCAGATATGCCATCAGGCCCCATTGATTTATTAATATCCAGATTGCTTATAATTTTCCTTACATCTTCCTTAGTAACCATGATGTCCTGCATTTGCTTTATTTCCGTAGGCCTTCCTCCCATAAAATGCTCCTCCTTTGTAAACACTTTGCAAAAGTTGTCGTTCAAAATTTCAGCTATATCTCCAGCATCTTCATATACTTCTTCCCGTTTTTACCTTTTCTATTGCCTCCCTTTTATTTAGTTTTCCATTTATGAATTTGTAAAACATTTTGGGTCACTATCACAGTTTTCCACCACCCTCTGTTCATATTCCTTCTGTGCTGTTCTCCTTACTTCAACATATCTATTCCTTGCTGTTTTGTAGCCTTCCTTGATAATACATCACTGTTTTTCTTAAGTTTCTTCCATGCCTTTTCTTTGTTCTTTTTGCTTCTTCACAATTTCTATTAAACCACTGTTTATTATTTAAAGTCCTCTTTCTGTAATATGGCACAAACTTTTTCACAGCAGAGTTATACAAATCCATAAATTTATCGTATTTCAATTGCATATCCCTTTCCTGGTATACCACGGACCAGTCAATTTCATTAAAGAACTCCCTTATATGGTTATAATTTGCCCTAGTATAATTTAATTTTTCCTCCTGCGTTCCACAATCTTATTCGTGCTTAATTCTGTATCCAGCTCAAAGCTTAGGACATCATGATCGCTTTTCCCAAGGGACATTCATGTTCAATTTCCTCTTTAGAGAGATTCCCTGGTAAATACCAAATCCAACCTTGCTGCAACATCTTGTCCCCTGCACCTTGTTGGTGATCTCACCCACTGTGTCATCAAGTTATTTGTTGCTACCTTTAACAATTCTTCTGCCCACTCACCACCATTCACCACTTCGTAGTCTTCCCACACTATTTCTTTGCAATTAAAGTCTCCAACTATCATCACTCTATCCTTTCTGATGAGTTCTTGCTTCATTCTGTCTAGAGTATTTCTCATCACCATTTGGTACTGTTCATATTCCCAAGCACTGGTTCTGGGTGGTATGTATACTGTTATAATATTAATGTCCCTCTTGCCATCTGTTATAAGCATACTTATCACTTCCTCATTTCTCTTACTATAGTTCACCTCCTTCACTATCAGATCTTCCTTAGTAAGAACCATTATACCACCACCTCCTTTATTTTTCTATCATTTCTCCATACTTTGTAGTGTTTTACAACAAACCAGTCTAGCTTTATTTCGGCCTTAGCTTTGTTTCCACTACACACATTATGTCCGGTTCGTTATTTCTTAGGTAATCCATACATTCTAGCCTCTTAGACAGAAATCCATCTATGTTCGTGTAAGTCACTTTTATTCCATTCCTAGTCTCATTCTTCCATGTAATGCCTATTCCGTCTGTTTTATCCACCACTTCTTTAGCCTCCCATTTCTCATCCTCCAAAAACTTGGTCTTTTCCTCCTCTGTTCTTTCGTCATTCCTCTCTTCACTTCAGTTACAAGCTCCTTCATTTTCATTCTCTCATCTTGTGACATATTTCTTCTTATGTAAATTGTTTTGGTTTCCTCAGAGTCCTTAAGTTTCCAAGCCCTCCTCAACAAGGCCTCCGCTGCCACCTGAGACTTTAATTTCAATTTTAATGGTCTATTCTTGCCTTCCTCAAAAGCTCCCAATCTCACACTTTCTTCTACCTCAGCATATAGGTCCTCTTCTTCCACAGAGATCTTGTTCAGTAAAGACTTAATCCTGTCATTTTCCTTATCCCTCCTGTCCTGCCAGTTCCTGTTAGTTTCCTCCTCAATCCTATTATGATCACACATTTTTCTTTTCAGCAATATCTCTCACCACATACTCATTTTCCTTTAGTGCCTTTACCATTTCCCTCTGCGTAATCCCTTTATTTTCCTCTTCCTGCTTTTTTACTATCTCCCTAAACGACCTTTGTACATCCTGATGTTCATGGTTCACTTCTTTCATCCTGGTATCAATTAGATTAAGGCATTCCTCCTTCCTCAAGTCCCCTTTGGATATTTTTATCTCCATTTCCATGAGTTTAGCCTTCATCTCTTCACATTGTTTCCTTAGTTGTTGGTTTTCTTTCTCCATCTCTACTTTTTCCTTCAATAGCTCTTTAACGTTAACAAATAGATATCTTTTTGAAATGAATCATTCTCGGCTAGAACTCTATCCAGTTTTTCTTCTATTGACAAAATGTTTAGGAACTTACTTTCCAGTGCCTGGATTCTTGCATCCATATCAAGTTTCTCCAGTCCTTTTGGTAGTAATAAAACCTTCAAAGTCTCTAGTTTGCCTGGACGCCATTTTTGTTGTTGTCAGCTGATTACGGCCTCCACACTCCTCTCACTCTTCCACATCACTCCCACTAAGAGACAGTAGGACCCTCTCAGGGAGTGTGTGTGTGTGTGTGTGTGTGTGTGTGTGTGTGTGTGTGTGTGTGTGTGTGTGTGTGTGTATTTACCTAGTTGTAGTTTTACAGGGCCTGGGCTTTATGCTCGTGTGGCCCTGTCTCCATATCTACACTTATCCAATCTTACTTTAAAAGTATGCACACTCGTTGCAGACACTACTTCTTCATTTAAACTGTTCCACGTCTCAATACATCTCTATGGAAACTATATTTTTAATATCTCTCAGACATCTTCCTTTCTCAGCTTTTTACTATGCGATCTTGTGCTTCGGATGTCATATTCTTCTCTCAGGATCAGTTTCTCATTATCCACTTGGTCCATTCCGTTGATCAATTTATAAACTTGTATCAGGTCTCCTCTCTCCTTCTTTGTTCCAGGTTGGTAGATCCATAGCCTTTAGTCTCTCCTCATATGTCATCCCTTCAAATTCTGGAACCATTCTTGTAGCCATTTTTGTAGCCTCTCCAATTTCCTTATGTGTTTCTTTTATGAGGGGTCCACACTACTCCTGCATATTCCAATCTGGGTCTTATTATAGTATTTATCAATTTCTTCATCATTTCTTTGTCCATGTAGTGAAATGCTACTCCAATATTCCTTAGCAAATTATATGTTTCTCTAAAATTCTATCAATATGGCTTACTGGTTGATTGTTTTCTTCCATCGTCACTCCTAAGTCCTTTTCCTCTTTTACTTTCTCCAGTTCTACTCCATCTCCCATCTTATAGATTCCCACAGGTCGTCTTTCACTCTTTCCCATTTCCATGACATGGCTTTTGTTCACATTGAATTCCATTTCCACTTCTTACTCCATTCCCAGATCTTATTTAGGTCTTCCTGCAGTATTTCACAATCCTCCTTTTGCTTTATAACTCTGCACAGTTTCGTATCATCTGCAAACAGATTTATGTAGCTGTTCACTCCTTCTGGCATGTCATTAATATAAATGAGGAAAAGTATTGGTGCCAATACTGACCCCTGTGGCACTCCGCTTTCTACTGCTCTCCACTTGGACTTCATATCTTTAACTACTGTCCTTATTTCTCTCCCCCTCAAATAATTTTCTATCCATCTCAATGTGCTTCCTTTTAAGCCACCCTTCTCCTCTAACTTCCACAGTAATCTTGCATGTGGCACTTTGTCAAACGCCTTTTTTAAATCCAAATAAATACAGTCAACCCATCCTCTCTCTTGTACTCTATCAACTATTCTAGAATAGAAACTCAATAAATTAGTTACACAAGACCGTCTTTTCTAAAACCAAATTGGCTATTTGATATTAATTTGTTGTCTTCAAGAACTCGATCCATTGTTTCTTTATTATTCTTTCACACATCTTGCATATTACACTAGTTAGTGATACCGGTCTGTAATTTAAAGGTTCTTCCTTCCTTCCGCTCTTATATATGGGAACCACCTCAGCTCTTTTCCATTCTACTGGTACTGTTCCATTTTCTATTGAGCATTTTATGATGTTGTATATAGGACTTGCTAGTTCTTCCCTACATTCTTTCAGTATTCTGCCTGAGACTTCATCTGGTCCCATTGCCTTCTCTTCATCCAGTTCCTTCATTAACTCTTTTATTTCAAGCTTGGTTACTTTAATCTCTTTCATATAGATTGTCTCTATTACCCTGTGGCCTCTCAAATTTGGATTCCTTAGTAAAGACCTCCTGGAATTTTTATTTAATAGTTCTGCCATACTTTTGGGTCTTCCACCATCCCGTTCTCTCCTTTTAACCTTTCTATTGTTTCTTTTTGCCTAATTTTTCCATTTATGAATCTATAGAACAATTTTGGTTGCTCCTTACATTTTTCGACAATGTCCTTTTCAAGTTCTTTTCCTCTTCCTTCCTCACCTTAACATATTCATTCTCGCTGCCTTGAAGTTTTCCTTATTTGCTGGATTTCTATTTCTCCTCCACCTTTTCCATGCTCCATCTCTTTTCTCCTTTGCCCTAGCACACCTTGCATTAAACCAATCTTTCTTTCCTTCTTCTTTAGGTCTATATTTTGGGACATATTCCTGACTCCTGTTTTGTATATTTCCAAAAATAAGTTATATTTGTCTTGCATTGTCTCTGAGTTTTCCATCTCCTCCCAGTCTACGTTTTAAAATAGTTCTTGAGATTCTCAATATCAGCCTTTCTGTAATTTAATCGGTCTCCTTTGTATGAATCGTCTCTATCTTCCTTTCCTCTTCTATATCTATTTCTAATATTGCATGGTCACTCTTTCCCAATGGGCACTTATATCTTATATCATCATTCATTTGTATACCCTTGTAAAACTAGGTCCAATCTGCTCGTCGTTTCCTCTGAATCTTGTGCATTCCTTTACTCTCTGGTCCATCATATTGTCTATCATTAGGTTCAGAATCTTTCTCCCAGGCTTCTTCCCCATACCACTTTCATAATTTTCCCAGTCCACTTCTTTACAGTTGAAATCTCCTACTAATATCACTTTTCTCCTTTCTTTAATGATTCTCGTTAGACTCCTTATTGTGTCATCTATCATGTCTTTATATTCTTGATTGGTCCATGAATTTGTTTTGGTGGCACATATGTTACAATGATTGTTAACTCTTTTTTATTAATATGCATCTTAATATACAATACTTCTGCTTTTCCTTCCCACATTCCACTTGGTTTATCACTATCTCCTTCCTTAACATCATCATGACTCCTCCTCCTCCTTTACCCACTCTGTCTCTTCTCCATACATTATACCTATTATCCAAGTCTATTTTGATTGCCTTATTTAGTTTTGTTTCAGCCAGGCATACAATATCTGGATTTTCTTTCTTTATGTAATCTCTTAATTCTAGTTTACTTGATAAAACCCTGTCTATGTTCGTATACATCATTTTTAGTCTTTTGCCTTTATCATTTTTAGTTAAACTTGTTGTATGTTACAGAGTTCGAGCGGGGCTCATAGTGACCTGTCTCCATATCTACATTTATCTAACTTCTTAAATTTGTGCACACTTTCTGCTGTTACAATCTCTTCACTTAATCCATTCCAGATGTCTACTTTCCTGTGTTGAAAATGGAACTTCTTGATATTCCTATGATACTAACTTTTCATGATTTTCTTGGAATGTCCTCTTGTTTGTCTTCTCCTCTCATCAGTCTTCCATCTTGTCTATCAATCTTCTCCATACGGTTTACTAACTTAACATTGTTATTAGCTCTCCTCTTTCCTGTCTATCCTTCAAAGTTGGTAGCTCCATCTCCTTCAGTCTTTCTTCATAGGGAAGATCTTTTATTTCAGGACCATCTTTTTGCAGCCCTTTGTATCCTTTCTAGTTTCTTGATATCTTTCTGCCTATATGGCATACCATACACTGCATATTCTAGTCTAGGTCTTATCATAGTGGTTAATATCTTTTCATCACACTTTTATCCATGTAATTGAATACTACCCTGATGTTCTTATGTCTTGTATGTTCAAATAATCCATTTATATGTATTTCTATATGTCTTGTATAATCACTCCCAGTCTTTTCTTCTCTTCTCTTCATTATAATCTCTTCTCCCATTTATATTCCCATGTGGTCTTCTATTCTTTTCCCATTTCCATTACATGGCATTTCTTGTATTAAATTCATTTCCACTTCTGCTCCATCTCCAGATCTTATCAATATCTTCTGTAATTCCATACAATCTTTTGTTTTTATAACTCTCAAAAGCTTGGCATCATCTGCAAACAAATTTATGTAGCTATTCAAACCCTCTTGTATATCGTTGACATATATTTGAACATTATTGTGCCAACACGAACCCTGTGGATCCACTTTTACACTCCAACTGATGTTCATCTCTTATCACTGTCTCATTTCCCTATCTAAGTAATCTTTATCCATTTAAGATATTCCTTAATTCCACCCATGTTTCTATTTTCCAGGAGTCTTCTGTGTGGTACTTTGTCAAAAGCCTTTTTAAATCTAGATACACTGCATCACCCATCCATCTCTTCCTTGTACTTCATCTATTCTCATGTATAAAAGCTTAGTAATTTGTTATACATGATCTTCCTTTTCTAAAACCAAATTGAGTTATTAATGTTTCATTTCTCCAGATATTCAACCATTTTCTTTGATAACTTTCACAGATCTTACCCACCACACTAGTTAGTGACACTGGTCTATAATTTAGGGGTCTTTTCCTCCTTTGTATAATGGGACATATTGGCTCTTTTCCATTCCTGGTACCTTCCTTCTCTTAAAGAGTTGTTAATTACATCAAATTTTCTACCAGTTGCTCACTACATTCCCTTAGTGTCCATTCTGACACTTCATCTGATCCCATTGCCTTCCTCGCCTTTTTTAGCAATTCTCTAATTTTCTGTTTTCTTACCACGATGTCTCTTAATCCTTCCTGTGCCTTTGATTCTTTATAAACTCTCCCTCTTCATTAAACACTGATTTAAAGCTCTCATTCATAAGTTCACTCATTTCTTCTGATGTTTTGTATATCATATCCCCCTTAATCAACTTAGTAATGGTCTCTCTGTTTGTCATTTTACCATTTATATACTTATAAAAAAGCTTGGGTGCTTTTTCACATCTTCACTACATCCTTTTCAGAGTTTCTCTTCTCCTTTCTTATCCTAATGTATTTATTTCATGCCTCATTATACTGCTTCCTATTTATTGCATTACATTGCTTTCTGAATTTTTTGTATGCTGCATCCTTGCACTTTTTAGCTTTTGCACATATAGCATTATACCAGGTGTGTTTGCTCTTTTTTACTCTATATTCAGGAACGTATCTCTTTACCCCCTCATTATACTTGCCTAGAAATATATCATACTTTCCTTGAATTGTCTTTCCATGCATAATTTCTTTACAATCAGTACTACCAAAATAACTTTTTAATCCCCTAAGATTTGATTTAGCGTGGTTACGTCTCTTGTGTTTGTGTCCCTCATTATATTCCAAAATTTGCTGATCCTCTAATTCAATTTCTAGGACCACATGATCACTTTTTCCTTTTGGAGTATGATATTTGATGTCTGGACATGGCTCAGGTTTTTTTTGTAAATACCAAATCCAGCATTGATGGATCATCTTCCCCTCTATATCTTGTATAGTCTTTCACCCATTGATCCAATGTATGTACCATTGCCAGTTGTAGCACATCATCCCCTCAACGTCCAGCGTGACTGCTTGCATCCATTTCTTCCCAATTGACGTGTTTGCAGTTTAGATCTCCCACGAGCAACACTCTTCTATCCTTCCTTAGCATGTTATCCAGGCAATTTAGTACTTCCTTTTGCATTTCCTTATGTACATCAAGCCTCCGTGTATTAGTCTTTGGTGGTACATATGCAACTATGATACTCCTTTTTTCCCTCCCATTGGTCCTTATTGTTATACTTTAAACCTCTACCAGTCCATCTCCGGACTGTATCTCTTCCACATATATATATTCTCCCGAGTCATGATCAATACTCCTCCTGCTTTTCCCTTTCTGTTTCTCCTCCAAACATTGTATCCTTGCTCTTTAAAATTCACTTGGACATCTTCACTTACCTTTGTTTCTGTCATACATACCACATCTGGCCCTTTTTCCAATATATAATCTCTCACTTCCAAACTTCCTGATATAAACCCATTTATGTATACATGACTCATAATGCTTTCCTTCCCCTTCCCAAATATACCATTTCCTCAGTCTCATGTCTAGCACTCTCCAGTAAAACTTCTTTTCATTCTCTGTCCTTCCTTTGTTTTTTTTCCTTAGCTGCACTCCTCAGTTCTCTCTCTTTTTCCCTTTCTACCTGGTTCATCTCTCTCTCTCTTTATCCAGATATGCTTATACATATTCTGCCTTTTCAGCCAGCTTTCCAGTCCTAGGTAATATTTCTTCTATCCCTACTTGTGATCTCATTTTGACTTTTAGAGGTCTTTTGGTTCCCTCACTATATTTACCCAGTCTATATACATATTTCTTCTATTTCTTTATGAAGACTCTGTTCTTTATCTTGCACTACGGAGATAATTTCCTTAACCATTTCTTTCTCCTCCTTCTCCCTCACAAATTTCACTGGGTTCTTTTTTTCTTAAGTCCATGTATAACCATACATTCTTTTTGTCCACCGTATCTCTCACTAATTTTTCCTTTTCTTTGATCACCTGTATAACTGTGTTCTTAGTTTTCTTCTTTATTTGTTGCTTAACTACTTCAGCAAAATTGACTTTTTCTTCTTCTTGTTCTTTTTTCCAAATCTTCTTCCACTCATCCAGTTTCCTTTCGCTCATCTCTTTGCCTGTCTCCAAATTGGAGTCCAGCCTTTCCTGCATCCCGTGTAATGCAGCTTCATAATTCGTACATTTGCCCTTGAGGGCACTATTATTAAGCGCTATTCTCCCTTTTTATTTCCTCTAGAGTTTTTTTTCATCTCATGGTTTATTTTAACAGTACTTTCTAAGTTTATCTCTCTCTCAGTTCTAGATTCTCCGTAATCAGCTGGTCCTGCTTTTCGAACATGATGGCGACCATCTCCTTCAAGGCTTTAAGTTTCTTATCCATAATGATGATCCTTCTCATGTTAACTCTTTCTTCCTTCTCATCTTTTTTCTCATCAGCTGTCTCAATCTAGGGGTCTTCTATAATCTCACTTCTTTCCCCCATGGTCTCTCCCATCCTTTGTTTACATATTGAGCAATCTCATGGCATCCTCCTCCTCCATACTTCTTTACCTCAAAATTTAAGCTTCAATAACTCTTTGGAGACATTTATCACTCCTGTTGTGTGTGTGTGTGTGTGTGTGTTTCACTGTTTGTTTGATCTCTGCAGTCTCTGCAGACAGCCAGCCACTTACCCTACACGAGCTCAGAGCTCATTATTTCCATCTTCGGATAGGCCTGAGACCAGGCACACACACACCGGGACAACAAGGTCACAACTTCTCTTTACATATACTCACTGCTAGGTGAACAGGGCTACACGTGAAAGGAGACACACTATCTGGCCGGGAATCGAACCTGGTCCTCTGGCTTGTGAGTGTGTGTGTGTGTGTGTGTGTGTGTGTGTGTATTTACCTAGTTGTATTTACCTAGTTGTAGTTTTACAGGGCCTGGGCTTTATGCTCGTGTGGTCCCGTCTCCATATCTACACTTATCCAATTTTTCTTTAAAACTATGTACACTCTTTGCTGACACCACTTCCTCACTCAAACTGTTCCAAGTCTCAACACATCTTTATGGAAACTAAATTTTTAACATCTCTCAGACATCGTCCCTTCCTTAGTTTCTTACTATGCGATCTTGTGCTTCTAAAGTCATATTCTTCTCTCAGGATCAGTTTCTCATTATCCACTTCATCCATTCCGTTAATCAATTTATAAACTTGTATCAGATCCTCTCTCTCTTCTCTGCTCCAAGGTTGGTAGATCCATTGCCTTTAGTCTCTCCTCATATGCCATCCCTTTAAATTCTGGAACCATTCTTGTAGCCATTTTTGTAGTCTCTAATTTTCTTATGTGTTTCTTTTATGGGAGTCCACACAACTCCTGCATATTCCAATCTAGGTCTTATTTTAGTACTTATCAATTTCTTCATCATTTCCTTGTCCATATAGTGAAATGCTACTCCAATATTCCTTAGCAAATTATACGTCTCTCTGAAAATTCTATCAATATGGCTTACCGGTTGATTATTTTCTTCCATTGTCACTCCCAAGTCCTTTTCCTTTTTTACTTTTTCTAGTTCTACTCCATCTCCCATCTTATAGATTCCCACTGGTCGTCTTTCACTTTTTCCCATTTCCATGACATGGCTTTTGTCCACATTGAATTCCATCTCCCATTTTTTGCTCCATTTCCAGATCTTGTTTAAGTCTTCCTGTAGTATTTCACAATCCTCTTTTGTTTAATGACTCTGCACAGTTTCGCATCGTCCGCAAACAGATTTATGTAGCTGTTCACTCCTCTGGCATGTCATTTATATATACGAGAAAAGTATTGGTGCCAATACTGACCCCTGTGGCACTCCGCTGTCTACTGTTCTCCACTTGGACTTCATATCTTTAACTATCGTCCTTATTTCTCTCCCCTTAAGTAATTCTTCATCCATCTCAATGTGCTTCCTTTTAAGCCACCCTTCTCCTCTAACTTCCATAGTAATCTTTCATGTGGCACTTTATCAAAAGCCTTTTTTAGATCTAAATAAATACAGTCAACCCATCCTCTCTCTCTTGTACTTTATCAACTATTCTAGAGTAGAAACTCAATAAATTTGTCACACATGACCGACCTTTTCTAAAACCAAATTGGCTATTTGATAATATTTTGTTGTCTTCAAGAAACTCAATCCATTGCTTCTTTATTACTTTTTCACACATCTTGCATATTACACTAGTTAGTGATACCGGTCTGTAATTTAAAGGTTCTTCCTTCCTTCCGCTCTTATATATGGGAACCACCTCAGCTCTTTTCCACTCCACTGGCACTGTTCCATTTTCTATTGAGCATTTTATGATGTTGTATATTGGACTTGCTAGTTCTTCCCTACATTCTTTCAGTATTCTGCCTGAGACTTCATCCGGTCCCATTGCCTTTTCCTCATCCAATTCCGTCATCAACTTTTTATTTCAAGCTTGGTTACTTTAATCTCTTTCATATAGACAGTCTCTATTACCCTGTGGTCTTTCAAATTTGGATTCCTTAGTAAAGACCTCATGAAATTTACTATTTAACAGTTCTGCCATACTTTTGGGTCTTCCACCATTCCGTTTTCTCCTTTTAACCTTTCTATTGTTTCTTTTTGTCTTATTTTTCCATTTATGAATCTGTAGAACAATTTTGGTTGTTCCTTACATTTTTCGACAATGTCCTTTTCATAGTTCTTTTCTTCTTCCTTTCTCACCTTAGCATATTCATTTCTTGCTGTTTTGAAGTTTTCCTTATTTTCTGGATTTCTGTTTCTTCTCCACCTTTTCCATGCTCCATCTCGTTTCTCCTTTGCCCTAGCACATCTTGCATTAAACCAATCTTTCTTTCCTTCTTCTTTAGGTCTATATTTCGGAACATATTCCTGACCCCAGTTTTGTATATTTCCAAAAATAAGTTATATTTCTCTTGAACCGTTAATGAGTTTTCCATCTCCTCCCAGTTTACGTTTTAAAATAGTTCTTGAGATTCTCAATATCAGCCTTTCTGTAATTTAATCGGTCTCCTTTGTATGATTCATCTCTATCTTCCTTTCCTTCTTCTATATCCATTTCTAATATTACATGGTCACTCTTTCCCAATGGGCACTTGTATCTTATATCATCGTTAATTGGTATATCCCTTGTAAAAACTAGGTCTAATCTTGCCGGCTCATCGTTTCCTCTGAATCTTGTGTTTTCCTTTACTCTTTGGACCATCAAATTATCTATCATTAGGTTCAGGAATCTATCTCCCAGGCATCTTCCCCATACCACTTTCATAATTTTCCCAGTCTACCTCCTTACAGTTGAAATCTCCTACCAATATCACTTTTCTCCTTTCCTTAATGATTCTTGTAAGACTCCTTATTGTGTCATCTATCATGTCTCTATATTCTTGGTTAGTCCATGAGTTTGTTTTGGTGGCACATATGTTCCAATGATTGTTAACTCCTTTTTGTTAATATGCATCTTAACATACAGTATTTCTGATTTTCCTTCCCAAACTCCACTTGATTTACCACTATCTCCTTCCTTAACATCATCATGACTCCTCCTCCTCCTTTACCCACTCTGTCTCTCCTCCATATATTATACCTTTTATCTATGTCTATTTTATTGCCTCATTTAACTTTGTTTCCACCAGGCATACAATATCTGGTTCTTCTTTCTTTATGTAATCTCTTAATTCTAATTTACTAGATAAAATCCCATCTATGTTTGTATACATCATTTTTAATCTCTTGTTCTTATCATTTTAGTTAAACTTGCTCCATTCTTTTCTCTTCTTTCTCTTTTATATACCATTTCCTTATCCTGTCTCCTATAATTCTCCAAAAATGCCTTCTTCTCCTCCTCTGACCTTTCATTATTTTTTCTCTTGCTTCTGCCACCAGTTCATTGTGTCTCTTCCTTTCCTCCTCGTTTCTATTTTTTTTATATATATATATATATCTTTGCAACCTTCTGTTTCTCTGAGTTTTGTTTTTCTATATAGTACTTCTGCTGCTGCTTGTGATTTTAGTAATATCTTAATTGGTCTCACTGTTCCTTCTTGATATGGTCCCATTCTATGGATTTCTTCTACTTCCTCTTCTAAGTTCTGTCTATCCTCGTCATTCAGATGTTTTAGTAGGTCTTTTACTGATTTCATTTCGTCTTTTTCCTTCTTGGTCTATATTTAACATTTTTTCTTTCAGTCCAAAAATAATTACACTCTTCTTTTTTCCGCAATTTCTCTTACTAAATTTTCTTTTTCTTGAGGACTCCTATCATTTTGCTTGTCATATTTTCATCTCTTTCTTTTAACTGTTCTTGAAATACTTCTTGAAATGATTCCTTGTCTTTCTTATCTTGGATTCTCCATGCTTGTACTTCTTTTTAATCACGTCTTGTACTCTTTCTTCTTCTTTGTTAACTAGATCTTTTAGCTTTCTTTTCTTTCTCGGCTTTACGAGTCCTTCTTCCATCAATTTCTTGTAGTTCGCTATTTGGACTTTTAATTCTTCATTTTCGGTTCTTAGCCTAGTTTCGTTTTCTTCCACTCTTTTTATCCTTTCTTTCAATTTCTGGAGCTCTTTATCCTGTTCTTCATTCTCTTTCATTCCCATACTCTCCTTTATCAATTTATCTAATTTACGTTTGATAGTCAAGACTCTATCAAATAGTGAAGTTTGCGCCGTATCAAAGCCTTCAAATGCTCTTTCTCCCTCACCAACATTGTCATCATCAGCTTTCATTCTTTCCCTTGTCACATACCTGCATTTAGATGGAATATCTTTCTCACTCATTATTATTTAACACTGTATTCATGAAAAAAAAATGAGTCCACACTTTTTGCCCAGGCCACTGTAAACCCAAACAAAGATAGTGAAGATCAGCTGATTCTTGGGAGCGACAGTATTGCGTGCTTCTCTACCGCGTCTCGTGTGTGTGTGTGTGTGTGTGTGTGTGTGTGTGTGTGTGTGTGTGTGTGTGTTTACCTATTTGTGATTACAGGACCCGAGCCGTAGCTCTCTTTGTCCTGTCTCTTTGTCCACACTTGTCCAATTTTTCCTTCATTTGACTGACACTCGCTGCACACACCACATCCACGCTCAGTTTGTTCCATGCATCAATGCTCCGATACGGGAAGCTATACTTCTTGATGTCGCTCGTGCAAGACTCCTTCAGTATTTTCTTTGGGTGTCCTCTTAGGTAATTACTGGATGCCATCATGATCAGGTTCTCCCTATCCAATATGTCCACTCCATGTACTATTTTGAACATTGTTATCATATCCCCTCTGACTCTTCTTTCTTCCAACATGCTTAATTCCAGCCTATTTAACCTCTCCTCATACAGTATCTCCTTAAAGTCTGGTATCATTCTTGTTGCTAACCTCTGTACTCTTTCCAGTTTCTTGACATGTTTCTTCATGTATGGTGACCAAATTACTGATGCATATTCCAACTGTGGCCTAATCAGGGTGGTCAATATTTTCTTTATCATGTTCCCGTCCAGGTAATTAAATGCCCATCTTATATTTTGGAGCATGCTGTACATTTTTCCAAATATTCTATTAATGTGCTTTTCTGGAGACAGATTACTCTATACAGTCACTCCCAAGTCTTTTTCTTCACTGACTTCAACTACAGTCTTCCCCCCCAGCTGGTAGTATTTATATGGTCTATATTTACTTCTACCCATTCTCATTACACAGCTTTTGTTGGTATTGAATTTCATTTGCCACGTCCTGCTCCATTCATATATTTTGTCCAAGTCCTTCTGCAGTATATTACAGTCATGCATATTCCTCATTCTCCTCATAATCTTTGCATCATCTGCAAACATATTCATATAACTTCTCACTTCCTCTGGCATGTTTTTTATATAGATCAGGAACATGATGGGACCAAGCACCGAACCTTGGGGAACTCCACTGGTTACCTTCCTCCACTCTGACTTCACTCCCTTCACTACCGTCCTCATTTCTCTACCTGTCAAATAATTTCTCATCCACTCCGTCAGATTTCCCCTTATTCCTCCAATACTACTTAACTTCCACATCAATCTGTTATGTGGTACTTTATCAAATGCTTTTTTTAAGTCTAGGTATACACAATCAACCCATCCATCCCTCTCTTGTAAAATATCGACCACTCTTGAGTAGAAACATAGCAAATTTGATATACACGATTTCCCTTTTCTAAAGCCAAACTGTTTCTCACTTAGTATTTCTTTGTTTTCCAGGAACTCACACCACTTGCTTTTGATCCATGCGACATCCACTTTTGTAAATTGGTACTACATTTGCCCTTTTCCATTCTACTGGCACCTGTGTGTGTGTGTGTGTGTGTGTGTGTGTGTGTGTGTGTGTGTGTGTGTGTGTGTGTGTGTGTGTGTGTGTGTGTTTCACTGTTTGATCTGCTGCAGTCTCTGACGAGACAGCCAGACGTTACCCTACGGAACGAGCTCAGAGCTCATTGTTTCCGATCTTCGGATAGGCCTGAGACCAGGCACACACCACACACCGGACAACAAGGTCACAACTCCTCGATTTACATCCCGTACCTACTCACTGCTAGGTGAACAGGGCTACACGTGAGGAGACACACCCAAATATCTCCACCCGGCCGGGGAATCGAACCCCGGTCCTCTGGCTTGTGAAGCTTGTGTGTGTGTGTGTGTGTGTGTGTGTGTGTGTATTTACCTATTTGTATTTACCTATTTGTGTATTACAGGGCTCGAGCTAAGCTCTCTGTGTCCTGTCTCCTTGTCCACTCCTGTCATATCTCTCTTTGTGTGTGTGTGTGTGTGTGTGTTTATTTACCTAGTTGTATCGTACAGGGTTCGAGCGGGGCTCATAGTGTCCTGTCTCCATATCTCCATTTATCTAGTTTTTTCTTTAAAGTTATGCACACTATGTGCTGCGACAATTTCCTTATCCAATGCATTCCATTTTTCCACCGTTCTGTATGGAAAACTGTATTTTCCAACATCCTTCACACACTGCCTCATCCTGATCTTCTTTTCATGTCCTCTTGTCCTTCCATCTTCTTCCCCCAACAGAATCAGGTCTTCTTTGTCTATTTCTTCAATATCATTTACTATCTTATATATTGTTATTAGGTCCCCACGTTCTCTTCTATCCTGTAAGGTTGGCAGTCCCATTTCCTTCAGTCGTTCTTCATATGTGAGGTCCTTTAATTCCATCAACATTTTATACATTATGTGTGTATTTACCTAGTTGTAGTTTTACAGGGCCTGGGCTTTATGCTCGTGTGGCCCCGTCTCCATATCTACACTTATCCAATCTTACTTTAAAAGTATGCACACTCGTTGCAGACACTACTTCTTCATTTAAACTGTTCCACGTCTCAATACATCTCTGCGGGAAGCTATATTTTTTAATATCTCTCAGACATTTTCCTTTTCTTAGCTTTTTACTATGCGATCTTGTGCTTCGGATGTCATATTCTTCTCTCAGGATCAGTTTCTCATTATCCACTTGGTCCATTCCGTTGATCAATTTATAAACTTGTATCAAGTCTCCTCTCTCCCTTCTTTGTTCCAGGGTTGGTAGATCCATAGCCTTTAGTCTCTCCTCATATGTCATGTGTAAGGATGTGGGTGTCAGCTTTGTGGATGTATGGGATAGGTTCTATGGGCGAAGGGATTTGTATGCTAGGGATGGTGTGCATCTGAGTACGAGTAGGAAGGGTGTGGATGTGCTGAGTGGATGTCTGGAGGGGGGAGTTGGGATGGAGTGTAGGGGGTGAGGTAGCAAATGCATTCCAGAAGAAAGATGTTAGACATAAATTAGATAGGATAAACAGAGATAGTGAAAAGATTAGGAAAGATTTCCAGATGCAAATAGGAGAGAATAAGATTAGGATTCCAAATAAGGAGACAGCATCTAGGAAGGTAGCAGGACTTAAATGTTTTTATGTAAATGCCAGGAGTCTTAGGAACAAGAAGGACGAGTTATCTAGTTATATAGTTGAGGAGGACTTATGTTGTATGTGTCACAGAGGCATGGGTAAATAAGGAAAAGTTTAGGGAAAATAGGAAAGAATATGAAGTAGATGGATACATTATGTATTTACACCAGAGAATTGGTAGGATAGGTGGAGGAGTAGTTATTTATGTAAAAAAATCCTTCACTTCCAGTCAGGTTAATGGTATTAAGGTAGATAACAGAGTAAAGTCCTTATGGCTGGATGTTAGAGTAAATAAAAGTAAGGTTATTAGAGTAGGAGCTTTTTATAGACCACCTAACCAGTCAGCAGATGTAGACAACCTTATGGTAGATGAGATAAATAGGGGGTGTACTAGTCAGACAATTATCTTAGGGGATTTTAATCTTAAGTCAGTAAACTGGGAGAGGATGGTAGGAGATGCTAGTGAAAATAAGTTTATGGAAAGTTTTCAGGATAACTATTTAGTGCAGATAGTAGATAAACCTACTAGGGGGAGGAAGGTTTTAGACATAGTACTAATAAATATTGAGGTAGGAGAGACTTTAGCAAACAGTGACCATCATATAATTAGATTTATCATTAATTCCAGTAAGGATAATATAGTGAACAAGACTAGAGTCCCAAACTATCAGAAAGGCAATTATGGTAGGTTACGTCAGTTATAAGGAGAGGTAAACTGGGAAGATAGTTTTGGAAATAAAACTGCACAGGGGATGTGGGATATTTTTAAGGTTGTAGTAAAGGGTATAGTGATGCAGTGTATCCCTTACAAAGATATAAGGCAGAGAAACAGGAAGCCATTATGGTGGACTCACGAGATAGGTAGACAGATCAGAGAAAAGAAGAGGGCATATAGAGAGTTGCAGAAAAGTGGGGAAGATGTAGATTTGATTAGGTACAGACAGGTCAGGGATGATTTGAGTAAGGTTATAAAAAAAAGTAAAAGGCAGGCAGAGATAAAACTAGCCCCCATGTATGGGGATGACAGATTGTAGAGGAATTCGCTGCAGGACTTAGCCCTGTTAATGGGCCAAATATTTAGAATTAGTATATAATGTATTGTGTACTTGTAAGTGTATCTTTAAGTACTGATGACGAGGTTGCTGTGCGACTGATACAGGATAACCTAGATGGGCCCTGGTGGCCCTTTATTATCCTATTATTTATGTTATGTTATATGTTATGTTATGAAGCTCCCATTCATTATTTCACTCATTTCCTCTGCTGTTTGGCATGTCTTCCCTCCTTTAGCTATTTTTCTATTGTTACCTTATTCTTCATCTTACCATTGATATACTTGTAGAAAAGCTTGGGTTCATCTTCACTTTCCTGCACCACATCTTTCTCAAAGTTTCTATCTTCCTCTCTTCTTACTCTAATATATTCAATTCTAACATCCTTTCAGTTCTCTGATTTTTTAGTTTCTTCCAAGCTATATCTTTTTCCTCTTAGCTTCTATACATCTGCCATTGAACCAGGCTCATATACTCTTCTTTACTCTATAGATTGGTACTTATTTCCTCACTCCCTCGTTATATTTCTGTAGGAATAATTTATATTTCCCCTGTACTGTCTTGCCATTCATAATGTTCCTCCATTCTATGCCACCAAAAAACTGTCATAACTTTTCAAAATTTGCTCTTGCATAATTTAATCTCTCCTTTTTTTATAATCCTCCCTGTATCTTAGCACTTCCCATTCCTGCATTTTCAATTCTAATGTTACATGGTCACTTCTTCCCATTGGACTCAGATATTGAATGAGAGGAGGAGACTCCAGCTTCTTTGTGAATACTAAGTAAAAAAATGATAGTTCTTCTTCACCTCTGTACCATGTTGATTCTTCCACCCACTGATCCAGTGTATTCACCTAAGTTAACTGTAACATCTCCTCACTCCATGATCCATCATTACCCATTACTTCCATCTCTCCAGGTTACTCTTTTGCAACTGAAGTCTCCTACTAATAGTGTTTTTCCATATCTTCTTGTTATATTATCCAAGCACTTAACTCCCTCTCCTTATATTTTCTTATGATCTTCTGTTTTCCATGCATTGGTCTTTGGTGGCACATACATGACTATGATTCTCCTTTTCTTCATTTCTTCATTCTTGATTGTTACTCCCATTACTTCCACCATGCCATCTCCATAGTTCACTTCCTCCATACATATATCACCATGAACCATTATTAGCACTCCTCCTTGCCCTTTTCCCTCTCTGTCTCTTCTCCAACTTTTATATCCCTCTTCTTAAAGCTAACATGGACCTCCTCCTTTAGTTTTGTTTCTACATACTATGCACATTACATCCAATTGTTTCTACTTCAAATAGTCTCTAACCACCAACACACTGGACAACATGTCACTCTTAGTTTCTTGCCTATCCCTCCAATTGTATTTCTTCCATTACCTCCTCTTTTTCCTGAAGATACCACTTCCTCAGTCTCATATCTAGAACCCTCCAGTAGAATTTCTTCTTCTCTACCTCCATCCTTTTCTCATTTTTTCCTTAGCTTAATTTTTTAGCCCTCTCTCTTTTTCTCTCTCTTCCAAGCTAATATCTCTTTTTATCTGTATATCTTTAAATTCAGTATCTTGAGGCAATTCCCCTTTTCTTGCCATTATCTCCTCCACTGCCATTTGAGATATTCTCACTTTCAGTGGTCTCCTTCCTTCTTCACTATACCTTCCCAGATTAAGCACTTCTTCCACTTCTTGTTCCAACTATTGTGAAATGTCCTGAACAAACTTAATAACACCTTTTGTCAACTCTCTCTCTCTCTCTCTCTC
Organism: Portunus trituberculatus; assembly: GCF_017591435.1. Classification (NCBI taxonomy): domain Eukaryota; kingdom Metazoa; phylum Arthropoda; class Malacostraca; order Decapoda; family Portunidae; genus Portunus; species Portunus trituberculatus. The sequence continues at coordinate 3,498,906 of NC_059268.1, read as the reverse complement.
TCTCTCTCTCTCTCTCTCTCTCTCTCTCTCTCTCTCAAAGTTGTTATTTTTTTTCCCCCCTTCAATCCCAAAATTAGGATACATTTCGTTTAGTCCACTGTGTCCCTCACCAAATCATCATCCTTCTTAATTACTTGAATTACTGTGTCCTTTTGTCTTTTCTTGTATCTGCGTTTTTTACTACCTCAGAGAATTTAACTTTCATCTTCTTGTTCCTTTCTCCAGGCATTTCTTAATTTCTCCAACTTGATCTCACCCACGCCACTTTCCACTTTACCTGCCCTATCCTGAACTTTTTCTTGTAGACTCTTTAATGTCTCTTCATATTGTAAGGTTAATGTAAGTAGTTTAAGTTTACTACAGAGAGGTCCTCTTTTAGTGCGCACCTCGGTTAGTGCGTTTCCAACTTTATACGCAGCCTCACTTTCTTTCCATCACTCGTACAATGCGCAAAA
>NC_059268.1:3455951-3488451 GCF_017591435.1 Portunus trituberculatus | reverse complement strand
ACACACACACACACACACACACACACACGTAAGAAGAGAAAGAGGAGATTTAATACAGGTTTATAAACTGTTGAATGGACTGGATGAAGTGGATAATGAGCAAATGATGTTGAGAGAGGAAAACTTAAATAGAACTACAAGATCGCATAGTAAAAAGATAGCCAAGGGAATATGCTTGAAGGATGTGAAGAAATATAGTTTCCCACAAAGATGTGTGGAATGGTTTGAGTGAGGAGGTGGTGTCAGCAAGGAGTGTGCATAGTTTTAAAGGAAAGTTGGATGTGTGTAGATATGGAGACGGGGCCACACGAGTATGATACCCAGGCCCTGTAAAATTACAACTAGGTGAACTAGGTGAATACACACACTCAATAGAAAATGGAACAGTGCCAGTAGAATGGAAAAGAGCTGAGGTGGTTCCCATATATAAGAGCGGAAGGAAAGAAGAACCTTTAAATTACAGACCGGTATCACTAACTAGTGTAATATGCAAGATGTGTGAAAGAATAATAAAGAAACAATGGATCGAGTTCCTTGAAGACAACAAATTAATATCAAATAGCCAATTTGGTTTTAGAAAAGGACGGTCTTGTGTAACTAATTTATTGAGTTTCTATTCTAGAATAGTTGATAGAGTACAAGAGAGAGAGGATGGGTTGACTGCATCTATTTGATTTAAAAAGGCGTTTGACAAAGTGCCACACGCAAGATTACTGTGGAAGTTAGAGGAGAAGGGTGGCTTAAAAGGAAGCACATTGAGATGGATAGAAAATTATTTGAGGGGAGAGAAATAAGGACGGTAGTTAAAGATATGAAGTCCAAGTGGAGAGCAGTAGAAAGCGGAGTGCCACAGGGTCAGTATTGGCACCAGTACTTTTCCTCATTTATATTAACGACATGCCAGAAGGAGTGAACAGCTACATAAATTTGTTTATGGATGATACGAAACTGTGCAGAGTTATAAAGCAAAAGGAGGATTGTGAAATACTGCAAGAAGACCTAAATAAGATCTGGGAATGGAGTAAGAAGTGGGAAATGGAATTCAATGTGAACAAAAGCCATGTCATGGAAATGGGAAAGAGTGAAAGACGACCTGTGGGAATCTATAAGATGGGAGATGGAGTAGAACTGGAGAAAGTCAAAAGGAAAAGGACTTAGGAGTGACGATGGAAGAAAACAATCAACCAGTAAGCCATATTGATAGAATTTTTAGAGAAACATATAATTTGCTGAGGAATATTGGAGTAGCATTTCACTACATGGACAAAGAAATGATGAAGAAATTGATAAATACTATAATAAGACCCAGATTGGAATATGCAGGAGTAGTGTGGACCCCTCATAAAAAGAAACACATAAGAAAATTGGAGAGGCTACAAAAAATGGCTACAAGAATGGTCCCAGAACTTGAAGGGATGACATATGAGGAGAGACTAAAGGCTATGGATCTACCAACCTTGGAACAAAGAAGGAGAGAGGAGACCTGATACAAGTCTATAAATTGATCAACAGAATGGACCAAGTGGATAATGAGAAACTGATCCTGAGAGAAGAATATGACATCCAAGCACAAGATCGCATAGTAAAAAGCTGAGAAAGGGAAGATGTCTGAGAGATATTAAAAAATATAGTTTACCGCAGAGATGTATTGAGACGTGGAACAGTTTAGATGAAGAAGTAGTGTCTGCAACGAGTGTGCACACTTTTAAAGTAAGATTGGATAAGTGTAGATATGGAGACGGGGCCACACGAGCATAAAGCCCAGGCCCTGTAAAACTACAACTAGGTAAATACACACACACACACACACACACACACACACACACACACACACACACACACACACACACACACACACACACACACACACACACACACACACACAGAGTCATTAAACAAAAAGAGGATTGTGAAATACTACAGGAAGACTTAAACAAGATCTGGAAATGGAGCAAAAAATGGGAGATGGAATTCAGTGTGGACAAAAGCCATGTCATGGAAATGGGAAAAAGTGAAAGACGACCAGTGGGAATCTATAAGATGGGAGATGGAGTAGAACTAGAAAAGTAAAAAGGAAAAGGACTTGGGAGTGACAATGGAAGAAAATAATCAACCGGTAAGCCATATTGATAGAATTTTCAGAGAGACGTATAATTTGCTAAGGAATATTGGAGTAGCATTTCACTATATGGACAAGGAAATGATGAAGAAATTGATAAGTACTAAAATAAGACCTAGATTGGAATATGCAGGAGTTGTGTGGACTCCTCATAAAAAAGAAACACATAAGAAAATTAGAGAGACTACAAAAATGGCTACAAGAATGGTTCCAGAATTTAAAGGGATGGCATATGAGGAGAGACTAAAGGCAATGGATCTACCAACCTTGGAGCAGAGAAGAGAGAGAGGATCTGATACAAGTTTATAAATTGATTAACGGAATGGATGAAGTGGATAATGAGAAACTGATCCTGAGAGAAGAATATGACTTTAGAAGCACAAAATCGCATAGTAAGAAACTAAGGAAGGACGATGTCTGAGAGATGTTAAAAATTTAGTTTCCATAAAGATGTGTTGAGACTTGGAACAGTTTGAGTGAGGAAGTGGTATCAGCAAAGAGTGTACATAGTTTTAAAGAAAAATTGGATAAGTGTAGATATGGAGACGGGACCACATGAACATAAAGCCCAGGCCCTGTAAAACTACAACTAGGTAAATACAACTAGGTAAATACACAGTACTATAATAAGACACAGATTGGAATATGCAGGAGTAGTGTGGACCTCTCATAAAAAGAAACACATAAGGAAATTGGAGGGGCTACAAAAATGGTTCCAGAATTTGAAGGGATGACATATGAGGAGAGACTAAAGGCTATGGATCTACCAACCCTGGAACAAAGAAGGGAGAGAGGAGACCTGATACAAGTTTATAAATTGATCAATGGAATGGACCAAGTGGATAATGAGAAGCTGATCCTGAGAGAATATGACATCCGAAGCACAAGATCGCATAGTAAAAAGCTGAGAAAAGGAAGATGTCTGAGAGATATTAAAAAATATATTTTCCCCGCAGAGATGTATTAAGACGTGGAACAGTTTAAATGAAGAAGTAGTGTCTGCAACGAGTGTGCATACTTTTAAAGTAAGATTGGATAATTGTAGATATGGAGATGGGGTCACACGAGCATAAAGCCCAGGCCCTGTAAAACTACAACTAGGTAAATACACACACACACACACATACAAACAAAGATAGTATAATTTTGGATTGTGGGAAAATGCTAGAAAATCATCTAGTGTATACTATTCTTTCTTCATTTAGGCGATGTGAGAAATATTTCTTTTCCATTGCACAACAAGTACCTGCTTGGCTTATAACCTATCAGCAGGCTTTCATGTGGTACAAAACACCTACTGTATTTTATGGCTTACAAGATGCACTTTTTTTCCTAAAAAATACCCTGAAAAATACTAGTGCGTCTTCCAAGACGAATGTTGTATTGTAGGGCAACACCCAACCTCAAGTGAGCTTGGACACTTGACCGATAGCGACCTGGATTTGTATATCGAGTCATTACATTATGATGTTAGCTTAAGTACTATTTAATTAAGCCTTTTATATTATGTAAACTCAGTACTTAGGTGTTACAAGTATTTCAAATACCATAATCCTTCCTGCAGCCTCTGGCGTTTTGCCTCTGCCATAATACCTGAGGAGGTATTATGCTGATTTTCCCTGGAATGATTATTGCTTCCGTGTCAGAGACCCATCTCTTTGTGCTGAACGCATAACAGAGGTGTTAGTATCTGGCATGGAGGCGTACATTTCTCATTCTTTTTCTCAACCTAAACCTTCTAAACCTTGGTTTAACTCAGCCTGTTCTCGTGCTATACATGATAGAGAGGTTGCCCACAAAAGGTACCTGAGCCTTCCATCTCCTGAATCTCATGCACTTTATATCTCTGCCGGAATCATGCCAAGTCTGTTCTTCAACTTGCCAAACACTCTTTCATAAATAGGAAATGTCAAAATCTTTCAAACTCAAACTCTCCTCGTGACTTCTGGCATCTAGCCAAAAACATCTCAAATAACTTCACTTCTTCATCTTTCCTCCTTTATTTCATCCTGATGGCACCACTGCCATCTCTTCTGTCTCTAAAGCTGAACTCTTTTCTCAAACCTTTGCTCACAACTCCACCTTGGACGATTCTGGGCTTGTCCTCCCTCTCCTCCTCCCTCTGACTATTTCATGTCTACAATCAAAATTCTTCGTAATGATGTTTTCCATGCCCTTGCTGGCCTAAACCCTCGGAAGGCTTATGGACCTGATGGGGTCCCTCCTATTGTTCTCAAAACTGTGCTTCTGTGCTTGCACCTTGCCTGGCCAAACTCTTCCAACTTTGTCTATCGACTTCTACCTTTCCTTCCTGCTGGAAGTTCGCCTACATTCAGCCTGTTCCTAAAAAGGGTGACCGTTCTAACCCCTCAAACTACCGTCCTATAGCTTTAATCTCTTGCTTGTCTAAAGTGTCAAGTGTCTATACAGGTGTGGCAGGGTAAATCAAATGCAGAGAGTCAATTTCTTGGCGTTTACTCATTGGAGCCACGGATACAAGTTCTTCCTCTTAAGCGCCATTCCTTCGCTCTCCCAGGACCCTCATCAAAACAAACCCCCGAAAACAACTGACGATAGAGAAGCGCGAGGCGCGCATTATGAATGTTAACAGACTCCCTTCTCTTTAAACAAAAAAAAATCAAAGCACTTTCACAAAAGAAATGAGGCAAATACTAACTGAAAAACAAAACAATGCAATTGAGCAATCTCTTACTATTATCTTAACATACATATATGTAATCACATTACATACACAAAGATCCATTTTCAAAAACTCTAGCTATTTTCAATGGATTGACTCCCCTTTTTAGTGAGCACATCTGCTAGCTGTGCTTTTGATTCTAACCAGAAAATCTTTACTTCCTCATTTTGTATCATTTCTTTGAGAATAGCTAGATCAATTCTTAATCTCTTTTCTGACACACTCTTTACTGAGTACACATTATCAAAAAAGTGAATGATTGTCAACATAGAGCTCCACTGTCATTTTGCTTTCCCTGTTGTACAATATCTGAGACAACATGTGTCCTAGATAAAAGGCCATATCTACTGCCTCCACAGCTGCTAGTGTTTCTGAGGCCAGGGTACTCTTAACAACTCTTCTTATTTTCTTGGCCTCCCAGTATAAAGGACAACTATTTCCATTCTCTCCAACAAGAAAAATCACAAAACCTCCAGCACTACTGAATCCATCAGGAAGATTAGCATGTGAAGCATCACTGTACACAGCCAACTTGCACTTGGTAACATCACCTAAACATGGGAAGTACATTGAGCTCTTAAAAGTACAGGCTTTTCTTAGACACTTGTTTGCCTCAAGCAAATCTTCTACTTTGGGTGTGTTTACTTTACAACTAAGTTCCAATACATCATATGACAAATCAGGTCTTGAGTTGGTACATAACCACCCTAGTTGGCCTACTAGACTCCGAAAATTCTCCTTTTCTTCTTCATTACACTCCACATTCTTATTAAGTCCTCTCATGGCACTCACATTAACACAGTCTAAAGTCTTGCAGTACTCATTTTGGTGAAGTGTTACACCAAGTTCATTTTGTACAACATTCATTCCTATGTATCTGAAAACAGTGTCATTTTGTTCCCTAACTTGAAAATGCCTCCTGATCTGAGCAATGACAATATTTTCAAATCTCTCAGTTCCTCCCCACAAAAAATCATCTACATGCATCAAAACATTCCACACAGTTTTCCTTCACAATGCCAATAGAATGCTGCAGGGTCAGTTTTCACCTGAATACACCCCGTCTTTAACAAGAAACTCTTCACTGTTAGATACCAATTCCTAGCAGCATCATTAAGGCCATAGACACATTTTTCAATTTCCATAGCAAACTGTCATCACAACCAGCCTCATCAGGGGGAACAAGATACACTTCTCGCTCAAGGTGTTCACTTTGTAGGAATGCAGCTTTAATGTCAATGGAATTCACTGCCCATCCTTTGGATGACAATATAGCCATGAATGATCTCAACACTTCCTTACTCACTGTTGGTGAATCTGACTGAACCTTTTCTTTTCTTCAAAACCTCTGGCAACCAGCCGTGCTTTCATTTTCTTTTTTCCTTCATTGGTTTCTTTTTCTGTCACCACCCATCGAGTAGATAATGCCTTTTGACCTTTGTTTGGCACCTCCTCAAACACACCAAATCTCTTCCAGCTCTTCAGTTCATCATCTTTTGCTTTATCAAGTTCAGTCTGTTTTACATTTTCACAAGCCATCACTATTTCATTGGGTTCTTGCACTTCATCTCTTTCCACAACTGGTGTCCATTCTTCAACATCACTATTCCAATCAATGGCTGATACATGTCCATTTTCATACTCAATATTCCTCCAGCTACTATATTTTCCAGTAGCTTTTCCAGCACGACTGTGTACAGTAACTGTCTGCCACTCATCTGAGTTCTTAGGTAGGAATTTCACTCTCTGTCCAATCTTAGGAACACTTTTCAAGCTTACACTGTCCTTGGGTGTGTTCACAACTGAAGACTGGTCCACTTTTTCCTCTTCCACTGTTTCACTACCACTTACATCTTTTCCATATTTTCCACTGGATTTACTACTGCCTCAATCTCTTTCTTGTCACTTCTGATTTTGTCTTCATTTTCCTTTTTATGCCTTAACATACCCAGTAGTGCACTCCTCCCTTCTGCAGTGTCTCTTTCAAACCGGTATGGCATCTCTTGAACGTGTGTTTCATGTGCTCTCACAATATTGGATCCATACTTCAAGATTACTGTCTTACCATCTTGACCAATAACTGTGGCTGGGCCTTTCCATTCCTTTTGTTCATCTCTCTTAAAGTAGACATGGGCTCCACTTTTATGGACTTTACCACTGGATCTCACTTTGTGCCTTAGTGCTCGTCGTATCTTCTCTGAAGTCTCAGCAGCAATGAAAGCTTTCCTGGCAGAGTGACTGGCATTGAGATGTTTAGCTACCACTTCACTTGTTGTTGTACCTTCAAGTGCCGGAAGCTCGTCACTCAAAGTACACGGTAGATTAGGGTTACGCCCGTACACGAGTTGATATGGGCTGAAACCAGCTACCATCTGAAGACAGTTTTTTGCATTAACTGCCCATGCTAAGGCCACCTTTAAAGACAAGTCTGGTTGCTCTGCTATTATTTTGTTGACCATTTCATCTATGACTGCATGATTTCGCTCACACAGGCCATTGCTGAAGGGAGAATGTGCTGCTGTATGCATTATGCAAATGTTCATGTTCTCACACATATCTAGGAATGTACTATTGGCGAACTCTCCACCGTTGTCGCACAAAAATTTCCTAGGGGCTCCTAAACCAGATCCCAACCATGTCTCAATAAGCTTCTCTACAATCTCCTTTGGCTCTTTACTTCTTGTTACACACGATTTTGAGAACCTTGTTGCCATGTCCACCATATGTAGGAAATATATATCTCCTTTCTTGTATTCCTTCAGGTCTATAGCCACAACTTCATTGAATTCCTTTGCCATGTTTACACTAACAACTGGCCTGGATGGTGTTTTCTTATACTTCATGCATATCTCACAAGCATCTGACACTTCTTCAGCATATACATTGCAAATTTCATCTTCAACACCTGCATCCTTCAATAACTGAATCAGTCTCTTACTTGTGGGATGACCAAACTGCTGATGTAGTTTTTCAATCTTCTTTCTCTTTTCCTTTTCATCATTACCCAAAGTTAGCATTATTTCCTGTGTTATCTTCCAGGTTTCTTTCTTGTCCCTTATTGGAAGATAGTAATGTCCTGAGGGTGTGCAACTCAAATCTACAGTTTTTCCATGAATGATGGCAGTATCATTTTCTAGGTCTATTTTCATCTGTGCTCTTTTCATTGCCTTCTTACTAAACAAAAGTGGTATAGAGCAATCCACTACATCAGACGTTACACTTGCTCTGTTACCTATGATGTTCACAGGAAATTTTACCTTTTTCATTGATTTGTACTCAACTCCATCTCCAAACCTGAATACTGTTCCACTTTCTTGCTCTTCTATCTTCGATTTTTCTTCCTCTGACAAAGTCTGTGTGTATGATTCCAACCAGTCAATGCCACACACTGTAGTATTGCAGGCAGTGTCTAGAATGGCATAACTAACAGACTCTGCCATTAACACTGGCATCACTGTAGAATTCTCAACAACAGCATATGACTCTGCCTCTTTGTACTCATCTTCAGTATAATTGGTTACATACACACTTCTTGTACATGCTGGGGACAAATGATACTCTGAGCCACATATGAAACACTTTCTAACATTACCAAACCTGTCAGCACTGTTTTTCTGTCCACTTCTCTCACTTCTATAACCCATACTTCCTCTAGCTCTAATTCCTCCACGTCCTCTTCTCCTTGTGACCACATTGACATCCTCTGTGTTGAACACCGGTTCAGATTTCACTACAACTGCAGGAGGCTCACTGACACTGTTCCCAGACCCGGCACCTAAGGACAGCACTTCTTGACTACCAAAGAATTTCTTGAGGGCTTTCTGCATAGAATCAAACATTTCATCTGGCTCACTGAAAGACACTGCTGTCAACACTATCTGTTTGTCTTTAACTTCTAGTCCGGCACAGTCCAACAGCTTGAATGCCAAAATACACTTTGGTATACTCACTTTGTACTTCTCCAAAGCCGAATTCCTCTTCACAAACTCCAAGATATACTGCTCCATAGTACCTTCCTTTCCTTTCTTGTAGCTGTCGAACCTCGTCCACGCCTCATACGCAGCTGACATCTCATCCTTTTTTGTACCATTTGTCCAGATGTCTCAACAAAACCTCCACTCCATCATCCTTCGCCAAATCATCAATGTTAACTTCCTCAAAAATCTTGCCTCTCACCTCACTTCCTTCTGGGAATGCCAAGGCGACGGTCACAGCTTGTTTCTTCTTCTCAACATTAGTGACAAGCTGCCATCCCCTTAATTCCTGCTTCCACCGGTCATAGGTCTTGTCCCCCTCCAAATCTTGGGACCAATGCTCGCCCGCCGTTGTCGCCCATGTTTACCTCGTCTTCTTTCTTCCTTGTTTTCGAGTGTCGCCTTCACCCTGCCACGCAACTACGCTCTGCTACCATTTGTCAAGTGTCTATACAGGTGTGGCAGGGTAAATCAAATGCAGAGAGTCAATTTCTTGGCGTTTACTCATTGGAGCCACGGATACAAGTTCTTCCTCTTAAGCGCCATTCCTTCGCTCTCCCAGGACCCTCATCAAAACAAACCCCCGAAAACAACTGACGATAGAGAAGCGCGAGGCGCGCATTATGAATGTTAACAGAAAGAAATTATTGTGAACTCATAAAGAATGAAGTATAAATGATTTAGAGTCTAGGAGTAACATTTTGCAATTAAAAAAAGAGCCTTTAAGGAGTCAGTGTCTACATTCCTTGGCGTATGATATCTTTTCAGGTGACCTTTGGAGTTGGTGTATATGCAGGAATCTACATCACACAGAACTATGAAGTACCCAGAGTGGATGAGCCTTCCAAGCTCTGGGAGAAGGTTAAAGACTGGGCTGAGTCTCATAAGAAAAAAGACTAACATCAACTCATATCTAAGGTAGGTAAATGTTTCCTAATGTGTTACTGTAATGTAATGGTCTACTTTTAGAAGCAAAATATCATTTTATCAATATTTTAATTAAGTTAAATGATTTGTACAACAGTATTTATAAGCAAATTATTGTTAATAGTAGTTTTTTTATTGATTTTAAAATTACTGCTCCTGGATTATCTTTCTTGATCAAGGACTCATTTGTTACATGTATAGTTACATTATTCTATGTGTATATTATGGTGTAGCAACCAAACAGATAATACATAAGGTTCAAAGGAAAGAAAAAATTATTCTTTGCTCATTATTGTAATTATCTCAAGATGTGTAGTAAGTTATAATAGAACCGGACTAACTTGGTACATACTTAGGTGTTGGCTACATTTGTCTTACACTATTATCGTGTTTGCACTCAACATGCACATGACGCTCTCCCTCATTTGTACTTTCATCCTGTAATTTAACTAAAATCACTTCTGACTGCATGACTTACTGAATAATTTTCAATTTGGAGATGAAAGAAGGACACTGTATATCTTCTAGTATCCTTGGCAACCCGTTTAGACCATGCTACCCCAGTGTCCTTGTCATGTGAATCTGCTAGCTATGGTCAGGTCATGTATCTCCGGGGTTGAGGAGGCAACAGGGCAGAGAGGTAAAACCAATGCCCAAAGTACCAAGTTAAGTTGGTTCCACTATAGAAATTTCTTGTCAACATTAGTTTTCTTTTTCATTGCAGGACATGCATAGGAATCCATGATCATAAATTCTGTGTGGAAAGCAGTAAAACTATTGTAGGATTATCAGAACATTTATTTTTAAAAGATGTAAATGCCATGGAATGAGTAACTTACTTTTTCCTCTTTATGTTATGTTTTTGTTTGCCTTGTCTTTTATTAAATATGAAAAGATAAATATGTTTTTTTGAGTTTGAATGCTGCCTTTAGTAAGCAGAAATTAACTAAAGTAGTTGGAATTGACAATGTATAAAACTTTGTGAGCTGTATAAGTGAAAGACTGTGATAAGGAATATTGATGTTTTAGAATTCACTAATAAATCTATAATGTATTGTAAAGCTTCACTTTCCTCATGATGAAATTGCAAAACCTAGTGTATAATGTCATGGGAAACCACAGATGTCTCTTTCTTGTGATGTTTAAAAATTTCTAGACCCCTTTTCATTGAACTTACAATAACATTCAACAGATCCTTTCATTTTAGTCATTTATGCATTTAGGCAACTATAGGTCATGTAACTACTTGGATAATATGAATGCTTTCTTTCAGAGTAACTGACCTGATCAAAGCAAATATGACCAAGTAGAATTACTAGGGTTACAAGAGTTCTTCCCCAATAAGCCATGATCAAGATGTGTATTTGTGAGCCTCACAGCCTCAAGTTGAACACTCTACCAGTTTCCAACTCTGTTCTCTACTTTGAATTAAGAAACTTAACTGGACCATATACAACATAACTGTCATTGGTTGGGTTCCATGAAGGTAGGTGTATTTGTTATCTCTGATTTTTCTCCCCTTCCCAGATGCTGGCACTGTGTTGTTATGAAAAATTTGTTACTATTTGTATCTTTTCACTGGAATATTTAGCTTTCTTTGAAAGATGAGAAACAAGATGTTTTTAGGAAGTTTGACCTTACTTTTCCAGCAACTTGTACATCTTAGTTTTTATGGGTAGTTTTTATTGGACCTTTTATGGCTTGGTACCTGTGGTACCATAGATGTACGCTCTCATCCAGGTCAGCTGTACATATGTTGTTGGGCTCATTAATCCAACTCTAAAAAGTACTTTAGATGAATCATTACATATATTTCCATATGTATAACAATGTATAATGAATTTATCTTGTCAAATTGTCTTTCTTAATTTTTAAAATACTATACAGTACAGGATAGTTTTAATCCTGAGCATTTGGTGGTTAAATAATGTGTATTTGCTATCCCTCTAACTTTGAGTGCATGACAAATACAGAGAGATCTGAATTCTGGCAGTTTAAGTCGTTAATAGAAGCTTGTTACCAGAGAAGTGTATGTGATGTCAACAGAATGGGGAGTTTTCAGAACTTGTCACCAGGTGGCAGCACCAAACATGTGTCATTCTCACACATAAAAGATATATCAAATATACAATGAACTTGTATAATATGTTTTCAACACAATTCTTTTTAAGTAATAACAGGTAAACTCAAACTTTATTAATGAACAAAATTTTGAGTAAATTTTCTACAGAATGGGGTATTTGTGAAATTATCGGCCACCAGATGCCACTGGACTGTTAAGAGATAGCTGAGCCAACCAAAATATTTACTATTGCATTTTTTCTTTTCTTAACTATGAAGCTATATGGCATCGTATCATTATGTACAAGTAAAATAATATAATAGCCTCTTAGTAGCACATTGGAAAGCATTGCTATGATATATCTCTATATACCAGAGCTAGAATGTTTAACATTTGGCAGTTATATTTACATTGTTCTTACTATTATAAATAAGATTAAACTAATATTGTGTTGTCCACCTGTTTATTATAATCAGTGTATTAGCCTCTATTTTGATGAATATCAATGAGGCAAATCATGTCACTTAAGATTTAGAAGGAGACTGTCCTTAATTCAAGACCTGCCACTGCCAGCAGGGAGGGCAGGGTAAAATGGTGATGTACAGGGCAGCAAGCTGGGAGTGCAGGATCACACAGGATGTGTGGAAGCGGGAACACTGAAGTATGAAGTATGATGGTCTGTGCAGAGTGCAAGCAGACAGTGATGTCACTGATGTGATGAGGTTCTCCTTGGATGAAATCCAAACAAATATTAATCACATATGATCTCTGGTGATGGTCGGTTACTGTGCTCAGATATCCACTGTTGGACTATTCATATTCAATACAGTGGAGACTCAATACTCGAATGTCTAAATACTCAAACTTTTCAAAACTCAAATGCAAAAGTTCTATTTAATACAAAAAAATAATACCTGATAGTTGAATGTCCACACACGTTGTAAACAAAGGCTCCTTGGCGTCCCCCTTCTCCCTCCACCAGTTGTGACTTGTGCTGCCGGGATCATCAGAATAACATTCTCATGCATTCTATCTGTAGTTTTTCATTTACAAACTTACATTAACACCAAAGGCTTATTAGTGGTGAAAATATCTGGTAATCAAATGGCCGCACATTTAATCATATACAAAGCTCTGTCATCTTCCTTCTTGGAGCTGCCACTGTACTGTTTTGATACTGTATTACTGGTATTACTGTAATACTGATATACCGGATGCCAGTGCGCATCCCTAGTCCTGCCACAATCTTGAGATAAACAACATTCTTCTGCGTTTTGTCAGTAGTTTTTCATTTAGAAACTTACGATGGCACCAAAGAGGCTTATTAGTGATGAAAATAAGGAATCTGGTGAGAGTGCAAGTGTTAGCAAGCCACAGAACTCCATTAGTGTATTTACAGGAATCACACCAGGAGAAAAGTTACAAAAGACGTTTTCATGGATGGTGATTATCCTCTGGCGACCTCCCTCCTCCTCCTCTCTCTTTTCCCCTCCTCTTCTAAGTTATCCATCACCAGCCTTCACTTACAGTATGTACAAATAAAAATTGTAAAAAAAAAAATACATTGTAATTTTTATAAACTTGAGGTTTTGCTAAAATTGCAATTAATTACCTGATTTATTGGTATTAATGTCGAACATTTTAATATTCAAACAGCCATTTGGAACAAATTAAGTTTGAGTATTGAGTCTCTACTGTATTATTAGCATTAAATTTCTGCCAAAGGAGAAGTTGACACTTAAAACATATATATATTTTCTATACTCTGATGTGAATCAAATATTTTGAGAGGCTTGAGAGTGCTGATCTTGCATTTGATTTCTTTATAAATGCTAAAAGGGATAGGATGAGAGTTCCAGTTTCATCAACTTTGCCTTAATTTCTCAGGGAAATACATTAAGGAGAGAAATGTTTTCTCTTATGCTATATTTTTCTAGCAAAGCTCTTCCATTATCCAACTCATGCATTAAATTACTTTGACACATAAATGATTTTATAAGCGTAGGTAAATCACAGTAAGGATTACCGCATGGGCTCATAAGATACACCGACTTTTGGCAGACATTGAAATTAAGAAAAAAGAAAAAAAGATAAATGAACAGATTTAAGCTCTGAATATGAAGTGAAGGATTTCACCTGATATTTGAAGACTCACATGCATTTAGATCATTATTAGATCCCAATATTTTGCTAGTGGGGTACACACCAATCCTGCTGTGACTTGTGAGTTGTAAACATATACCTGGCATATGGCATTAGCAGTGACTGTGTGAGTCAGAGACTACAGAGCTGTCAAAATCAAGACTAACCATGTTTGTTTTGGTTCATACAAAGGCCTGGCTCGGGAACAACCCCGAGTCACCTGTAACATCAAGATCATACAATGTGTGGTGCATGGTCACATGGGAAATACTTCCTGACTGGTGTCATTCTATGTGAATTACCAGTAAGTATGACCTTTTATATATTGGTACCTTAAAGGAAAGAGTTGTTTGGTGGTGTAGTACCTATCATCACTTTGTTTACATCTGCAAAGATGTCTAGGGTTTGATTTTTGAACCTGTTTTGCCACCAACCAGTGTCTCAATACTGAACCTTGGCCTCATAGGATGCAGGATAATTTCCTGAGACTTTTTAGAAAAAGGTGCATCTTATGAACCATCAAATATGGTAACTCATTTTTGGCTTGGTTATCTCTTTAGCTTGTAGAACCATCTAGTGGTTAAGCTTCGTAAGTAGCCCATTGACTTTTAAATTTATTTTGTCATCTCCATGTTTCCAAACAAGTACAGCACTGATCAGAAGTGTATGAATCCAGACAATAGTAAACACTTGAAAGTCCATATTACTTAGATCAACTTCCTTGTAAATGGAATAACAACTTTATTTAGAAGTTGGCAGCTCAAGTGTCCTGGTGAGAGTGTGTAATACTGTATGTCTAACCAAAACAGACATCTCACTGGCACACCTTAGTTGAACTAAACAAATATATATATATATATATATATATATATATATATATATATATATATATATATATATATATATATATATATATATATATATATATATATATATATATACACACACACACACACACACACACACACACACACACACACACACACACACACACACACACACACACGGCCCGGTAGCTCAGTGGTTAGAGCGCTGGCTTCACAAGCCAGAGGACTGGGGTTCAATTCCCCGGCCCGGTGGAGATATTTGGGTGTGTCTCCCTTTCACGTGTAGCCCCTGTTCACCTAGCAGTGAGTAGGTACGGGATGTAAATCGAGGAGTTGTGACCTTGTTGTCCCGGTGTGTGGTGTGTGCCTGGTCTCAGGCCTATCCGAAGATCGGAAATAATGAGCTCTGAGCTCGTTCCGTAGGGTAACGTCTGGCTGTCTCGTCAGAGACTGCAGCAGATCAAACAGTGAATTACACACACACACACACACACACACACACACACACACCATATGGGCTTTTTATGGGAATTTCCGGGCTAAAAGAGACATCCTATCTGAAAGCTCACCCGTTAAGCAACCGTTACTTTGAATAAGGAAGCCTATCCTACACTTTGACTGTGGCTAGGATCCGAACCCATGCGCTTGAAGATGCCTCAGCCCCCAAAGCACATGTTGTTCCATGAACAATGGATTATGGTAGCTTGACACCACAACAGCTGTATTCCTGTCTCATTTTACTAAATTAGTCATGAGAGACTGAAAAGTGTTTGTGTTGGTGTTTGATTACTTTGCCATGTTGGTCACTTCATAAAAGAGATGCTAAAATCCTTATGAAGTATATCCATATATCACAATATTACTGAGTATATTATGTCATACTGCTGTGTAGTACATAGTCTGAATTATAAATGATAGCACTGTTACTAGGTAATCACAAAAAAAATCTTTACCATCTTCTCAAAATTATCTATATAGGATATTTAAAAGTCAATGCAGAATTTCAAAAGTAACTTAATAATCAATGTTCTATTGCATTGGTATGCATGTGGGATTTATAATTTTAAAAATTTTAGCTCATGTCACTAGGGGACATGTAGTAGGAATGACATCTGATGTGTTAGTTATGAAAACTCCCCATTGATAATTGAATAAAGAAACTATGTATAGTGTCAATGGTTGGTTTAGAGTAAATGTTTTGGTCTAAAATGGAAGGATAGTGTTGGAGTGAATGGTCATTGGTAAGAAGACTGGAATGTACAAGAATTAAATGAAGAAAAATAATTGGAGACTACTGATTAGTGGTCATTGCTATGTAGGAGATATTGTAAACTCTCCATTTACGACTGTCTCTATAATGGAGATAGAAAGAACAGATAGATAGATTGAAAAGTCTGCAGACAGATACTTCAAGAACAAGTCTACAATTCTAGATTAAGAAAGGAACAACTATAATTTTACTTCTTGAGATATCATGAGCCTTTCTTTTATAAGTTTAATTCACTCATAACAGAAAAATATTAAAATGGGAGATGACCAATATATGGATGAAGATGATTAGAAAGTAAAGTGTAGAAGAAAAGTCTGCATTAAAACAGTAACCATGGAAGTAATAGACCAGTAATATGTAGCAGATTTTGATGAAACAGTGCAATTGACTCAGTGAAATGAATTTGTTAATTTTAAAGTAACATTTAAATTGTCTTTGTCTACACTGTTTAGAAGTGTTAGAGGATCCTTCCAAGCATGAGAGACAACACATGTAGAGCCAGCATCTAGGATTTTGAGAAATTCCAGAGAATACAGAATACTCAACCTCATGGCAACTGATATAGGAAGTTGCAATATTATTTTGTTTGAGTCTATGGCTGTTGACCAATCACAAAGGAGATTTTCATACTGACCAATCTTAATGATTTTCTGGAACAGTTTTTTCCAAAGTGTATGCTGTTACAAATTCTTCCCATTCCTAATGTGTATCTCAGTAACTCTGTCACTCATAATTCCCTAAGACCATATAGTGATCAAACCTAATTTCATCTCCCTGGGCATGAAACAACTTTGTCCTATCTGTTATCATTGCCTCCAGTGAATACCACATGCCTCCTTCTAGCATGAAACAATTATTATTTCATTTTTCTTACAGGATATCATAGTAGTATCTTGCACATTAATCCTTTTTATCCTAATTTATCTTGGTGGATATTCCCCTTCTACTCCTCCACTCTGCATGTTCCTCATCTTTGTTGTTTTCCTTAGTTCTTTTTTTTTTTTTTTTTTTTACTATCTCTTTCACTTCCATTGGATTATACATCAGTGTGTAAAACATCTGGTCCCATCACCATCTCTGCCTTGGTAGCTCACCATAGAGGACTGCATTTCAAAGACATCCCACCAATATCTATTTATTATAACACCTTTCTAATTTTGCTCTTATCTTAGTATTTCTATCATATTCCATTGTCTCTGTATTTGCTTTCTTTTTATCATTTTAGTCTCTCAAAAGTCTAAGGACATTCTTAATAAATTGTGTGATCTTTCTGCTAGCAATGACATACTAGTCATTAAGTCCATAAATCTGCTGTATCATATTTTATCTTTACTCTGAGACCCAATGTGTTATCTTCCAACATTTCTTAGTGCTGTGTGGTTTTGGTTATCTGAAGTAATTTTTATTATTGTTATTATTATTATTAATAATATTATTATTATTATTAGTAGTAGTAGTGTGTTATAATGTATTTTACTGTTCACACACAAAGAAGAACTTAGTGAAAAAAGAGATGAATTGTGGTACAATTTTTTTTCTTTTTCATACAAGTTTAAAGCCAGCTTTATTTGAAAATTTGGCAGTTTTGGTAAGGTAAAATAATTTTTTGTGTCCAAAGATGGAGAAAGACAGTGCTGTTTCCACTGAAGTGAAAAGTTGATAATTTCAGTGTTAGTATACTGATTTTTAAGAGATTACTGTCATGTTTCTCTTCACTGCATGGATATTTTTACTGATTGATAATCCAGCAGTGATATATCTGAAAAATCCTTGATTAGAAAACAAATGTTTAAAAGTTTTCTAAAATTTGCTATAAGTTTCTGTGCTAGTGGAAAGAAATTTCTGATGTAAATTAATTTGAAAATTTATCAGGTTTATTTGATGTGGAGAATAGCAGATAATTTGTGTTCATAGAGTACAAGAAAACAATGCAAGATGCCCTTGTGGCCATTTATAATACTAGTGAATATCCCAACAATGATTGGTGAACATGATATTTACGGCTATGATTATATATATATATATATATATATATATATATATATATATATATATATATATATATATATATATATATATATATATATATGACTTGCTTTGTGGGAGAACAATCCAAGTGCCATCCCCAGTGAAAATGTGTATTCCCGCGCAAACAGGAGCTCAAGGTGTCCTTTTCCAGTAGTTGGTGCTTAGTTTATTCTCTCTCTCCATGACAATACGGTCTAAACTTCAATTCAATGTGTATCTAGTGGAAGAAACGCCTTGAACTCCCTTTTGCGCGGGAATACAAGTAACTCTTGATTTACGCGTGTTTAATTTACGCGTTTTTGTTAATATGCGACCGAAAAAATATTATAATTCAATTTGCGCGATCGTTTGCTTATACGCGATTTGATTTGGCCCAACCGCACTTTCAAACTGAGCGCCAAACACAATTTCAAACTGTGTGCCAGAGAGTGGACAGCGACGGTGAGTGCTTGTGAGGGGTGAAGACATTGGCATCCTACGTTTATTTTTTTTACTAGTGTTTACTTTTATACTGTGGGGTTATTTTTGATAAGTGGATTTTTGATAAAGTGGAAAAGCTCAGAGGAAGATGATGACTGACTGTGGTGTGAGTGGTGAAGGCAGTGATGCAGTGAGTGTTGTGTTTACGTATTCTTTTTGTTGTTTTCTCTTATTATTTTTTGCTTTCTCTTATTATTTCTTGTTTTTCCTTTTACTTTAAATACACTTCTAGTATTTAGAATGGTAAATAATAAAAACATGTTAATTTAGCCAAATAAATAGAGTATTTTGTACGAATTTTTTTTGGACCACATCCCTCATCCCCCCAATTATCTTTTGTTTCTTATGAGAATTACAAGTTTGTTTTACGCAAATTTTGATATACACGATGCCTTTTGGAATGCATCTATCACGTAAATCGAGAGTTACCTGTACACGTTTTCACTGGGGATGGCACTTGGATTGTTCTCCCGTGGAGCTATGAATAAAATGCGTGTGTGTGAGTGAGTAAACGAAAAAAAAAGGAGAAAGCACAGATTATTTGAGTTGTATTGTGTGTGTGGGAGAGAGAGAGAGAGAGAGAGAGAGAGAGAGAGAGAGAGGTGGTTATGAGACTGGATGAATGGAGATAAGTGTGTGTGTGTATACTAAGAGCGTGATTCATCATCACGCAGCGGCGGGAACCATGCAAGTTAACCACAGTGTTGCTTGTAACCCAATCTGCTCGTAAAACGAGATGCTTGTATCTTTAGGTGCCACTGTGTGTGTGTGTGTGTGTGTGTGTGTGTATATACAGTAAGGTCTCGGTTTACGTCAGAGTTACGTTCCTGAAACATGACGTAAGTCGATTTTGTACGTAACTCGAGTTTCCGTACATTTCAAAGCATATTATCGAGTTTTCAACCAATCATTGTTTATGGCCATTCAGGTAAGTTAAAGGTTATATTGTTATATTATTTACAACTACGTAGGAATATGAAACACAAGTTTGTTTTTGTTGTTGATTAGGGCCACGAATGCGAAGGACTGCAGGTTGCCGAGAGAGGTGGACGCCTGAGGCCGTCAGGAGGGTGGGCAGGTCGAATGTTGTGACGCCCAGGGGGGACAGCTGGGAGCGTAGTGCAGTGCGGTGGGAGTAGAAGCGTGGGCAGCGGGGCAGGAAATGCAATAGGGATCAGCAGACAGGCGCAGATGGTGCAAGTGAGCTGCGAGTGTCGTGTGGCCCAGACGAAGGATCCGGAGTTGTTATTGTTGTGATGGGTGTGCGAGCCCTCAAGGTCGTCAACCTCCCGTTGTCATGGTAACGGGCTTCCCATTCTTCTTCCTCCCTCACACACAGCTGCTGCCTCCCTTCTCATGTCTTTTAATTATGTCCTCTTTTTCTTGTAGCATAATGGTTTTCCTTTTCTTAGCATCACTGCTGTCACTAAGAAGTTTTCTCTTTGGTGCCATTGAGCAAGATACTAAGAACTTGAGTCAGTAAACGCAGAAGTAGGATAACACTCTTGCCAGGGACGATGGTGTGGTGGAACTGAGGCAGGGTGTTATTGTATTCAAGCGTGAGGCGGGCGGTTTGGCGGGCAACCACCAACAATAACAATAAATCCCGCACTTTACAATTTATAAATTTTCATTTTTTTTAATCTTAAATTGCCTTATAGTGGACTGAAGTAACTATGAGTTTGACGTAACTCGAGACCGACGTAACCCGGGACTTTACTGTATATATATATATATATATATATATATATATATATATATATACAGGCAACCCCTGTTTAACGGAGGTTCACACAACAAAATTTCGCTACAACGAAGGTTTCATTTTATTACCATCTGCTCGTTTCACAAACACCAAACTCGCTTTAACGAAGTTTTATCCAGGTAATTTTTTCCAAGTTTGAAAGCCCCGCCATATCACGCAAGCCGACAGGCTTTTGAATACACCATTGCCTCTCGTGGACAACACCCGCACCACTCACTACCCCCTGTTCAAAACAATAACAGCGTCAGCAGCAGCTTGTCTTCTCTCACTCAACTTACCACCAAAATGCCCTGCAATGTCGCATAGCATTGCTAAAAGGACCAGGAAGTCTCTTACTCTTGAAGTGAAGCTGGATATTATTCACAGACACGAGAGGCGAGAAAACTAATAGCATTGCTCGCCACCATCTTGACTCAATCTACTGTCTACTGTTTTCAAGTCAGCAGACTTTATTAAGAAGGCTGGTGAGACCGTATCTTCCTTGCAAGCTAAAAGAACCACCTGAACTCATGACTCTACAATGGATAAAATGGAAAGCCTTGAGGAAATGTGGTACATAAGTTTTGTATGTGGTACAATGATGCGCCCTTTGTTTAGATTCCACAGGTTGCTGGTTGTGTCTTTACCGTTTCACTCTTCCTCCCTTCATAAATTTAAGATCAACATACATACATACATTGGTGTACATTATAATGACAAATTAAACTGCCTAAATGTTTAACTTCATAACTTTTACTTTCATTAAACATTTCACTGTATTATGATGCACTCTCGCTTTGTTTACTCAATGGAAGTTCAAGTCAGGGGTTAAACTTGTTATAATCGGTTTGCTTAACGAAATTTCACTTAACGAAGGGTTTTTTAGGAACATAATCCCTTCGTTAAGCGGGGTTTGCCTGTATATGTATATATACAGTGGTACTTTGACTTAAGAATATAATTAGTTCCATGACGATCGTTGTATATAAATAAAATCATATGGAATCAATTTTTCCCATAGAAATTAATGGAAATAGAATTACAGTAAAACCTCGCTTGATGAACGTTTCTAGGGATGAACAATTCGGGAGACGACCAAAAAATTTGTCAATATATCGACCCAGGGGACGAACGATATTTCGGGGGACGAACGCGTTGTGAGCCGTTTGTGTGATAGCCAATCCGGCTATCACACAACAACAAAACAAAACATAAGCACAAAAGAAAATAGATACAGGAACATACAAAAAATATTACATAACTTAATCTCCGTGCCACCACGATTTTCTCCTGTTTTTCCTGGGCATGGTGATGTTACCGGCGCGCTCTACTGTAGCTTCCTCGGCGTTATCCTCGCTGCTCTGGTGGCTCTTAGCGTTCCAGTCATCATCATCCTGGCCATGTCCAGGTACTGCAGATTGTGGCACATCCATTGCAGCTGTTTCCTCGTTCACCTGGCAAGGAACACCGCTGTACTGCCCGCTCCTCTCACACTGAGCATCACCTCCGAGGATCAAAGGAACTTCCTGGCCACGTACCTTTAACTTCCCTTCTTGGAAGTCCAAACTTGCTCCCACATGCGTGAGGAAGTCAATCCCCAGCAGGCAAGGGTCTTCCAAGGCAGAGACGAAGACTGGCAATCTTTCCATGTTTCCCACGCCGATGTTCACTATAACGGGCCCCACATAGCGGCACTGCCTTGTGACGCTACACAGCTGTTGTGTAGCTCTGGCACGCTGCGCACATCCTAAGTCCTCTCTCATGACTGTCTTCTCGGATCTTTTCTATCTTCCTCCCCATCCTCGTCTCCTCCATTCCATCATGCCATCAACGTCCAGTCTCTCAAGTAATTAATAACATTTTCTTTTTTATTAATTTTATTATCATTTAGATAGCATTCAGGTAAGTAAAACAATTTAGGCTTTCTATAATTATTTCGTTCATGTCATGCATACATTAAAGGTCTATTTTGAACGGGTTTTATGGACAAAAGTATGATTTTTTTTTAGGTCTGGAACGGATTAATGATATTTCAATACATTCTTATGGGAAAAATTGATTCAGGGGACGAACAAATTGAGTGATGAACAGGATTTAGGAACGAATTATGGTGTGAGCTGAGGTTTTACTGTAATTTGTTCTAGTGATATGAATTTACCCCCCAAAAAAATTAACATGCTTTAAATACCAATCAAATATAGATTCAATATAAGATAAATATAATGTTTATTGTATGCATGATATAAATGTACTACATTGCTGGTCAGAAGGCGCAGTACCTGTGACATCCTGTGAAGGATTTTAATGACAGAAAATATGTTTCAATGAGGGTATTCACCTAAACTAGTAATTGATAGGGTGCCCTCGTGCCTTCTTGACCTTTTCGAGTCTCTTGGGAAGTGAATCGCCTAAGTGGTGGAGATATTGAGCGTCAATATTCTCCCATATGTTCTGAATAGTGGCTTGGAGGCGTGGGAGGGAGGAGGTATCTCTCTCCTTTAGCTTCAGTTTTATGTACGCCCAGAGATTTTCTATAGGGTTAAGGTCTGGCGAATTTGCGGGCCAAGGTTTTAAAAGGCTGACATTGCAGAAATCAAACCAGTCAACAATTAACTTTGCCGTATGGCACGGTGCACCATCTTGCATGAAGGTATCAGCATTGCACTTTTCCATACACTCATCTAACTCATCTAGAATTAGATCAAAGTAGTTATTTTGGTTCATACGAACATTCTTAGGCAAAAACACTAATTTTCCAAGACCATATGTAAAAAAAAAAAAAAAAAAAAAAAAAAAAAAAGAAAAACAACCCCACGCCATCAAAGAATCTGGGTTTTAATGTGTGTTGTGTAGCGTGGATTGTAACTGGTTACTACCGGGTCTGCGGTACACACGGTTTTTCTGGTTGTCTGTAACCTGAAAGCTTGCCTCATCTGACCAAAGTACCCTACGCCACTTACCTAAGTCCCAATCTTTGTGCTGAGACACAAAATGCAAGCCTACTGTTACGGTGACCATTGTGTGAAGCAAGGTTTTGAAACTGCGCGGCAACTCCGGTATCACATGTCGCCTTTCACATATCTCCGTACAGTCCTTTCAATCACCCCAGACAGCAAAGAGAGTTCCTGGCCTTAAGTTCCTTGCTATGTATGTGAGGGTTGGCCTCAAGCTGTCTTTGAATAACGTTCAGTTCTCTGGGTCACAGTGCGCTTACGCCCTTCAGGGTTATAAGGTGGTGGCGAAGCGTCTCTTCCTCACGATAAATTTTGGTCCAACGTTGAACAGTTCTGAGAGCTATGCCAGTGTTTGCGGCAATTTCTTGATTTGACTTATTCTCCTTCACTAAGGCACAAATGACTGAGATTTGGGCCTTACTAATTAGTTTCCTAGGTCCCATAATAGGTAGTAACAGGGCACAATGGTAAGCTCACGCATCCACAAAAAGGGGCCGTGAGGGGGATGAAAGAAAATTCAAATTCAAGCACACGATCCACAGGCGTTGACTAAGGAAACATATCATCTACTTTGACTACTAGAGCTGCAGAGTTGTCAGATAGCGACATACAGCGAATAATGCTGTATGTTTAAGAGTTAAGAAGGGATGAATGAAATTTGGTTCGAGTGGAAGTCATGGTCCCTTTCGCACCTTCTGCTCTGACCAGCAGTGTATATTGCCCCAAATAACAACTTAACCCACAAAACTCAGGACACGTTGATAGACGTTCATCACGCAAGACCGGTGCATGTCAATAGACGTTTTGGCGTTTTTGGGCTATATTTTGGCTATTTTCTTCCCGTCTTCTTTGCTTGTGAGCTGGCAACATTCATCAGTAAACATATGCTATACATCACTGTGTCACAAACTCCCACGATGGATGGTAGTAGCAACAGTGATTTCACAGTGTCTGATTTCGCCACCTCTCCTGCGCGCCTTACATCTACACCTTGGGTTTCTTGCCATGTAGCGGGGAGACAACATTTGAATGAGAGTGGTATCAGAACAGGAGAGAGAGAGAGATACAAGGGGCCCGTTTTCTATCGCTCGAGCCAAGGCCGCTAAACCCGATCGGACGCAAGGCCATGAACACCGATGATACCACCTCACTCAACCTGTGATATTTTGTTAACCATAGCATCTAGAGACTTCTGTTTTTTTTTGCATTGCAAAGAGAAAGAGTTGCTTGTAGACATCATTTGTACTCACTCGTTTATTGAATTTCCAAGTGTAATCAGTATGTGAATACAGGCTATTTTGTGTTTCTCGCCAAACCTGCTGAGTTAGCGTGAGCAAAAACTCCCAACTTACATTCGTACTTACCAACACTGTGATAGAACTTCGTATATGTAGTATGGAGGAAGAATTGGTGAGTTACCCATGCCTTACTGTTGGCACGCCCCATGACCTGGAGTTTCTCTTCTAACATCTTATGTGCTTTAAAGGCCCTGGGGTTCTCAGAATGATACACCAACAATGGTTTGACTTTACAGTTACTACTAGTGTTAGTGCACAGGCCCAAGTCACAGATATGCACACCATGTTCATATTTTGCAATTATCTTGTATAATATCCAGTGCGAGACTCTTGTAAGTTTTTTCTTTTTAGCCTTCTTATTTTTACTTTTGAAACCCATGATCATGAAGTCTTGAGTTCACAAAACTTAAGAAAAAATACACACTGTCGAGGAGCACAGACATATACATGCACAAAGGATGAACAACGATACACAACGCGAAATGAATGTTCTGGTGGACATGGGTAGCCGAGCAATCGCTGCGCCACCTACCGATGGCTATTTGTATCTTAAAAATATCTTCATATTTTGAGGCATAAATTATAAGAAATTTTTCGTCGTATATAAAAACAATCATATGTTGGAGCGTTCGTATCTTGAAGTATTACTGTACACTTAACCCTCGGGTCGTGCCTTATTGGGACCGAAATAGCCACGCCATAGCCGAAAACGCGATAGCTAAATTGATCTTGGCGTGAAGGCGGTTTTGGCCAATGAGCGCTCAGATATCCCATGATGTCATGGCTGGGCGCACGATAGCAGGCATCTGAGGTCGCGATAATGAAATCTTAGCAGCTTTTCATGGGTGCGCGATAGCAATAAAACGAGATAGCCGAAGTCGCGATAGCTGAGGGTTGACTGTATACACATATATATATTATGTATAAATGGGCAGGAGTCTCTCTTAGACATGTTTCATTAAAGGTAATGGATAATTCAGCATATGTTATTTTCTTAAAAGTATTTTCTCTACACATTAAGAGAGTCTTATTCTCTCCAGTAATAAGATTGATAACTTCTCCAAAGCTGGCAATTTTTTGTGCTAGATCGCAATTTCAGTTCCTTGAGTCTTCATCACTAGCTGAAGAGAAGGTGGTGGTTTTGCTATGTCTGAGATGAGAATGACTGAGCTCTGCTGTTAGCTACTAATTAACGGGCATTGCTGCTACTCTTGCTGAGCACCACGGACTGTGATTGGCTGATGCTGGTAGCTCCTCTCCTGCTGGGGAATGCTCAAAGTTCTTCTTATTGGACATTGAGTTTTGGTGATAGCTCTTTGATGAATAATGCCTCTATTATAGGGAGGCATTGCACATCTCTGCATGTGTTAGTTATGTATTTTTTCCAGCACTTTTCTTGTAAGGGTGGTGCTGTGTTTGCCGAGTAGGTGCTGCTTGATGGCCCTATTATTTAGATGAACTGTTACTTGTTGGGATAACGTTGTAGTTGTTATGACAATATAGGATGAAGGAAGGACTTCAGTTTCCTTGCTTGCAGGTAAACCTATAAAGGTGAGTGGTTTGATAATCTGATTAAATAGGCTCACATTTTCTAATCAGTCAAATTGGACTAAAATCTAATAATCACTGTTGGGCTGTCAAAAATTTAAAGCTAATTGTGATTAATCTAGATCAACATTTTCTTAGTTTTTTTGCAGTAGCAGTTTTTTTTGTAATTTTTTCTATTTTTCTAAGTAAATGTTTTTGGTTTTATTCTGTTCTATTCACACTTTTGTATTTTCTCTATATATAATGTGTAAAACATGTTTGATTATTAAATCACGTATAATAAAAAGGTTATATTACACAAGTATAAAGTAGGTATAATACTTTATTTATTTATTTTTTTTTTTTTTTTTTTTTTTTTGCATGTCTCATATCAGTTAAGTGACACGCCACACCTGTATAGAACCAGAGTGGAAAACTTTAAATATCACGAGGTATATATCCTATCTTTTTTTTTCCTGAGAGAATATATTAGTATTATTGTGTATTTTGTGTAATACATATATACTGTATAGTTTAATTCTTTTGTCATTTTGATTACAATAAGATGTGTATTTTTGCTCTTAATAGCTTGGTGTCTTCATATTGGTTAAAAATTACTTATTTAGGTTAAGAAAAAGATGACATTTCCTTTAAAAACATTGAAAATTGCTTTTAAAAATATCACATATTTCATCATATTGTAATTGCTAATTGGAATTAAACTTTTTTTTTTTTTAATCATGCCCATCTCTGCCTATACATGACATGTGACTTCTGTGTTTTCTTGGCTTCTTGGGCAAACATATGTGGCAGACAAGGCTGCCACATATGTCCTCATCAACTGAGTGTACCACAACAACTACACACACTCACTGGACATCACTGAACCTGTGCTGCACAGATGTAGTACTGCTAGATTGACACTGTTGCAATGGGTTCACCCCTTGGATTACTACTTGCCAACTTTTTCATAGGCTGCTTAGAAGAGAAAGGTTTCATGAATATCAACAGACCAGAAATGGACTGCAGATACATAGATGATATCTGACAAAGACCATGGATGACATCAAAGCCAATCAACTAAAAAAAAACACCTTTTTTTCGTTAAGCCCTTCAACTTGATGATAATTTTGTCCTCATAGCGCTCATGACAAATTCAAGGATGCACATACTGTGTCATGGCTGCATTCTGTCAAGATTTTTTTTTTTCTTTTCCTGGATATTGTAGATCTTCCAGAATGTCTCTGAAGACTGTCAACTTTTGTCGACGCTGGTCGTCACACACAAGCTCGCTTCTGCCTTTGTTGCATTTGTCAACTGTAAACAAACATGGCGGCCCCTTCACCCCCAGCAAGCCGTTGCTAATTTTTCATTGCTATTTTTGACCTTTAATGCTCCCTACAAGAAACTCTTCAGACAGCTTTGTCCACTCATAAACAACATAGCTGCTCATCTTGGCCAGTTGTTCCTTGGAAGTTCTGCCTTGGAACGTTGCTGTCCCAGAGAAATGTAAACAAACTGAACTACTTTTCACTGTTAGGCTAGGACAAAAAATATATATATACATGTACTTATCAAGATTCTATTGATTTGAGATTATAATATCATTCCAATTAACACTTTTATAATTAGAAACCATAGATCTTTGACTAAAAATTGACGCTAGAGTAAAACGTGTTTCGTCTGACTCAAGACGACGGAAAGCTATCTCCAGCTCCTAGCCCTAATAAGCTTGAGCTTATAAGAAAGTGTGAGGCAGGTAAAGGTCACAGTGTCGTTGCAGTGCAAATGGGTGTCTCTAGATCAACAGTATCAACCATTTGGAAGAACAGTGATAAGTAAGTACTGCATGACCACTGCAAGTGTTTTATTTCCAAAAATGTACTGTACAGCACCCTAATGTGTTTAATAAAACAAGTTAGATATAAATGAAGCCTTTAATAGTTCTGATTTGGTTTAAGTTATAAAATTAGTGTTTTTTAGAGGTTATAGTGATGTTTTGAGGGGGTCTAGGCTGGAGGTTGGTCCCTATCCCCCTTAATTCTTAAGTATTTTATGGGAAAAATTGCTTCACGACTTAATAAATGCTGATTTGACTGATGAAAAACCGCCCTAACCCCGTCGAATTGTGAGGATCCCGTATTTAAATAATTGACACATGCAGAGATGTGCAATGCCTCTCTAAAATAGAGGCATTATTCATCAGAGTTTTCACTGAAACTTGTGTCCAATCAGAAGAACTTTAAGCACTCCCCAGTGAAACAAGCAGCTACCAGTGTCAGCCAATTATAACCAGTTACACCCAGCATGAGTAGCATCAACACCACCCTTAAATAGTGGCTTACAGGACAGCTCAATCATACATGGCAAAACCATCATCTTAACAGCTGAAATCGTGATCTAGCACAAAAAATTATCCACTACAATAGTCAATTAATATTATTACTAGTAATAAAGCTCTAAATTAAATTTCCTAACCGCATCGTCGTTTTTTCAGAGCTATGATATTTTGTAGTATTCATAATGTAACTTAAAAAATGTATAGAAATTTTTTTTATTATTTTTATTTTTTATTGACTTGGTTATAAAGTCACCCAGAAATAAAACAATGACAACTGATCAGTCCTAGTACATAAAATCATTAGTTTTATAACATCAAATACTAAGTTGCTCCAATCACTGTGTTTACATTCTTCATTACTGGAAATATGATTGAAACTAATACATCTGCCTTAAATATATTGCCCAACACAACTGGGAGCTTTACAAATGATAATGTACAAATTTTGTACTCATAGTCTGGGATGAAGAAACAAGATCCTGTACACTGCAGAATTTTTTTGAATTGCTGCATTATACAAATTTTTATCCCAAATCTGAATCCTGCCCAGATTTTATTTTCTACTATATACAGGTGCAGAAATATTAACAAACCCATGTTAAAATAATAGAAAAAACTCACATCAGTGAGCAGTCACACTTGCAATAGATAGGGGTATTTTTCCCTATTTTTATTTTTTTTATTCTTTTTTTATTTATTTTTTTTTTTACATAAATATGTACTGTACTGTCATTAGTCTGGTATACCACATTTGCTTAGACCATATATATAAAACATGTGTACAGGTACAAACTTAAATCAAATCACTTTTAAGTGTACTATTGAAGACATTACTATATCTTCAAAACTTTATAATTTGCATGTTTCAGCTTTGCATGTTAGGAAGGCATATACAGCCAGTATCACACATGTAATTTCTGTAGACGAGCATTTCCATGCGGAAGCATGTTAAAACCCGGTGTTCTGTATAGATGATCATCGCAGTTCCGAAGAATCATCGCAGTTGTCTGGCCAAACGGTGTGGTGCTTCACTCCTCACTCTCCAACAACACTTTTCTTACCACCCAATGCTCTTCTGATATATAAATAAAACAAAAGTAAGCCTCACCTATCCTAACGAAGAAAGAGTGAGAAAAAAATAAATAATTGACTTTCTCCGGTATTTGTTTGATAAACCTTTTTCCTAGCACATCTAAAGTTATATTTTATGACCTCTTAATCCAATCAGAAGAGCACTGAGTGGACATGCCTGAAAAAGGAAATCTATATACAAATTAAAAAGCGTGAAAAATACAAGAGCAAGAGATAGATGAGAAGCAAGAAGAAATTCTATGAAGGCAGGAACAGTAGTAACCTTGGTGGTGTTGAGGGGCCAGTTTGCTGTAGCTGAGGTCCTGGTTTGCTTCCTTATATGGACTCTGCCTTTATTTTTTTACTCATTCACTTTTTGCCTCAACTTTGAGACAATATGCCACTATTCACTGCCTGAGGATAGTCTTTTCTCTTTGCCCTGCTTTAGGTCAAGCATCTGCTCCCCTCGTTTTACTACTGCATTGATGAGATCAGCTGCGTGACCGAGATCTACTCCTGCTTCGCCTTTTGTGAGAATCTCTGCTCTGAGACCGCCGTGACCTCTGTGGTGACCTGAAAGAGGAAAAGATTGTGAAAGCAACCTAATATTCTTCACTAAACCTTGAATCATGCACCTCTACTGTAAGCTTGAAGTTGATGACACATCATTTTAATATAATTCAAATGCTACAGTAGGCACGGAAAGTCTTGACACCATATGACCAAGTAATTTCTTTCCACAGTATATAGTAAATGCTTATTACTATCTTCCCAGGAAGGTAAGATGTTCTGATATTTTGGGAACACTACCTGACAACCTTTTACACTCTATGGGAAATAGGCAACAATGTGCGAGTCAACTCTGGGTGAGTTATTTTAAAACAGAGAGAGAGAGAGAGAGAGAGAGAGAGAGAGAGAGAGAGAGAGAGAGAGAGAGAGAGAGAGAGAGAATATGAGAATGGTCTGTCACCTGAGTGACTCTCACACTGTTACCTGCTCCCCAGAGAGTGTAGAAGGTTGCAAGTGTTCCAAAAGCATCAGAAAACCTTGCCTTCCTAGGAAGGTATTAAGGAGCCTCTACCATGATCATGAAAAGATATGACACCACCCCTGTGGTGAAAAGACTTTATTTAACAGGCACATACCAAACAGAATTACATGCTGAATGTAATTCTGTTTCTGCAATGATGTTTAAATCCCTGTTCTTTTTACAGATACAAGTATTTTTTTAAATCTGTCAGTAAACCCACAGTTGTAGACTTGAAGTATCAGAATAAATACTTCAAATCTACAACTGTGGGTTTACTGACAAGTTTATATTCACAAGTGTGATATTCCATCCCCTTAAATCTATGTATTATCATCATTCATTCAAGATCATTATGTCTTGTAAAATAGCTGTGAAGTTGTTCTATAGGCTTTTCTTGTTGCTAGCTATATATGCCCAAGGTCAAACGTCAATGAGTTTACAGATATCCACCAATACTTTTTTTACTTAAGCACTTGTCAGCAAAGACCTCCCACAAACTTTTATTAACTCATTTCTCCCTATTGTGGAAGTTTTGATTATGAGTTAACATACACACATATGAAACACACAGGACTTGACGAAGGAGTAGGCCGGGTCCTAGCCACTTGATCTACAATTTGGCAAAAACAGAATCGATTGAAATTGGTATGATACTTTTGGGACAAGTCAGCTGGCCAGTGGTACATGTAGCTAGGGGGCGGAGCTTCCTTTTGCCGCCACAATAAATATCTTGGAAGCCCTCAGGTTGACTGTGTGTGTGTGTGTGTGTGAGGTTTTAACCGCGTGTCATCCGTGAAGCGCCCCTGGATTCTATCCACCATATAGTGTTTTGAGTGGCCATGTGTTGTTAATATGGGCAAGAACACACATTTAGAGCAGGGCAAGATTGCTCAGATCATTGCTTTAAAAGAATCTGGCCTGTAAATGAAAGATATCATGGCACAACCTGGTGTGAGTGAGTGTTCTATGTGGCGTTGGGTTGCCAAGCCCTACTAGCACGGCAGTCAGAATTATCCCACCCACGAGAGGCCAGTGCCCAATAAAAGACAAGTGGTGTAGAAACATAGTGAAACAACAACTAAAGACTAATCCTGTCCTGACAGCGAGAAAAATAAAGGAAGAGAACCTTAGGTTGCTGGAAGAGGTCTTTGTTTATACAGTATCCCGCCTCACTGCTGAGCTTGCCTACCATAATCACTACCCAATAAAGAAGCCTCTCCTCAAAGTGAATAGGGTCCAGTTTACCAGGAAGTATGGAGTGTGAGATGAGAACTGGCTGATTGTATTGTGGTCTGATGAAAGCACCTTTATGGTGACATGCAATAGAAATTGTAATGTTTATCGCCATCACAGTAGTGATCTACTGGATGCCCGCTACACTTGTGCTACTATAAAACACCCAGATCCATTGATGATGTGGGGGAGCATTGGTTGGTTACAGCAAGGCCCACCTTAATGTGTCTCACAAGGAAAGGGTGAACCAGTATAATTACTGGAGTTGCTGTGTGTTTTACCCCAGGCTTTTGAAGACACTATAGCTACCATCTTTCAGCAAGATGGGGCAAAGCCTCATACAGCCAAATCAGTAATCCAATGGTTTTGTGACTGAAGTACAATTTATTGAGGAGTGGCTAGGCAAATCGTTAAGAAGGCTCTCCAGTGGAAGGTCATGTACTGGATGTCAAAGCTTGAGAGGGAGATCCATGCATTGTGGAATCGTATTGAGCCTCATAAATTACAAAATCTTGCAGTATCAGTCCCAAAAAGCTTCAGGACGTTATCAAGAGGAAAGACAATCCTACCAATTAATGAATGTTGATTTTATGAATATTTCCATTACTATGTGCCTGCCTTTTTTAGTTATGAGATGACCCGGCCTACTTCCATGTCAAGTACTGCAATATCATTTACCACCTATCATAGTCATTGCTGTTAAATATGGAATAAACAACCGGTATGATTAAAGAGCTATACTGATGTATTTTTACTTGTATTGACTTCTCTT
>NC_059268.1:3421221-3455451 GCF_017591435.1 Portunus trituberculatus | reverse complement strand
TATTTGTCATTATATTTCGGTGGTGTTACGTTGTCATTTTTGTTGAACGGAGTCAGGTAATTATATGTGTATGGTAATATATTTGGTGGTACGTCACGTGGTTGCTTGCATTCATGTACCAAGTAAAGGTCATTCTTATATACGGGTAGCTGGGAAAAAAGGGGTAATATTGTACGTACTACATATGAGATTTACTGATAAATAAAGCACCGTGTTCAGATGTTGTAATACGTTATGAAGATATAGTGGATGATGTTTGAAGTGAAATCCGTTTTGATGGAAGAATATGTACGAGATTAATGTAATTCTTAAGGATGTTGTAAGAGAAATTGTAGTAATTGTAGTGGAGAAGGCAACAGAAAGAGTTGTGATTGTTACTTGTCGGCGCCGTATCGAACACCTTATGTATAGATATTATTTTTGTTAATTAAAGATAGAAAAAACCTTTGACTATTTATAGCCAGTAGCTAGAGAATTTGTGCAACGTCGTGCAACAGCTCGACTACTATTACTACTATTACATTTATAATCAATACTACCATTACTATTACTACTACTACTACTACTACTAATAATAATAATAATGCTTTTACAACTACTACTACTACTACTACTACTACTACTAATACTAATACTACTATAAATACTACTAATACTGTTTTTTCTATTGCTTTTCCTACTACTACTACTACTACTACTACTACTACTACTACTACTACTACTACTACTACTACTACTACTACTACTACTACTACTACTACTACTACTACTACTACTACTACTACTACTGATTTTATTTATAATATTAGTACAACTACTACTACTACTACTACTACTACTACTACTACTACTACTACTACTACTACTACTACTACTACTACTACTACTACTACTACTACTACTACTAATAATAATAATAGTAGTAGTAGTAGTAGTGCTACTACGACTACGATTATTGATTTTCTATTGCTCTTTCTACTATAACTTCTACTACTACTACTACTACTACTACTACTACTACTACTACTACTACTACTACTACTACTACTACTATTACTACTATTACTAAAACTGCTACTACTACTACTACTACTACTACCACTACTACTAATATTGATTTTTTATTGGTCGTCCTACTATTACTTCTACTACTACTACTACTACTACTACTACTACTACTACTACTACTACTACTACTACTACTACTACTACTAACAACAACAACAACAACAACAACAACAACTACTACTACTACTACTACTACTACTACTACTACTACTACTACTACTACAACTACCACTACTATTACTAGTGCCATCATGTTTCCCACCATCCCTGCTGTGTCGCTGTGATGTGGATATCTGACGGCAAGAACAGAGAGTACTGTCGTCTAATTCCTCTCATTTCTCTATCTTTTCTTGTAGGCTGTAGTGTTTTTTTAGTTATTTTTTATTGTTTAAAGAATATTTACATATTTTGTTGTTTGTGATAAAAGTATTATTATATTACTTTCTTTTTTGCAAACGTAATGTTTGTTTAGATTTAGTTATTAGTAATGTTTAGGGTAATTTGCTCCATGAATCATGGTAATGTATTATTTTCAAAGCTGCGGCCAAGTTACGTTCTCCTTTGTGTACAGTTGTGTGGGTTTTAGGTCCAAGACAGTCCCGTCTTAATGGACCTGGGAATAGCGCCATTTCAAATATCCATTTTCTATAAAGTGTGTATTGCCAATGAAATATACAAGTATCAGCGGAAGCAGAATATGCCAAGAGTACTAGTAGTGTAGTAGCGGGAGGCGGCCAGCAGGGTGCGGGTCCTGCTCTTCTCTATTGAGCCATCGCCAATACCTTAGTAGAGATATTTGTTATACAATATGGGCTTCTTACGGGGTTCTACGGGCCAAAAGAGGTATTTTGGGAGCCATCTATCTGAAATCCCACACCTTAAAGAACCCTTACCCCAAGTGAATGCTGTTTTTACTCTCCGACTGTGGCCAAGATTCAAACACATGAGCTTACAGACCCTTGGGCCACGAAAACGCCCGTGATTCCGTTCTTCTCTCTTTTTTATCTATATGCTTCCATACTTCTTATTTTTATTCTCTTTCTAATTATTTTAATCTGTTTTTCCTAGACAGTCCTGGCTGGAGGGCTTTGGTAATAGTGAACTGGAAATAAAATTCACTAGTATCAGCGAAAGCAGGATAGGCCAAGAGTAGTGAATATGGTTGTGAACGTGGGATGGAGCAGACGTTCATGTGTAGGTTCGAATCCCACCATGTGCCATCTTCGATTTTTTTTTTTTTTTTTTCGAGTGGTTTGAAGTTAGGTAAATGTCATCATGGTAGACATGTTCTAGGTGGAGGTGAAGTGATATGAGTACCAATATAAATAAAATTGTGTGTACGCTAAAGGGTGGACGCTGGACAGTCACTGTGCTTCCCATACACTCCAGGTATACCTACAGGCGCTATAGGCTGTACCATAAGGACAAAAGTATAGATAGTAGTAGTGTAGTCGTATTGCACTACAAAAAAAATATTACTGTAAACACTTTCTCTCTCTCTCTCTCTCTCTCTCTCTCTCTCTCTCTCTCTCTCTCTCTCTCTCTCTCTCTCTCTCTCTCTCTCTCTCTCTCTCTCTCTCGAAAATATTTCCAAGGTTTTATTGAAAAATAATAGCAATAAAAACAATAACACTAATAATATCATTAAAAATAATAATAATAATAATAATAATAATAATAATAATAATGATAATGATAATTATAATAAGAGTAATAATAATAATAATAAAAAAATGTTAATAATAATAATGATGAAAATTTTAGTAATAATATAATGATATTTTTAATAATAATAATAATAATAATAATAATAATAATAATAATAATAATAATAATAATAATAATAATAATAATAATAATAATAATAATAATAATAATAATATAAATAATAATAATAACAATGATAATAATAATAATAAGTATAATGCAAGTGATAATAATCAAAATACTAACAATACTACTGCTACTACTACTTCTAATAATAGTAAAAGGAAGAGTAGCAATCGACCTAAGGCTTTTTTTTTCTGTTATGGCCTAGAGCTCCTGTAGATATACTTGAAGAGTATGCATGAGAAGCCCTGTCCAGCTTCCACTATTAGCGGCGCAGGATATTCTATTTATAGAGGTAGCCATATTAAGGGCCATATCACCACCCAAGTGCGTCTTTGGTGCAAGGCAATGACGCGTCCACCATGAACCTGGATATCATAATGACGTGTAGGTAAATTTAAACCACTCGACAAATGACAGAGTTTCAAGGCGGCACATGATAGGATTCGAACGTACGCATGGACGTCTGCCCGATCCTACGCTACTCGCAAGGCCCTTCTTTTTCTCGTGTCTACCCTTGGCATTGGTCTGTCTCTTGGCGATCCTCGAAATCATGATGGAATTTTACTAATTAATTAGACTTTTGTACCTTTAGCTCTCGTTCAGCGAGAGTATTAATGATCGTGGGCTGATTCTTGCGCCGCGGCAAATCCTTGTTTGTCATGGAGGATGTGAGGGAGGCGGAGGAGCAGCAGCAGGAGGAGAGGAGAGGATGTTTTGTGAGACTGTAGGAATAGGTTCAGAGAGAGAGAGAGAGAGAGAGAGAGAGAGAGAGAGAGAGAGAGAGAGAGAGAGAGAGAGAGAGAGACTTGTAGCTGAGTTTCTCCTACCTGCCTTTCTCTTATTTCCGTCTCTGTGGCCTTTCTTTCTTCATTTTACACCTTTACTTCCTTTTATGTAGTAGGAATATTTGTATTATTATCATAATAGCCATCATTCACTTTCTAAATATTTTAATCTTTTCTTCCTAGACAGTCGTGCCTTGAGGGCCCAAGGAATAGAGAATCGACAATAAAATTTACTAGTAAGCGAAAGCAGCATAGGCAAGGAGTAGTGGATATGGTGGTGAGCGTGGGATGGGGCACACGTCCATGTGTAGTTTGGAATCCCACCGTGTGTTATCTTGAAACTTTCTCATTTCTCGAGTGGTTTAAAGTCACCTGCCTGTCATCATGGTATCCCTGTTCAAGGTGGAGGTGTATTTGCCTTTCAAAAAAGATGCGCTTTGGTGGCGATATGGGCCCTAATATGGGTACCACTATAAATCAAATTTTCCCCGCCGCTAATGGGTGGAAGCTGGACAGCGCTTCTCACACTCTTCAAGTATACCGAAAAGCGTTATAGGCTATAACATAAAAGAAGTAGTAATACTAGTAAGGTAGTCGTATTCCATATCGAAATTAAAATTACTGTAAACTCTCTCTCTCTCTCTCTCTCTCTCTCTCTCTCTCTCTCTCTCTCTCTCTCTCTCTCTCTCTCTCTCTCTCTCTCTCTCTCTCTCTCTCTCTCTACATTAATATTAATAATAGTGATAAATAATAATAATAATAATAATAATAATAATAATAATAATAATAATAATAATAATAATAATAATAATAATAATAATATAATAATAGTAACAATAATAATAATAATAATAATAATAATAATAATAATAATAATAATAATAATAATAATAATAATAATAATAATAATAATGATATTGATAACAACAATGATAATAATAAAAATAATAATAATAATAATAACAATGATGAAATAATAATATTCATATTAATATTAATAAAAATAATGATAATATTAATAAAAATAATAATAAAAAATAACAAAATGAATAATAATAATAATAAAAATAATAATAATAATAATGATAACGATAAAAATAAAATTAATAATAATAATAATAATAATAATAATAATAATAATAATAATAATAATAATAATAATAATAATAATAATAATAATAATAATAATAATAATAATAATAATAATAATAATAATAATAATAATAATAATAATAATAATAATAATAATAATAATAATAATAATAATAATAATAATAATAATAATAATAATAATAATAATAATAATAATAATAATAATAATAATAATAATAATAATAATAATAATAATAATAATAATAATAATAATAATAATAATAATAATGATAAGATAATAATATTCATATTAATATTAATAACAATAATGATAATATTAATAACAATAATAATAAAATAATAATATGAATAATAATAATAAAAATAATAATAATAATAATAATAATAATAATAATAATAATAATAATAATAATAATAATAATAATAATAATAATAATAATAATAATAATAATAGTAATAATAATAATCATAATAATAATAATAATAAGAAGAAGAAGAAGAAAATTGATAATAATAATAATAATATTAATAATAATGATAATAATAATAAAAATAATAATAATAATAATAATGATAATAATAAATTTCTGTGAAAAGCCCACATGGTATAAAAAAAATAATTATTATTATAATAATAATCATAATAATAATGATAATAATAATAATAATGATAATAATAATAATAATAATAATAATAATAATAATAATAATAATAATAATAATAATAATAATAATAATAATAATAATAATAGAAGTAGTAGTAGTAGTAGTAGTAGTAGTAGTAGTAGTAGTAGTAGTAGTAGTAGTAGTAGTAGTAGTAGTAGTAGTAGTAGTAGTAGTAGTAGTAGTAGTAGTAGTAGTAGTAGTAGTAGTAGTAGTAGTAGTAGTAGCAGTAGTAGTAGTAATAGTACTAGTAGTAGTAGTAGAATTAGTAGTTGTAGTAGTATTTGTTGTTGTTGTTGTACTCTTAGTAATAGTAATGACAATAATATTAATAATAATAATTTTATTATTATTATTTTTTTTTTTTATTATTATTATTATTATTATTATTATTATTATTATTATTATTATTATTATTATTATTATTATTATTATTATTATTATTATTATTATTATTATTATTATTATTATTAATGTTATTATAATTATTATTTTGATTATTATTATTATTATTATTATTATTATTATTATTATTATCATTGTTATTATTATTTTTATTATTATTATTATTATTATTAGTAGTAGTAGTAGTAGTAGTAGTATCATTATTATTATAAACCATTTTTTTTTTTATATATATATTTCAGTTCCTTAAAGTAATTGGGTGTATATACGCGTTTTGCCTGGATTTCTGAGTTTTGGTGCATAAAAACCTGAAAACCACCTAAATAACACGTTTTGTTACTTTTGTTTCGTTTCACTATATCGGCAAAGTCTCATCGATATTGTCATTTTGAAGTGTTACAATGTAAAATGATTTCAATATACAACATTTTAAATTGAGATAGTTTTGTTTTCACAAAAGAAAACTTTAGAAATATGTATATAAGACGTTTTTAACAAATATTGTGTATGTTTTTGTTTTGCCTGCATTTCTTAGTTTTGGTGCATAAATGTTGGAAAACACCAAAATTATCCATTTTTATACATATTTCAGTTCCTTAAACAATTAGTGTCTTTATACGCGCTCTACTTTGATTTCTATGATTGGTGCATATAAAGCTGGAAACTATTAAAATAACACGCTTTCGTTCCTTTAATTTTTCTTCTCTATATTGGCTTATTTTTATCAATCTTATAGATTTGAAGGATAACAATGTAAAATTACTTGAGTATGAAAGATTTCAATCGAGATATTTTCTTTCATAAAACACCTTCAAAACACATAAATAAGACGTTTTAACAAATATAGTGTATAGACTTCTCTTGCTTGCATTTCTGAATTGTGGTTCCCAAATGATGGAAAACAACGAAATATCCTAGTTTTCTTCATATATCGCTTCCTTTAACAAATATTCTTTATATAGTTTTATTTTCTTGCATTTCTGAGTTTTACTGCATAAAACCTGAAAACCAGCAAATTAACACCTTTTTGTTACTATTTTTCGTTTCTCTAGATCGGCATAGTTTCAACGTTTTTATAATTTTGAAGCGTAACAATGTAATATGACTTCAATATGCAAAATTTTCAATCGAGACATTTTTTTGTTTTTCATAAAACACCTTAAAACACATAAATAAGACGTTTTAACAAATAATGTGTATAATCTTGTTTCGCCTGCCATTCTGAGTTTTGGTGAATAAAATGTTTGAAAACACCAAAACAACCCTTTGGTTTTTTTTTACATATTTCAGTTCCTTAAGCAAATAGTGTGTAATTATACGAGGCATGCGACACCCGGCCGCCGCCTCTTCTCACCGGCGTATCATTTAATTGCTCCTCCCTCTACACCAGTTATAAAGTGTTAGTATAAACTTTAGAAGTATTAGTGAAATTATTTGTACCTTTTGTCTATTGTTCTTTATATGCACTGTGGTCAATAAACTATCTATCTATCTATCTATCTATCTATCACATATACATACATATACACATACATACATATACATACATACACACATACACACACCGACTATGATCACGCCCTCTCTACCCTCGATCTCCCCACAATGGCTACCAGACACCAAGCGGCCCTCGTCAAGATGGGTGGAGGATTGCTGCGCCACTCACGGCTACGACATCTCCTCCCCCCTGACGCGCCCCAACCAATCCATGCCACACGACACACAAACGTTGTCATGCCACTCAGGGCCCCAAGAACTGACCGTTATCATCATAGTGCTATCCCCTCCATGGTGCGAGCCATAAATAGCTAAGTTAAGGTTCTAATCTTCAGTCCCTCAATCCCCATATGTACATCTTTAGGTAGTGCTATCCCCCCCGCCCCATGGTGCGAACCATAAATAACCATTAGCAGCTAAGCTAATATTCTAATCTTAAGTCTCCCTCAATCCCCATATGTACATTTTCAGTATGTATGTACTGCAATTATACTAATAAACCGTATTATTATTATTATTATTATTATTATTATTATTATTATTATTATTATTATTATTATTATTATTATTACATACACACATACATACATATATACATACATACATACACATACATACACATATATGCACATACACATACATATAAGTACACAACCATAATGCTCATAAAAGGTGTTACAATGCAGTTTTCAAATATGTTTTTATTTTCTTTTTAAACAACGCCAGGTTATTGATGGTTTTTATTTCAGTGGGTAAGGAATTCCACAGTTGAGACTGAACTCAGAATACAGTTTTTGAAGAGAGTTGTTCGGAACTGAGGGAAAACTAAGCTAACATTATTATTTCTAATATTATGAACTCTGCGTACTAACTCAAAGGTTAGATTTACACGATGGCTGTTTAAATCCTTGTAAATAAATAATAGAAGAAAATATTTGTGGATATCACGAAAGTTAAGAAAATTATAAGTAGAAAAATAGCCTCTTGATTCAAATTTTCCCATAGTAAATATACATCTAAAATGTTTCTTTAAGCTACAGCCAGCTTGTCAATAAACGATGGCCAGGTACAACTCCAAAGAGAGACAGTAAATAAGATGAGGAAAACAAAGTGTGTAATATATGCTGATTAATGCCACAGAAGTAAGATTATTACGAACCCGGTGTAGTATGCCACATATTCTTGATGATTTTACTTGTACAGAGTTTATTTGATCTAGTCAGTTTAGATTCTCATCTACAATGACCCCAAGAAATTTAGTATTTGCTACGCGTTGTAAAGTAGCACCTTCATGTAAAATGGGGCATGATATGCTTTATTGACCGGTTTTGAAAAAGTACATAACTCGTTTTACTGATATTAAGCTT
This sequence comes from Portunus trituberculatus, assembly GCF_017591435.1. Classification (NCBI taxonomy): domain Eukaryota; kingdom Metazoa; phylum Arthropoda; class Malacostraca; order Decapoda; family Portunidae; genus Portunus; species Portunus trituberculatus. Next base: position 3,446,720 of record NC_059268.1, on the reverse strand, counting down.
TAATTTATTTTATTTTATCCACTGACTTACTAGATTTAATTCAATAATCAAATTTGAGTGTAGTCTGTTTATACTGTCATCACACAAGAGCAGGTTCGTCATCAGCATATATTGTGTATTTAAATTTAGAGCTTGAGTAAATGTTATCATTGATGTACATAAGGAAAAGTAAAGATCCTAAAATAGATCCCTGTGGAACTCCCTTAGAAACTCGTTTAAAGGAAGAACAGGATGCGTTGCAGTACACTGCTTGATATCTATTGTAAATGTAGCTTTTCAAAAGTTGGAGTGGGATTCCTCTAACACCAAAGTGCTTTAATTTGTCTGTTAAGATAACATGGTTTGAGGAATCAAAGGCTTTAGATAAATCAATAAATACGCCAGCTACAAATAGTTTTCTAAATAAATAAACTATATAAGGATTATACGATAGGTGTTATTATCATACTTATTATAAACATTATCGCAATATGTTAAACAACTGTATACGACAAGATAAAAAGTTCTTCTACACGATTCAATTCACTAATTTATAAAAATGACACTCGAAAAATATGGAGTACAACCAACCATCTTTTTACCAACAAAAAAGGATAATGCCACTTGCCATATTTTGTCTAATGAGAGAAAAAAAAAAAACTCTCGGATCCCTTAGAAATCACTCAAACATTCTAGAAATTTTAGACCGATATTGCACCCAATCTAGACCATAACCTACCACCCTCGACCACTGACCCTGTTAGCTTTCTAAGAAGTAATTGTCCTCATTCATTGTCGGCTCCTATGATCATCCCCCAAGATGTAACCACTGTAATTGATTCCCTAAAAAAATAAAAAGAGTAATGTTCATGATATTCCTGTGTCTATTATCAAAATAAGTAAACACCAATTGGCATTACCCGACTCTATATTCTTTAACAAATATGCTACTAATGAAAAATTCCCTCAATTATTTAAACATGCAACCGTTACTCCCATTCATAAGAAAGGTGCCAAATATATTATAAGTTATTACAGACCAATATCTTTGTTAAACATTTTTTCTAAAATCTTGAAAAGTTAATGAACAAAATTTTCATACATTTCCTTGGAAGTAAAAACATATTAAATACAACTCAATTTGGTTTTTGCCGCGGCTTAAATACATTTGATGCTTTGAACACCTTTTCGGAAGCAATCTATAACAGTTTTAGACAAAAAACAATCTTTGCTCAGCATCTTTATTGACTTCACTAAAGCATTTGACACTGTCAGACATGACATATTACTAAAAAAAGATTCAATGCTATGAAATTAGAGGAACTATTCATGATTGGTTCCGTGATTATTTATCCCATCGAACCCAATCAACCAAAGAGATTAATTCTACATCCGCATCTTTACCAATCCATGATGGCGTACCACAGGGAAGTGTCTTGGGTCCCATCCTTTTCCTTCTTTATATAAATGATACAAGTACTATCTTTACAAATGTTAAAACCATTCTTTTTGCTGATGACTCTACCTTATGTATCACTGGTGAAAATCCAACTAATATGATACATATAGCTAACACAGATCCTCAAAAATTTCACAAACGGTGTATAAATAACTGACTGACAGTAAATCTAGACAAAACATTTTACCTGCTATTCACTAATAAGCCACCTTCAGCACTGCCACCCTTACTTACTCTGTCAGGACAATGTTATAAACAGAAGTGATAAGCAGACATTCTTAGGTATAACATGTGATGAAAATATGACCTTTAAAAATCATATAACGAATATAACTCTTAAACTTTCTCGAGTTGTGTCTATGTTGTATCAAATTAGAGAATTAATGCCTACTGATGTTCTGAAAATGTTATATAATGCCCATGTCTTACCTCACCTACACTATTGTACACCGGTTTGGTGCAGTACTTACCCTACTCATTTACTACCTTTATTTAAATTGCAGAAAAAAATCATTAGAATCATAACTAAGAGTGACTACTTTGCCCACACACAACCCCTATTCAAAGAAACAAAATTGCTAACACTTTTTGGTATAAATAAGTTACAAATTGGTACTTATATGTATAAAAAGTAAAAAATAACTACATCAGTCATTTTAAATCCACAACACACCTATTTCACCAGTACTCATGAAGATTTACGTGTACCTGCACATAACCTAACAGTCTTTCAACATTCTCTTGCTTACCTCGCTCCTAAAATCTGGAACTCTATCCCTCTTAATTAAACAAATTTACCTTTTTTAAAATTGCTTCTTAGAGGAAGAAGCAACTTAAAAATATATAATTGCCAATTATTAATGTGTCCATGTTTCTAACACCATGATATGTCCCCATTCTCGCCCACTATTTTTCATAACTCATGATTATTTTCATCTTTTTATTTATTATTATTATTATTATTATTATTATTATTATTATTATTATTATTATTATTATTATTATTATTATTATCATTATTGCTATTATCAGTATAAAGTTATTTACCTGATTGCCTTAATATTGGAAGAGCCATCTGAGTTAGTGATTATTAGTTTTTGCCACTCTATGCACATAAGCATGTTATGTCTGCGTTATAATTCCTTTACTACTCAAAAAGATTTAAGCTTGAAATGGCTATGGTTGTATTTATTGAAGGGATAATAAAATGTTTAAATGTTTAAATGTTTAAATGAGTATCTGGAGAGAATGTGGCGAGGGAAGTGTAGGGATCATTAGTGAATAGAATATTGCTATATTTTTTTCTTTTATTCTACTTGTGTATTTTGTCCTCTACAGGAGCTGCCGATCTAAAGGCCTGACTTCGGAGCGATCTCGAACCACCTGTAACATTAAGATCAAGATCAGAATCAAGATCTAGTCAAAGGAATGAAAGCAAGGATGAGAGCAAGTAGGTATGACATGCTGAGAGAAGTGTGGAAGGGTGTGGCTGTGCCCAGTATTATGTATGGTATGGATGTGATTGCATGGAACGAAAATGAAATTGACAAATTAGAAGTGGGGCAGTGTAGAGTAGCTAGGCTAGCACTGAGTGCACCGAGGTACACAGCAGTAGAAGCCTTAAGAGGTGATATGGGATCAGCACTTTTATGGAAACACTTATAAAAGCGACACTTAGGTACAAGGTTAGGCTTAAGATAATGGATGATGCAAGAATAGCAAAGATGTATCTGTAGAGTGAAAGTGGAAGCAAATGGAGGAAGAGGTGCATGGGAATGACAGAGAGGAGTGGATTACAAGTTGTATGGGAGATGAGAATGACTGGGAGGAATTAGAATGAGCGTGAATGGATCGTGACAAGAGGAAGCAGAGTAGGAACTGAATGGGATGCGAGGAAATGGAAGAGTGAGATAGACACAGAGGTGAAGAGGGTGGGACTGAATATATGGAAAAATGAGATGGAACGAAAGAGTACTCTGGAATGATACTAGGAAAAGGAGGCCCCGATGTATGAAAAGTGGTACATGGCAGCTTGGGTGGTGATCTCTTCCGAGCTAGGGCAAAGTGTATGGATATGAGTGAAAGGAACTACAGGTGGTCTGAGTCCCGCAGCAAAGTGTGCCAGATGTGTGACACAGGGCAGGACGAGACGGTGGAGCATGTCATGCCTGTCGGGTGATGCAGTGTGTCTCCCAAAGTTGTAAGCACAGCTCTGGGAGACAAGAGCATAGTGAAGACTAGTGCCACTGTCTCTATGGCAACAAAGCTCTGCCTGATCACCAATGCTAGTATGTACAAAGTCCTTTAATGCTACTCTTAACATAGCCCAGAGTGTACTCAGTGCCAGGGTCCACTATGTCGTCTTGAAGGGTACATTGAGCAAGGCGGTCTGACTTTTCATTTAGTGGGACACACACAAAATGATAAAATTGATGAAAACAAGCCAATATAGAGAAACGAAATAAAAGTAACAAAAACGTATTATTTTAGTAGTTTTCAGCATTATTTGCACCAAAACACAGAAACGCAGGCAAAATGCATGATTACACAACATTTATTCAAGGAACTGAAATATGTAAAAAATGGTCTATTTTGGTGTTTTCTACCATTTTATGCACGAAAAAAAAAAAAAAAATGCAGGCAAAACAACTATTTACACCATATTCACTAAAGAGTCTTATTTATATGTTTTAAGGTGTTTTATGAAAAAAAAGAAAAACTATCTCGATTGAAAACTTTGTACATTGAAGTTATTTTACATTGTTACACGTTAAAACGAGAAAAAAATATGAAAATATAGCAAAGAGGAAAACGAAATAAAAGTAACAAAAACATGTTATTTTAGTTTTCTGCTTTTTATGCATTAAAACACAGAAATGTAGGGAAAAATATATATACATACTATTTGTTTAAAGAACTGAAATATGTAAAAAAAAAAATGGGATGTTTTGGTGTTTTACAGCATTTTAGGCACCAAAACTCAGAAAAGCAGTTAAAACAAGCATGTACACTATACTTGTTAAAATGTCTTATTTATGTATTTTTAAGGTGTTTTCTGTAAAAAAAACTATTTTGATTGAAAATATTGAATATTAAAGTAATTTTATATTGTTATGCTTCAAACCGATAAAATGGATGAAAAGAAACCAATATAGAGAAACGAAATAAAAGTAACAAAAACGTGTTATTTGAAGTTTTTAGCTTTTTTTTTTTTTTTTTGCACCAAAACACAGAAATGCAGGCAAAACGCATGTTTGCTCACCACTTGTTTAGAAAAAAATGAAATATGTAAAAAATTAGTTATTTTAGTTTTTTTCTAGAAATTTATGCACAAAACTAAAAGAATGGAGGCAACACAAGTATAAACTCCATCATTGTTAAAAAAGACTTATTTATGTGTTTTTAAGGTGTTTTATGCAAAAAAAAAAAATATCTCGATTGAATACTTGGCATATTGATGTCATTTTACATTGTTAAACTTAAACTGAGAAAACATGATGAAAAATAAGGCAAAATAGAAAAATAAAGTAAAAGTAACAAAAAAAACGTGTTATTTTAGTGGCTTTCTGCTTTTTATGCACCAAAACACGGATATGCAGGGAAAACACACTATTTGTTTAAGGAACTGAAATATGTAAGAAAATGTGTTATTTTGGTGGTTTACTGCCTTTTAGGTACCAAAACTCAGAAAAGTAGTCAAAACAAGTGTATACACTACACTTGTTCAAACGTCCTATTTATGTGTTTTGATGGTGTAAAAATGTTGTATGTTGAAGTCATTTTACAATGTTAGAATTCAAATGAGAAAAATTATGAAAATAAGCCACGATAGAGAAACAAAATAAAAGTAACAAAATCGTGATATTTTGGTGTTTTTCTGCTTTTTATGCACCAAGGCACAGAAATGCAGGCAAAACGCGTATATACACACTACTTGTTTAAAGAACTGAAATATGTAAGAAAGATATTGGTTATTTTGGTGGTTTACAGCATTTTAGGCACTAAAACACAGAGAAGCAGTCAAAACAAGTATATATACCATATTTGTTAGGACGTGTTATTTATGTTTTGAAGTTTTTTTTTTTTTTTTTAAACTATCTCGAATGAATATTTTGTATGTTCAAGTCATTTTACATTGTTGTGTTTTAAAACAATGAAATAAACAAAATAAAAGTAACCAAAACGTGTTATTTTCGTAGTTTTCAGGTTTTTTGCACCAAAACACTGAAATGCAGGCAAAACGCAAAATTATACATTATTTGTTTAATGAAGTGAAATGTGTCAGAAATGGGTTATTTCTTACACATTTCCAGCATTTTACGCACCAAAACTCAGAAAAGCACGCAAAACAGTATTATTTATTTTTTTTTTAAGTGTATACACAATTTTGTTTAAACGTCTTTTTTATATGTTTATTTTTTTTTTGTGTGTGTTTTAAAAAAAAAAAAAACGCTATATCGATTAAAAATTTTATATATTTGTCATTTTACGTTGTTACACTTTAAAAGGAGAAAATTGAAAAAAATACGTCAAAATAGAGAAACGAAACATCAGTAACAAAGACGTGTTATTTAGTGGTTTTCTGCTTTTATGCACCAAAACACAGAAATGTAGGAAAAGCACGTATATACACACACTCTTCGTTTAAAAAACTTAAATACACCATATTTCTTAAAACGTCACACACACACACACACACACACACACACACACACACACACACACACACACACACACACACATATATATATATATATATATATATATATATATATATATATATATATATATATATATATATATATATATATATATATATATATATATATATATATATATATGTATATATTTCTTAGTATACTTTTATCATGATTTGAGTCCATCATTTCTTGTCTTATCCTGGTTACTGATCCTGACAAATATCCTACCGTTATCCCTGTTATAACCCCTGCACCACTTAACCCCTTCAGTACCATGACACGTTTTCATATTCATTCTGCTTAGTATTTGGTGATTCTGTACACCTTTACAAACTTATGTTGGGGTTTGAATTAGTGAAGACTCCAGCCATTTATCTTCTGACCTCCATAGACACATCTTAATGTAAATAAAGTCGTCTAATCTAACACAAAACTCAAGGTAAAATTGTGTCCCAATATTGAAGTGGTTGAAGGCCATCTAAGCTACACTTGTATAAGATATATAAAGAAAAACATTAGTCTCTCTACAAGGATGAATTGGAAGATAGATAGGTAAAAAGATGGATAGATGAATAAGTGAATAAACAAAGAGATAGATAGAATGATAAATATAGATAGATAGATAGAATGATGAATAGATAGAATGGTAGACAGATAAATTGACAGATAGATAATAAGAAATCAGCTTATGTTATGTTTGTTGTAGCCTGTTGTAAACTGCCACATGTAAGCCATATTTTCTTAATTTCTTATGTTTTTTTTCGTAATGGATACTCTTCATTTCCCGTACGTGTACCACTTAGAAACCTTTGTAAAACTTGGCCGTGATCATAAAGAAGCTCAACATAATTCTGGCGGGTTGGCAATACTGTACCGCGGCGCAGGTGAGGTGGACGTGTTATATGTATGTAATGTCAGGTGAGGTGTAGGTGATGGATTGGGCGCGTGATTACCTGTGCTGCTGGGGAAGGGGTGGGGAGTGGAGGGAATGTGAGGGGTCTGTCTCATTCCTCTCATTCCTCCTGCCTTGAATCCGCGGATGTAGTTTCGCGTGACGGACGGCTCAGGGAAAATAAAGGCGTGGGACGTTTCTCGTTTCCTCTCGTGTCTCCATTTTGTTCGTGTCCTGCCCCCTTTCCCGCATCTGTGTCAAAAGGAGGGACTTGGGAAATCATACTGGCTAGGAGTGCTCTGTGGTTTGTGGAATTGTGGGTACGTGGAGTGTGAATGGAGTGTGTGGATGAATAGTAAGTGAATGAAATGAGGCTCTTAAAGTTAGAACTGCTGTTGTTGTTTCTCTTTTCTTAATGAAACTGTCTTTTTTTTCTTAGTTTTATCCTTAACCAGTCTCGTGATGATATGAAAGAATGTGGTAATAATGTGGGTACCTGTAAATCTGTATTATACAAAAATATATTTTTTATCGAGATTAATGTAGATAGAAATAAAAAAAAATGGTGATATAAAAAAAAGTAGATGAAAATAATAAAAAAAAGGTCAATAATTTCAATCCGAACAAAACACATAGAAACTTACTAAAGAAATATATTACAAGTTTGAATATATAGGAAATAACAAGAATTCCTCATATTTAAATGGCAAAAGAATGGGAAGCACACGAAATAAGAAATAAGACCAAGTTAAAAACGAGAAGATAAGATAAAGTGAAGGGTTAGTAAAGGAGAATGAAAGGGAAGGATAGATGGATTAGTATGAAGGAAGGGAAGGATGGAAGAATGAATGGTATTAGAATGAAGAAGAGGAAAGAATGAAGAGTATTAGTGTGAAGGAAGAGAAGGATGGAAGAATGAATGGTGTCAGTATAAGGGAAGGATGGATAAAATAGATGGTATTAACACGAAGAAAAGGAAGGATGGATGGATTAGTATGAAAGAAGAGAAGGATGGAGAGAATGGATGGTATTAGTATGAAGGATGGAATATAGTGTATGATAGTGTCATTTCAACCCATTCAGTACCATGACGCGTTTCCATATTCATTCTGCTCAGTATCTGGTGATTTTATATAGCTTCGTAAACTTATGTGGGAAATTGAAATAGTGAAGACTGTGGCCATTAATCTTGTGACCTCCATAGACCCTCCCTTATGTCAATGAAATGGTCTAATCGTACACAAATCTCAAGGTAAAAATGTGTCCCAGTATTGAAGGAGTTAAGGGAAGGATAGAAGACTGGATAGTGTTAGTATGAAGAAAGAATACACTTCACTTTTCCTTCCCCTTAATCTTAATTTATTCTTTCTTATTTCATCTCTTCGTGTTCCTCTAGTTTCATTGACTTTAATATTTAGTTTTATTTATTCACCAATTCCTCAATATATGTCAGTCTTTCCTGTGTTGGAAATTAAAAGTATCCAGGATCCTATAATGTAAACACGTTTTCTTTGATATATAGAAAAAAATATTGAAGAAAACGGACTGGTTAGAGAGAGAGAGAGAGAGAGAGAGAGAGAGAGAGAGAGAGAGAGAGAGAGAAGAGAGTATAATCTGAAGTTTTAACATTTCAAAGAACTCTCTCTCTCTCTCTCTCTCTCTACAGAGAGACTTGGCTGCTCACGACCATGGTGATAATGATGCCGCTGACACCAAACAAACAATACGAGATGCCGTACACTGATTTCTCTTCCACTCTGCCAAAACACAATACTTGCCACCATTATCTTCTCAAAGTCTTCACACACAACAGTACATAATAAATACTTACAATATGTTTCGGAATCAATCATAAGAGTTACAGAATGAACAAATGTTAAATGCAGCTCTCGATACCGTAAGCCGTAAGGTGAAAAAGTTGAACCGTCACGATCGAATCGGTATATCACCTTGACTTTGTGCTCAGCGTGTTAGTTGTATGCATACTCAATTCCAACATGTCTCCACTCAACACAACCTTCGTGATTCAGTAGAGGTTTGAAAATGTGGTGTCCAGATATAGAGATGTTTGAGTTGGTGAGAGAAAAAGAACACATCTGGGACCCTGAAAATGAATTATACAGCAAAAAAAAAAAAAAAATACTCACGCAAATCGACGTTCAATGAGATAACTGCCACTCTCCAGGAACTGTTTCCCTCTACGCAGAGTGTTGTTGGAGGTGAGGATTGAAAACTTGTGATGATTTCATTTGATCACAATCGTCATCACCGGAGGAAGACATCTTGTTCAATAGCTGTTTGTTTACATTCAGTTCTTGCCAACCAGCCAATGTACTGCTAAGTGTTGTAAATACCTACTAATTTTTGAATTTCTCTCCTCATCCGTACTATTAGATGGGACTCATCAAAAGATGTTAAGATAAAATTGAAGATATTGCTGATATGCGGCAAACTTTTATTCAGAGTAAGGCCCCGTCCACACGGAGTATTTTGATGCGCAATGTGTTCAAGCGACGAGTTGAAAAACGTCACTTTCAACTCGTCGCAGCATCATGAACGCAGTCATGACGCGGAGCTATTTCAAATCGCTGAGCAGTGTGTCAATGACAGTTGCAATGAAACTCTTCTATTTTCATGCAATGAAATACAAGAATATGAGTGAAGACCAGCAGAAATTGGCCAAGAAGTTAATATTCGATGCTCTAAGCATGAGTGACATGGAAGATATTACTAGGGAACATCAGATATTGCGAGTGGAAGGCTCGGACAAATTAATGGTGTGAAAAGGTTTATATTACACCATATTACCGTACAAAGTACAATTTTACATAGCTATTATGAAACTTTTTTTATTGTTTATGTGATATGTAAAAATAATAAAGAAATGAAAACTATCACTATACTTTGTATCCGGCCTTCATAGGGCGGATACAAAGTAAAGTCACCTTAAGGTAATCCTCCTTCAGGACATTATAGATGGCTGCGCAGGTTTCAGGGATGATCAGGCTGAGGCTCTCATTTTGAAGTTCTAGTGGAATACTGGAGACTTTTGTAGGATCTTCCTGCGTCAAGGAAGTGAAGTGTTGCTTCAAGACGAGCACACGGTGGTATGCTGTCTCGGATGCCGGTGTCCTGCTTGCAGATATATGTATCTTTTTCAGCAATTCATGAAATGCAGTGATTGGCTTTCGTGTATAATTTTCAAAGTCTGTCTGGTTTTCTGCTTGTAGCTCTAAAAATATTTTATTAAAGCCGCCGAGAAAGCCACTGCTTGCACCACAAAGTCCGACGTTTCTTTTTCAAAAGTTTTTTTTTTTTTTTTTTTTTTAGGTGCACACAGCAACTATACTCCACAGTACAGTTTCTTGGCAGAGTAGAGCGTCGGTGGACATCCTCCCACCGTGAAAGCCAAATGATGACCGAGATCTGATTGCTCGCACAGTTATGAGATTCGCAGTGATGCAGCCCGTTTGGACGCTAGTGTCAATTTTTCAACACCACTACTGCATCAAATCGCTGATGCGTGATGCTCCGTGTGGACGGGGCTTAACGCTGCTTGTAACTGCTGCATTGTTGCATGAGGCAATTGTGTAGTTCCTGATAATGGTACATTCAACAATTCATTACCTTCTTCATTATTGGAACCAGTTTTAAACCATTAGCATATACTCGATGTAGAAAATCTACTCATTCTGATAGTGGAGTAGGCAGTCTAGGCAGTTACTGGTGTGTTGAAAGGGTCCCAGGAAGAGCGATGAAGAGGATATTGCAAGCCTGCTGCTGGCCCTCTCCGTGTCCTTTGTGTCCATTTCTTTCGTGTTTCATTAACCAAACACTCAAGTTACAGCTATCGTGAACTCCTACGATCCTGCACTACAAGCACTACAACACGTACACAATCTTGAAAATGTTATAGATAAAAGTCAAGTCAAACAGTCAAGCTCCATCTCTGCTTGAATCCTTCCTCATTTGAATTTCATGCATTTCACGGCATAGCTCTGCACCACTACCACGTTTTCAAGGCTTTTAATCTTCTTTGTACCTCTGTTTGTTACTCAAGCCTCTTTATCAAACATTTATTATGATTTACATCAGCAAAAGTTATTATAAAATTAATAATGTACATATTAATTCTTTTCTTACCTCCGGAATTTGAAACCTCAATTTTATTTCATTTAAGGTTTCCATAACTATAACTTAACTAAATATCAAAATACTATATGTAAACATCCTATCATTATTTCTCCATCACTAATATTAATTACTGAATTACTTGCTTTCAAGACTACATTACAACTTTCAATTCCACTTACTGTTACAGGATTCCTTCCATACCTTACCCCGCTGCCACTCCCCTGCCCCGCAGCCTCAGGAAAATTAAGTTAAAAAGAATATAATTTTGAACTCTTTAAATGAACAGTGTGTATGTTTAATAGCAGCACCACCGTTGGAATAAAGACATTGTTTAATCCTACTCTTATGGTATAAAACGGTTCTCTACATTAGAAGCCCTTTACGGAATCTTTACCAGCAATGTGAAGGAAAATTTTGTTAAAAGATAGATTTTCTCTCTCTCTCTCTCTCTCTCTCTCTCTCTCTCTCTCTCTCTCTCTCTCTCTCTCTCTCTCTCTCTCTCTCTCTCTCTCTCTCTCTCTCTCTCTCTCTCTCTCTCTCTCTCTCTCTCTCTCTCTCAATGAATGAATGTGTGTGTGTGTGTGTGTGTGTGTGTGTGTGTGTGTGTGTGTGTGTGTGTGTGTGTGTGTGTGTAATTCACCTCGGTCATCTGCTGGTCACCCAGCCAGTCTTCCCCATTACAGAGTGAGCTCAGAGCTCATAGACCGATCTTTGGGTAGGACTGAGACCACATCAACACACAACACACAACGGGAAAGCGAGGCCACAACCCCTCGAGTTACATCCCGTACTTATTTACTGCTAGGTGAACAGGGGCCACACATTAAGAAGATTGCCCATTTGCCTCGCCGCTTCCCGGGACTCGAACCCGGTCCTCTCGATTGTGAGTCGAGCGTGCTAACCACTACACTACGCGGTGTGTGTGTGTGTGTGTGTGTGTGTGTGTGTGTGTGTGTGTGTGTGTGTGTGTGTGTGTGTGTGTGTGTGTGTGTGGATAATGTGCGAAGTGTCAGTGCAAGCATCAACCATATAACATTACTAATATTAAGGTGGACAAGCTCGGCAGTGTAGCTCAGTAGGGAGTATTCAGTGAGTTAGCGAGGTTTGTTTTGTCCTGAGTAGAGAGGCGGGTCATGGATGTAGGGAGTATAGTGTCGTGCTCCGAGCTGTTGCACGACGTTGCACAAATTGTCTAGCTACTGGCTATGAATAGTCAAAGGTTTTTTCTATCTTTAATTAACAAAACTAATATCTATACATAAGGTGTTCGATACGGCGCCGACAAGTAACAATCACAACTCTTTCTGTTGCCTTCTCCACTGCAATTATTACAATTTCTCTTACAAACATCCTTAAGAATTGCATTAATCTCGTAGATATTCTCGCATCAAAACGGATTTCACTTCAAACATCATCCACAATATCTTCATAACGTATTACAACATCTGAACCCGGTGCTTTATTTCTCCGTAAATCTCATACGTAGTACGTACAATATTACCCCTTTTTCCCAGCTACCCGTATATAAGGATGACCTTTACTTGGTACATGAATGCAAGCAACCACATGACGTGCCACCAAATATATTACCATACACATATAATTACCAGACTCCGTTCAACAAAATGACAACGTAACACCACCGAAATATAATGACAAATATTGATATCTCCACACAAGTGACTTCCTCAAGTAATCTCTTTCTCTTGGTACCCATACATGGAATCACGTTAACTTCGTACACAATTACACACTAGTAAATATGTTATGTAACTTATTCGTCAGAGCAACACACATGCACATACGTAGGTAGCCGTATACAAATTCCCTTACTCATAGATGAAAACGCAAGTATATAACGACGTCATTATGAACCAAAGTACAACCACATAAACCATAATAAACTAATACCACATAATACCTAAACCTCCTATCATGCTTCTTCCTCCATTCTAATTTACCTCAAAGACTGCATTACAACTTATAGTTCCACTTACTGGTTATATATGAAGTACAAAACGCCGCCCTCAGCTATGCAGCCGAGGGTGGCCCGCTTAGAACCGCGGTTGTCCTCTCTGCTTCTCTCTCTCTCTCTCCTCTCTGCCCCAAAACTCTACAATTTCCCTTCAGGAACTTATGGGGGCGTGTCTTGACCCACACAACACGCCCCTCAGAATGTACCATTCACCAATCAAGTACAAGCTCAAATGAACTCCACGTGTGGTACGAACAACATCCAAGACGGCAACACTACCACCGGATGTTTACATGACCTGGGCGACACATCTGCCCGGGCTGCCCTGGGCCAAACGGCCTGGGTCATTAAATGTTTCCCTTTGACCCTCCTGCCCCTCCTGCTCTCTGTTAGGGCTGGATACGGTTACACACCGCATACTGGCGAACTAGCATACTTCCATATATCTTCATTTCTTGTTTCTTATATTTTTCATATTTCACTTATGATGTGCGCATCTGACAAACATCCCCCCTCAGAATGCGCGTCCCGCGCATGCAATGTAGGGAAGGGTGGGTGGTGGGCAGGGTGTGCATGCCTCCCGTAGGAAGGATGAGGGCTTGGGCGACCGCGCACCTGATAGCGGTACTTTCCCACACCCATGAAGCATGTTAGCACCCGCCAGACCCCTGTCCTCTAGCCAGCATCCAAGTCTCCAGCCAGCTGTGTTATATACGTAGGAATGTAGGGCAATGGGTCCAATACTTTCTGCTAAGAAGGCATATATTAGAAAAATGCGTCTGCACCTCTATATTCACAAAAAGGGCTTTGCAGAGAGAGAATAATTAACAATATATATATGGTCAGGGAGAGATCATGATATTGACCAGTAGTGGAAAAGATATGTCATCACACTAAGCAAGGTAATGGAAAAGATATGGCAATGCAGTCGATACTCGTTACTTTGATATGAATATATGTCTATAACTAGGAGGAAAATATATCATTAGGTAGTATAAATACAGCATTAATCATATAAAATCAACTCACAATCTCAAATCATACCTATGTTATTCAGAGGAATTATGACAACATTTATCATAGTATTATGCATATATATGTCCATAACTAGGAGGAGTGTATATCATATCATAGATTGTAAAAGAAATCAGCTCATTATCCCAAATTATATCAATATTATTCAGAGGATATATATCAACATCTTACAAGATACAGAAACAATCAAGGGAGAGCATCTGTAGACATCGTTCAGGTGTCGTCAGAATTTCTCAATAGAAGTAAGTTGGAACTTAAGTATGCAATGCAGTCATAATACATCACTATTAAAAGCATATGACATGGTGAAACTTCTAAGTGTATACATAAATATGGAGGAATTACTATCTCATTATCTCAGATAAGGGTGACGTCTCATACAAAATAACAGAAAATACAAGAAAAATTTATTACATCCCGTAAGCATGCACAATATCACGATGTCGAAAATGAACTGACGCAATGGATTCAGAAGTACTGATATATAGATTGCATTAATCTTGCAATAAGAAATAGCTGCTCTCAGATCCACGTAATATGTTGATATAAGCACTTGAAACACTGGAAAATCCATCACTTGTAAAATGTTACCACACCAAGAAATAAATCTGATTCTGAGTTGCTGTGTAACGAATACGCTGTTATTTCTCACCTTAAGTCACGATATCTATCTTTATATGTAATATACGCACTATACTCGAAAATCAAAATACAAAAAAATATATTAGCTTGCTGTTAAAACACTCAACCATTACCGTTCTGTATCATCACCAGCACACAGACAAGAAACACACCATGTATTCCACAGGTTAAACATTAATATTTACTTCATTATTTAGTTTCAACTTGTATTCCTTTCATATCAGTGTTTTCCTAACTACATCATATTATATAATGTCCATCTTAATCTCTTGATAGTCAACATCCATATCGTATTTCTTTAATATATTTTCGTCTTGTTTCACCTTCAAGCCTTACCATATAGCTAACGATAAGATGGGGAGTAATGTCCTTCTATATATTTTTCGCTTGATACCTCATCAATAACTCTTCTTTCCTCATTATCGTCGTTAACTGTTTACCTTTACAATCCTTGCATTAACTTTAAATCTTTCTTTAAAATGTTATATAATCAAGTGAAAGCTACTGAAACCACTGATGATTTCCTACGATATCACGATAGCTCAACTCAGACTTGTAACCAAATGTCCTGTGTTGGGTTAAGTACGACATCCCACATTGTATCTATTTTCAATCCCATAGATATACCCCTTACTTCACATATATCGTCAAAATCACGGATAAAGGCATTCATTAACACTCATTACTATACATTTATCCTAATCTCTATAAAACCTTCCAGATCGCCATATATCCCTCCAAATTATATAGAGACACCTTAACTTCCATGTTAATCATATATCTTCGTCCTTATCAACAAGAAACTTTCAAATGCCTGCATATTAATCTAATATCAATATCACTGTCGCCAGTTTTCTGCCTTCGGAACATGTATAACCACTTTACCTTTGCATTTGTTCACTATATCTTCATCTTATTTTATCAAGTTGCTATCTCAATAATAATATTTGCCCAATACAGTCATGACCTACACAGACGTATATATGCATATGCACCTTTTCCTATATCCTCACCGCAACCTTTTCTAATATACTCAATATCTTCACCGCAAACTTTTCTAATATACTCAATATCTTCACCGCAAGCTTTTCTAATATACTCAATATCTTCACCGCAAACTCTTCTAATATACTCAATATCCTCACCGCAAACTTTTCTAATATACTCAATATCTTCACCGCAAACTCTTCTAATATACTCAATATCCTCACCGCAAACTTTTCTAATATAATCAAGATCTTCACCACAAACTCTTCTAATATAATCAATATCCTCACAGCAACTTTTCTAATATATTCAATATCCTCACAGCAACTTTTCTAATATAATGAATATCCTCGTCTCACTATCTCATATTTACCTTATCGTAACCTTTCCAGAATCCACATCCCATGACCATATATTCATATATTTACTTTGGTATTTACTATTTGCCTTCATATCTCATATTTACCTCACATCCTCTCATCTATATTCATAAGTCAGACTACTCTTGATGTATTAATTTTGACTCGAGTACGCACATGTTAAAATCAATCCATAGATAGATATCTTTACTCAACATATTCACTAGTGGGCCCACTAATATCCTTGTGTATCACTCAACACTACCATGCCGGGTACTGTCGAAACGAAGCTTTCAGGGCGTCCCCCACTCTTCTGAATCGGCAATCCCCAGACCGGCATTCACATAATGTATATTAATATTTACTTCTGGCCAGAGAGAAACAACTTGTCACCTAGTTGATCACAACCACTTGTACACGCCTTATGCCCCTAGGTTGGCACGAAGTGTTCAAGTGTTGCTAGGCACAAGAGTCAATGTACACACAAGGAATGATATGTTTGACGCGTCTTTCTTCACATTATAATTCGCAACTTTAATGTCTTAATATCATGTGCTTACTCCGTTTTTACCTCACTCTATATCAACTTTCATACTTACACTTGTTTCCTTACTACACATATATATCATATTTACTATCATATTTACTCTGATGTTGACATTATTAGTGTAGTTCCGGGAATGACATCCTTATGGCTCTGCAATATCGATTTTTTACGTCTATCTATATAAGATCTTAACCTCATGAATTTTAATTCCTTTTCATATGTCAAGCTGATCTATGATGGTCTTGTTAACAATTATCAATGCAATATTATATGTTTTCCTTCCTGACATATGAATTCTGACTGTCCTCATATTATTTACCTATATATATCTTCCTCACTCAATATGAATTACCTTATAACAAAAATTAAGTTTTTTTTTTTTCTAACCTATATATCTATCCCCACTTCGTTTTCTTCCTAGATATATATTCTCCTTGACTCAATCCTCACATTGTTTTCCCTGATATGTATGTTCCTCAACTCATTATTAATTACCTCTTAACAAATATCAATATATATTTTCTAATCCAAATATCCATCTTCATCCCTTTCTTCCTAGATATATATTCTCCTCACACCTATTCCCTCACGCAGTATAGATATGTATCTAAGTCCTCCCAATATTTTCCTTCCTAAACACTACTCTCACACAATATTGCAACCCACATATTATATTCTTCATGACATAAATATACCTCATGTTGCCGAATATCAACCCTCACATTCCACGATATTACTGACTCAACGATATTATCATATCAATGTCAATAACATTCGCCAACTTACTGCCCGTGCGTAGCTACTTATATATTGGCTAATGTGTATAACATCTCGAAAGTACTCCTTTTATATTTCAACATAGTTGTTCTCAATACTTATAACCACATTAGAACACTGTAAATTACTTCTTATATTTGCATTTACTGATGTTATTCATATTGTTTCTATAACAGCCACAATAGTATCATAATGACATTAATTTACTTCTTATTCTTGCTTTTACTGATGTTATTCATATCGTCTCTACCTTTATGAACTGAATAACGCCTTAACCAAGTAGCTACATATACTACAACTCACATATAATTTCTTGCACCTATAACTTCTGGCACTAATATGATGTTATCCAACATGACCTTACAACAACAATCGTCTTCTTAAGTGAACAATTGAAGGTTGGCCTTGCTTTACACATGTACTTGAACATTTAATATATATTTTGCTTCTTTTCTCACCTTATCACTTAAAAACTCCACTACTTTATATTCAATTAACCCACTGAGAGAGAAAAGACATGAGGGGAGGCAAGTAACCTTAAGGTGGTGAGAAAAGAAACTGTAAGGTGAACTAGGATCTAGCCAGCAACCTTCAATTGCATGAACTAGCACTGTTACAACAGTGTTACCTACTCAACTCAACTACTACCCAGCACGTGGTAGCATCCTCAACTCGACATAATATATGTATATATTAATTCATCTTTATATCCTGCCATCATTTCATAAAATTGACCCGCAACTCACCGTTTCCTTTTCTCCTTAAATATTTTCATCTACCTTTCATTAACCCAAGAGACTCACAATACACGTATGATCAATATGTAACAACAAAATGTCTTTCTCTGCTCTTGATTCTCTTCAATATTAACACTCTCCAGTTATTTCCTCTATTAACTTTTTACATAGATATCCCATTTTAATACTTACCTCATCTGTCAGTCATATTACTTCTTTATTTTCTATACTTTTGATATTGATATTTGCCTCAAACCTTAACCGCAGTGATGTATATCTCAATCATATTTCTACTGTGTCTCTATTATTCCCTCATACTATATCTTCTTCCCCATACACTATTCTCACAGAAAAATTTCTTCGCATCAACTACACACAATATCCCTTCTTTTACTTGACACTCACTTTTTGTTCCATATCCTTCATCAGAACCTTCAATATTCTTTCATCTATAATCCGACGAACTCTCAAACATGATACAATTTACACATTTTTTATTCGTTTCTATCGCTATGGGGCAATTAAAATAGTCTTACTCAGTACTTCATATTTTCCTACTATAAACCACAATATATGCTTACACCCCTTGCTATTTTCCTCTGACAGTCGACACTCGTGTGAAAAAAAATTACTCTTATATGTCACGTCTCTTATATATGATAAGTTTCCCTTCACATAACGACAACAAATTCGTCTACCTTTGTGAATTTTGCCGCATATCCGTAATATTTATGCCCTTGACACTCAGTTATCATTACTCCATTGACTACTTTATGATACACATATTATAATGTAGACGAACCTTAAATAATTTATTAAAAACTCTTTATATCTCATATTTTGTCGCATTTCTCTCCCGCTAATAAGACTCCTCGTTTACCCCTTGATTTGTAAAGGCTTAGGTGAAACAAGCGACAGGTAACCGTACAACATATTACTCAGATATCGTCCAATCAAAATATAACCTTAAAGCATCCACTTGAAAGAATAACCTCTTACACGCAACATGATCTTTAATGAATATAGAAATTAATTACTAAATAAAATCTACGGATTTTACACAAACCTTATGCTCGTCACGGGCGACTCAGCTTCAGACAAAATAGTGATAATGATATGCATTCATATTATAATAACCATGCCACTTCTGATATTGACAACAGTTACTTCGTGCACTTTCAACCAATTTACTTTAATCTTCCATCAATATGACTGTCCCTTGCGCCAATTCCAAGATTACACTTTGCAACATTTGGCAATATATTTTTTTTTTGCAATGCAACAATTTGTGCAACATTTAGATCCCACCGCTGCCACCATGTCGTGCTCCGAGCTGTTGCACGACGTTGCACAAATTGTCTAGCTACTGGCTATGAATAGTCAAAGGTTTTTTCTATCTTTAATTAACAAAACTAATATCTATACATAAGGTGTTCGATACGGCGCCGACAAGTAACAATCACAACTCTTTCTGTTGCCTTCTCCACTGCAATTATTACAATTTCTCTTACAAACATCCTTAAGAATTGCATTAATCTCGTAGATATTCTCGCATCAAAACGGATTTCACTTCAAACATCATCCACAATATCTTCATAACGTATTACAACATCTGAACCCGGTGCTTTATTTCTCCGTAAATCTCATACGTAGTACGTACAATATTACCCCTTTTCCCAGCTACCCGTATATAAGGATGACCTTTACTTGGTACATGAATGCAAGCAACCACATGACGTGCCACCAAATATATTACCATACACATATAATTACCAGACTCCGTTCAACAAAATGACAACGTAACACCACCGAAATATAATGACAAATATTGATATCTCCACACAAGTGACTTCCCTCAAGTAATCTCTTTCTCTTGGTACCCATACATGGAATCACGTTAACTTCGTACACAATTACACACTAGTAAATATGTTATGTAACTTATTCCTCGTTGAATTTATCACTAGAATCACACAGAAGGTGCAACACACACAAATAAATAACTAAATAAATAAAATAAAAGAATATAGAGAAAATAAATACAAAAATGAAAATAAAAAAAAACCTATCCATTGTAGTGCTTTATTCTCTCATCCCTATCCTGTCCACCCTTCTAATGCAAGAGCTAACCAGTATTCCCAATCATTCATCTCTTTCTGTGGTAAACGCTGGACTCCCTGCCTGCTTCTATATTTGTCCCTTCCTATAACATGAACACTACCAAGAGGAAGGTTTCAAGACTCTTATCCTATGACTTTGGCTGATCCTTTTTGTCTTCTCCTCGCCCTGATACTTCAGTTGGCACCTTTTTTTTATTGTAATTTTTTGTTGCCCTTGCCTGCGCTCTTCTTACATAAAAAGAAGCTCTATTATCGATTACAAGAGGCAAGACAGCTAGATTTGTAGGGAAACGGTGACTGATAGACGAATACTGATTAATTTTAAACTGTTAAACTGTGTGGAGTGAAAACTTGTTATGAAGTGTGCACTCCTTTCATGCATCTGTCAACGTGTGGAAGATGATAAAACCTTTGCTGATATAGAACAAAGACATTAAATTAAAAAAGAAAGCCGAGGTCTCACGGGGTGTTTAAGTGTGGGAAGTGAACATTGAACAGTAGTATTTGTGAATGGAAGCAAACCACTGGAGGAAAGACCTTCGCGATCTTTAACATTAAAATTTCCACCACTCTCAACTTGTTTGGGTGGAAGTGTTTCATTTTCAAAGGTGGTGTAATGATTTGAGTGTTTAATAATGATCTTGCTGTTTGTATGTGAGTGGGTTGTTTTTATGAGTGATCTATTGGGCAGCTTGACATTAAAAGGACTTGGTTTGTTTTCCCTGCACTGGCTTGGGGAAGGTTTGTTTTCCCTGCACTGGCTTGGGGAAGGTTTGCCGAGGGGTGAGACGCAGGAACACTGTCTAAGGGAGGACTAGTTGTGACAGGATGATATGCAAATGTAAGTAGAGAAGAAAGATTATGTTTAAAATGTAAAAATAATGATGTTGGAGATTAATTTCATATCATATTGTTATGTCCTAATGAAAATATTGTGGAACTTAGAAACAAATATATACCATTCTATTACAGAAATAATCCAACATTAAATAAGTTTACTCTGTTAATGCAAAGTAAAAATCTGCAAATTTTAACCAATATGTCCCATTTTTTGAGAGCTATCCATAAGTTGTTTAGATAAGAAAAAAGTTTATTACAGAGATTTGTTTGTATGTAATAGATAATGTTACTTCTTTCTTAGTTTATTATTGAAATTATATAATGAGCTTTGCTCCATACTTTGTTTACAAAGTCTGAGCAAAATGAAATCAATCTGAATCTGAATCTGAATCATACAAACATAAAAAATAAATAAAAAACGAAAAGAAATGAGAAAAAAATAGCCACATACACTCACATATACTTAAAACCAAGTAAAAAACGGAAAAAAAGAAAGAGCCAAATACACTCAAATATACATAAAAACTAAATAAAAACGAACAAAGACGAAAAAAAATCTTTTAATGCACAACCCTACCCCTCCCTTCCCAACCCTCCAGCTATACCCCCACCCCTTTCACAGCCGCATAGTCCCCCCATCCTACCCAGCAAGCTCTCCGATCATTTGAAGGCCGAATACGGAAGACGAGGCCGGGTAAATTCGGTTACTGGAAAGTGTAAGGCCAGTTGATCCCCAGTGCGAGAGAGAGAGAGAGAGAGAGAGAGAGAGAGAGAGAGAGAGAGAGAGAGAGAGAGAGAGAGAGAGAGAGAGAGAGAGAGAGAGAGATATGACGTTTTAAGAAGTATAGTGTACGTATATATTTCTTTTGACTGCTTTTCCGAGATTTGGTGCCTAATATGCTGTACACGACCAAAAAAAAAAAAGTTTTTTTTTTAAATATTTCAATTTTTTAAACGAATAGTGTGTATGTACGTGCTTTCCCTGCATTACTGTGTTTTGGTGTATAAAAAACAGAAAACCACTGAAATAACACGTCTTTGTTACTAATGTTTCGTTTCTCTATTTTGACGTATTTTCATCAATTTTCTCCTTTTAAAGTGTAACAATGTAAAATGACAAACATAAAATTTTTAATCGATATAACATTTTTTTCATAAAACACCTGAAAACATAATATAAAAAAGACGTTTAAACAAAATTGTGTATACACTTAAAAAAAAAAAAAATAATACGTTTTAACAAATATAGTGTATATACTTGTTTTGCGTGCTTTTCGGAGTTTTAGTGCATAAAATGCAGGAAAACGCCAAAATAACCCATTTCTTACACATTTCACTTCATTAAACAAATAGTGTGTAATTTTACGTTTTGACTGTATTTCAGTGTTTTGGTGTAAAAAAAAACTTGAAAACTACTAAAATAACACGTTTTGGTTACTTTTAGTTTGTTTCTTTAGATTGGATTTTTTTTTTCACCAATTTTATCGTTTTAAAAGTACAACAATGTAAAATGACTTCAACATACAAAATATTCAATCGAGATATTTTTTTTTCTTCAGAAAACACCTTCAAAACACATAAATAATACCTCTTAACAAATAGAGTGTACAAACTTGTTTTGACTGCTTTTCTGAGTTTTGGTGCCGAAAATGGTGTAAACCACCAAAATAACCAATATTCTTTTACACATTTCAGTTCTTTAAACAAGTAGTGTGTATATACGCCTTTTGCCTGCATTTCTGTGCTTTGGTGCATAAAAAGCAGAAAACCACTAAAATATCACGTTTTTGTTACTTTTATTTCGTTTCTCTATTGTGGCTTATTTTCATAATTTTTCTCATTTGAATTCTAACAATGTAAAATGTAAAGGGGATACTTTTTTGGGGTACCTCCTATCTCAAAGCCCACCCGCTAGGAAACCGTTGCCCCGAGAGATGAAGCCCAACCTTCACCCGGACCATGGACAGGATTCGAACCCGTGCGCTTGGAGACTCCTCGGACTCCAAAGCAGAGCATGGTTCCACTGTACCACGACGGTTTATTTCTCTATTTTGCCTTATTTTTCATCATTTTTGTCGGTTTAAGTGTAAAAATGTAAAATGACTTCAATGTGCGTAGATAGTTTTTTTTTTTTTTGCATAAAACATCTCAAAAACACATAAATAAGTTTTTTTTTTTTAACAATTATGGAGTATATACTTGTGTTGCCTCCATTTTTTAGTTTTGTGCATAAAATTCTAGAAAAAAATTAAAATAACCCATTTTTTACATATTTCAATTTTTTAAACATGCGTTTTGCTTAGATTTCTGTGTTTTGGTGCCCCCCAAAAAATACTAAAAATTACTAAAGTAATTAAAGTAAAGTTTTGGTTACTTTTATTTCGTTTTTCTATATTGGCTTCTTTTCATCCATTTTATCAGTTTAACCCATAACAATGTAAAATGACTTGAATATACAAAATATTCAATCGAGAAAATACAATTCAGAAAACACCTTAAAAACACATAAATGCTTGTTTTAACTGCTTTTCTGAGTTTTGATGCCTAAAATGGTGTAAAATACCAAAATATCCCATTTTTTTCCATATTTCAGTTCTTTAAACAAATAGTGTGTATATATGCTTTTTCCCTGCATTTCTGTGTTTTAATGCATTAAAAGTAGAAAACTAAAATAACATGTATTTTGTTACTTTTGCGTTATTTTCATCATTTATTTTCTCGTTTTAACGTGAAACGATGTAAAATCATTTCAATATACAAAGTTTTTAATCAAGATAGATTTTTTTTTCTTTAGAATACCTTAAAAACATATATAAGACTATTTAATGAATATGGTGTATATAGTTGTTTTGGCTGCATTTTTTTTTTTCGTGCATAAAATGCTAGAATACACCAAAATAGCCCTTTTTTTTTTTACATATTTCAGTTCCTTAAATAAATGTTGTGTAATCATGCATTTTGCCTGCATTTCTGTGTTTTGGTGCAAATAATGTTGAAAACTACTAACATAATACTCTGCGTCATTATATCATGGAATGTCCTCTCATTGCTAAATTTAGGCCACAAGGTGAACGACTTGTACAGCCTCATTGACCATCTACAGCCAGCCACTCTCAGGGATACACACAAGGAATATCCTCAGTTTGCTCCCACACTGTAGGATATTTATGTAATAAGGTGTGCAATATCAGTACTTATCTATTTAAGTACTTGTATTCTTGCTATGTATACTATCAATTTATATATTTTTGATACTTTAACCTTAAGTCTTTGGCCAGGGGGTGCGAGGCAAGGTCAATCCTCTTCCTTTGTTGTATTTCATTATTAATGCAACAATAAATGTATCAATCAATCAATTTCCTTCACAGCCTCAATCATCCTTGCACTCGTTACTTTACAGTTTACACAGTCCCAGCAGCAGCACCATCCATTCCCTTACTGTCTCTTCCTACTGTCTTCATCCTTATTATGCCTTAATTAAGTCAAAATCACTTGCATCATCTCATGCCTGTCTCTTTCATACTTCTCACACTCCAGCATGACATGCTCCACCGTCTCGTCCTGCCCTGTGTCACACATCTGGCACACTTTGCTGCGGGACTCAGACCACCTGTAGTTCCTTTCACTCACATCCATACACTGTGCCCTAGCTCGGAAGGCTACCATCGTACCACTTTTCATACATCGGGGCTTTCTTTTCCTTCTAACATTTCAGAGTACTCTTTCGTTCCCTCTCATTTATCCATATATTTAGTCCCACCCACTCCAACTCTCTGTCTATCTCACTCTTCCACTTCCTCGCATCCCATTCAATTCCTACTCTGCCTCCTCTTGTCACGATCCACTCACGCTCATTCTGATTCCTTCCAGCCATTCTCATCTCCCATACAACTTGTAATCCACTCCTCTCTGTCATTCTCATGCACCTCTTGCTCCAATTGCTTCCACTTTCATTCCACAGGTACACCTTTCTCACTATTCTTTCATCGTCCATTATCTCCAAGCTAACCTTGTACCTAAGAGTACGAGTAGCTTTAGTTACTAGTCTTTCCCTAAAAGTGCTCCATCCCATATCACCTCTCAGAGCTTCTACTGTTGTGTATCTAAGTGCCGTGTGCGTTCAGTGCCTCTCTACCTATTCTATTCTGTCCCACTTCTAGCTTGTCAATTTCACTTTCATTCCATGCAGTCACATCCATACCATACATTATACTGGGCACAGCCACACTCTTCCACATTTCTCTCAACACTTCATATTTACTTGTTCATGTTCTGGCTGCACTCCCTAATCGTTATACCCACTGATTCACTAAATC